>NC_069384.1:90509000-90846187 GCF_027475565.1 Acinonyx jubatus
CATTACAATCCATAATCCCTTTAAGAACAACAATGCAGTTTTTCATAGCTTTAGATTCCAAGAAAAATATGGTGACTTCCAGTTTGTTTCCACATAAAACATAACACCTTTCAGTTTTATTGACAAAATATACAATCTAATCGGTTTTGTTTGGCTTTCTTCTATGTCCCCCCATACTAGACTTATATTTCCAATTATGGTAACAATTGGAATATCATACCTTCCATTATGGTCATTCATATGCATTTTTGTCTCCCTCCCACCTAAGTTTTAAAATGTATAAAGGCAAAGAACTTGCCTTGTTTATTTTTGCATTTCTAACAACATCTACTCTACACATGAACAGTTAGTAAGTGCTATCGAATAAAATAGAAAATTTAAGTCACTTTTATAAAACCTAATGTGTAAAACCTCTACTTGAAGACACAAAATTCTACTCTGTACTCAAAACTGTCACTTTCAGCAAAACACAGCCTCTCTGGATCTCAGGTTCATCATCTGACACATCTGTATTGTAGCTTCCTACTCTGTTCCCACAAGTGCCTAAGTGACTTAAAGCCTGTGAAAACAATGCAGAATTATAAATCACTGTGCAATTACAAAAAATTATCCAGTTCTAACAGCTCCATACGTTATTGGTGTTTTTTTAAGTTTTTATTTAAATTCCAGTTAGTTGAGGGGTGCCTGGGTGGCTCAGTCAGTTGAGAATCCAACTTCCACTCAAGTCATGATCTCAGGGTTCGGTGCATGGGTTCAAGCCCCGCATTGGGCTCAGTGCTGACAGCTTGGAGATTGGAGACTGTTTCAGATTCTGTGTCTCCCTATCTCTCTACCCCTCCTCACTCTCCCTCTCTATCTCTCCCTCTCTCTCTCTCAAAAATGATGTTTAAAAAACTTTTTTTTTAATTCCAGTTAGTTAAGATACAGTGTAATATTAGTTTCAGGTGTACAATATAATGATTCCATACTTCCACATAACACCTGGTGCTCATCATAAACCTGCACTCCTTAATCCCCATCACCTCTTTACCCATCCCCCCACCCACCTCCCTTCTGGTAACCATCAGTTTGTTCTCTATAGTTAAAGATCTAGGGATGCCTGGGTGGCTCAGTCAGTTAAGCCTCGGATGCTTGATTTCAGCTCAGATCATGATTTTGTGGTTCGAGTTCAAGCCCTGCATTGGGCCCTGCACTTACAGTGTTGGGCCTGCTTCTAATTCTGTCTCTCCCTCTCTCTCTGCTCCCCACCCACCCTTTATTCATTTCTTGGTTTGCAGCCCTCTCTTCCTTTTTTCCCATTTGTTTGTTTGTATTATTTCTTTAATTCCACATATGAGTAAAATCATATGGTATTTGTCTTTCTCTGACTGACTTATTTCACTCAGCATAATGCTCTCCAGCTCCATCCATGTCGTTGCAAATGGTAACGTCTCATCCTTTTTTATGGCTGAATGATATAATATCATATGTATGTGTATACACACACACACACACACACACACACACACACACACACACCAACTTTTCTTTATCCATTCATAAATCGATGGACACTTAGGCTGTTTCCATAATTTGGCTATTGTGGATAATCCTGCTATAAACATCAGGGTGCATGTATCCCTTTGAATTAGTATATTTGTATTCTTTGGGTAAATACCTAGCAGTGCAACTGCTGGATAATAGGGTAGTTCTCTTTTGAGGAAGCTCCGCAGTGTTTTCCAGAGTGGCTGCACCAGTTTGCATTTCCACCAACAGTGCAGCCTTGAAAAAGAAAAGCAAAGCTGGAGGCAGCATAATTCCAGACTTTAAGTTATATTACAAAGAAAGTACTGGCACAAAAACAGATACAGAGATCAATGGAACAGAACAGAAAACCAAGAAATGAGCCCACAACTATATGGTCAATTAATCTTCGAGAAAGCAGGAAAGACTTTCCAATGGGAAAAAGACAGTCTCTACAACACATAATGTTGGGAAAACTGGACAGCAACATGCAAAAGAATGAAACTGGAGGCTGTTTCAGATTTCTTCAGGTTTCTTAAACCATACACAAAAATAAACACAAAAGGGATTAAAGACCTAAATGTGAGACCTGGAGCCATAAAAATCCTAGAGGAGAAAACAGACAGTAACCTCTTTGACATCAGCCATACCAGCATCCTTCTAGATATGTCTCCTGCAGCAAGGAAAACAAAAGCAAAAATAAACTATTGGGACTTCATCAACATAAAAAAGTTTTTGCACAGCGAAGGAAACAATCCACGAAACTAAAAGGCAACCAATGGAATGGGAAAAGATATTTGCAAATAACATATCTGATAAAGGGTTGGTACCCAAAATATATATAACTTACAAACTCAATACCCCCCCCCAAAAAAATAATCCACTTATAAAACGGGGAGAAGACACGAATAGACATTTTTCCAAAGCAAACATACAGATGGCCAACAAACACATGAAAAGACGTTCAGTATCATTGATCCTCAGTGAAATACAAATGAAAACTACAACGAGGTACCACCTCAAACTTGTCAGAATGGCTAAAATCAACGGCACAAGGAAAAACAGGTGTTGGCAAGGATGTGGAGAAAGGGGAATATTCACACATTATTGATTTTTAGTAAAAACTCATACCTGGTTCTGCTAGGCATTTATTCATATATCTATTTATCTATCTAATTAAAACTTTTAGGCCAAATAAAATATAATTCTCATCCAGAATGTAAACTTAGTAATTATTAAAAAGAAAATTATATTTTATAGTAAAAAGAATAGACTCTTTGAAATTAGATTAGGCTCACATTTTTACTTCATCATCCACTAGGCACATCAGTTAAACTTCCTCAGTGTTACCTCCCTCAGTTATGTATAGGAGATGCTAGGAATAATAATAAGATATCTCCTGGAACTTTAATAGATTAAATATGTCCTTATATGAAAGTGTTCCACCCACCAGAAGGCATTATAGAAAATGTGGCATTATTATTAACCTTTACATAGCTAATTACTATAATCAGTAATCATAATAACCTTCACTAACATAATGACTACAATGTGCAACTTATTAGAAAACTTTATGCATATTTTTGTTAATCCTCAAAACAACTGTTAAAGATTAAGTGTGATAATTGGCTCCGGAAGATGGCGGCATAGGAGGACACTAGGCTCACCACGACCTACTGATCACTTAGATTCCACCCACATCTTCCTAAATAGCCCAGAAAACCGCCAGAAGACTAGCAGAACTGACTCTCTGGAACCAAGTGTAGACAAGAGGCCCATGGAAGAGGGTAGGAAGGAGAGGCAGTGCGCTACACAGACTGGTGGGAGGGAGCCGGGGTGGTGGAGGGGCAGCCCGCCCAGCAAGGCAGAGCCCCGGAGTCTGACTTACAAAAGCAGAGGGGCTGGACAGAGTGTGTTCTGACAGCCAGCAGGACTTAACATCTGGAACGTTATAAGTCAACAGCTCTGCTCCCAGAGCAGGAGGGCTACAGGACAATGGGAGGGAGAGTTGTTGAGCCCTGGAGGACAGAGCTCAGCTTCACGGGGAACAAAGGCACTGCGAAGCGCCATCTCCCTCACCCATCCCCCAGCCCAAATCCCAAAGGGAACCAGTTACTGTCAGGGAACTTGCTTGCACCGGGCAAATACCCAACGCTGTGCTTCTGTAGATCCATCCCGTCAACAGGTCAGCCTCCCTCCCGGTGCCGCAGGTCCCCTCCCGCAGCGGACCACCGAAAGCAAAGTGAGCTGAGTCTACCCCTCCCGCCCCTGTGCACCTTGAGGATCCACCCCGGCTAATACGCCAGATCCCATAGAAGCAGCAACACAAGCCTGGCAGTGTGCAAGTAGCACAGACAGGGGCCACACCACTCCACAGTGAGTCCTACCCCTGGGAGAGGGGAAGATAAGGTACACACAAGTCTGATTGTGGCCTCAGCGGTGGGCTGGGGACAGACATCAGGTCTGGCTACAGCCCCGCCCACCAACACAAGTTACTCCAGACAGCACAGGGGAAGAGCCCTGCAGTTCCAGGACACTCCAGGGACTATCCAAAATGATGAAACTGGAAGAATTCTCCTCAAAAGAAACTCCAGGAAGTAGTGACAGCTAATGAACTGATCAAAAGCGATTTAAGCAATATAACAGAAAGTGAATTTAAAATAATAGTCATAAAATTAATCGCTGGGCTTGAAAAAGGTGTAGAGGATAGCAGAGAATCTATTGCTACAGAGATCAAGGGACTAAGAAATGGGAGGAGCTAAAAAATGCTATAAACGAGCTGCAAAATAAAATGGAGGCAACCACAGCTCAGATTGAAGAGGCAGAAGAGAGAATAGGTGAATCAGAAGATAAAATTATGGAAAAAGAGGAAGCTTAGAAAAAGAGATAAAAAAAATCCAGGAGTATGAGGATAAAATTAGAGAACTAAGTGATGCAATGAAACGCAATAATATACGTATAATAGGGATTCCAGAGGAGGAAGAGAGAGGGAAAGTGGCTGAAGGTGTACTTGAAGAAATCATAGCTGAGAATTTCTGGGATCTGGGAAAGGAAAAAAGCATCGAAATCCAAGAGGCACAGAGAACTCCCTTCAGACGTAACTTGAATCGATCTTCTGCATGACATATCAGAGTGAAACTGGTAAAATACAAGGATAAAGAGAAAATTCTGAAAGCAGCTAGGGATAAACATGCTCTAACATATAAAGGGAGACCTATAAGACTAGTGACAGATCTATCTACTGAAACTTGGCAGGCCAGAAAGGAATGGCAGGAAATCTTCAATGTGATGAACAGAAAAAATATGCAGCCAAGAATCCTTTATCCAGCAAGTCTGTCATTTAGAATAGAAGGAGAGATAAAGTTCTTCCCAAACAAACAAAAACTGAAGGAATTCATCACCACTAAACCAGCCCTACAAGATATCCCAAGGGGGATCCTGTGAGACAAAGTACCAGAGACATCATTACAAGCATGAAACCTACAGACATCACAATGACTCTAAACCCATTATCTTTCTATAACACTGAACGTAAATGGACTAAATTCTCCAACCAAAAGACAAGGGTATCAGAATGGATAAAAACATAAGACTCATCTATTTGCTCCCTACAAGAGACTCATTTTAGACCTGAGGACACCTTCAGATTGAAAGTGAGGGGATGGAGAACTATCTATCATGCTACTGGAAGTCAAAAGAAAGCTGGAGTAGCCATACTTATATCAGACAAACTAGACTTTAAATTAAAGGCTGTAACAAGAGATGAAGAAGGGCATTATATAATAATTACAGGGTCTATCCATCAGGAAGAGCTAACAATTATAAATGTCTATGTGCCGAATACAGGAGCCCCCAAATATATAAAACAATTAATCACAAACATAAGCAACCTTATTGATAAGAATGTGGTAATTGCAGGGGACTTTAATACTCCACTTACAACAATGGATAGATCATCTAGACACAGGAACAATAAAGAAACAAGGGCCCTGAATGATACATTGGATCAGATGGACTTGACAGATATATTTAGAACTCTGCATCACAAACCAACAGAATATACTTTCTTCTTGAGTGCACATGGAACATTCTCCAAGATAGATCACATACTGGGTCACAAAACAGCCCTGGAGTAGCCATACTTATATCAGACAAGCTAGACTTTTAAATAAAATATACATGAATTGAGATCATACCGTGCATACTTTCAGACCACAATGCTATGAAGCTTGAAATCAACCACACGAAACAGTCTGGAAAACCTCCAAAAGCATGGAGCTTAAAGAACACCCTACTAAAGAATGAATGGGTCAACCAGGCAATTAGAGAAGAAATTTAAAAATATATGGAAACAAATGAAAATGAAAATACAACAATCCAAATGCTTTGGGATGCAGCGAAGGCAGTTCTGAAATGAAAATACATTGCAATTCAGGCCTGTCTCAAGAAACAAGAAAAATCCCAAATACAAAATCTAACAGCACATTAAAGGAAATAGAACAGCAAAGACACCCAAACCCAGCAGAAGAATAGAAATAATAAAGATCGGAGCAGAAATAAACAATATAGAATCTAAAAAAACTGTAGAGCAGATCAATGAAACCAAGAGTTGTTTTTTTGAAAAAATAAACAAAATTGATAAACCTCTAGCCAGGCTTCTCAAAAAGAAAAGGGAGATGACCCAAATAGATAAAATCATGAATGAAAATGGAATTATTACAACCAATCCCTCAGAAATACAGCAATTATCAGGGAATACTATGAAAAATTATATGCCAACAAACTGGACAACCTGGATGAAATGGACAAATTCCTAAACACCCACACACTTCCAAAACTCAAACAGGAAGAAATAGAAAGCTTGAACAGACCCATAACCAGTGAAGAAATTGATTCAGTTATCAAAAATCTCCCAATAAATAATAGTCCAGGACCAGATGGCTTCCCAGGGGAATTCTACCAGACATTTAAAGCAAAGATAATACCTATCCTTCTCAAGCTGTTCCAAAAAATAGAAAGGGAAGGAAAACTTCCAGACTCATTCTATGAGGCCAGCATTACTCTGATTCCTAAACCAGACAGAGACCCAGTCAAAAAAGAGAACTACAGGCCAATATCCCTGATGAATATGGATGTAAAAATTCTCAATAAGATACTAGCAAATTGAATTCAACAGCATATAAAAAGAATTATTCACCATGATCAAGTGGGATTCATTCCTGGGCTGCAGGGCTGGTTTAACATTCGCAAATCAATCAATGTGATACATCACATTAATAAAAGAAAAGATAAGAACCATATGATCCTGTCAATCAATGCAGAAAAAGCATTTGACAAAATTCAGTATCCTTTCTTAATAAAAATCCTTGAGAAAGTCGGGATAGAAGGAACATACTTAAACATCATAAAAGCCAAACTGAGAGCTTTCTCCCTGAGATCAGGAACACGACAGGGATGTCCACTCTCACAGCTGTTGTTTAACATAGTGTTGGAAGTGCTAGCATCAGCAATCAGAAAACAAAAGGAAATCAAAGGCATTAAAATTGGCAAAGATGAAGTTAAGCTTACACTTTCTGCAGATGACATAATACTATATTGGAAAACCCTATAGACTCCACCAAATGTCTGCTGGAACTGATACATGAATTCAGCAAAGTCGCAGGATACAAAATCAGTGTACAGAAATCAGTTGCATTCTTATACACTAATAATAAAGCAACAGAAAGACAAATTAAGAAACTGATCCCATTCACAACTGCACCAAGAAGCATAAAATACCCAGAAATAAACCTAACCAAAGATGTAAAAGATCTGTATGCTGAAAACTATAGAAAGCTTATGAAGGAAATTGTAGAAGATATAAAGAAATGGAAAAACATTCCATGCTCATGGATTGGAAGAATAAATATTGTTGAAATGTCAATACTACCCAAAGCTATCTACACATTTAATGTGATCCCAATCAAAATTGCACCAGGACTCTTCTCAAAGCTAGAACAAGCAATCCTAAAAATTTGTATGGAACCACAAAAGGCCCCAAATAGCCAAAGTAATTTTGAAGAAAAAGAACAAAGCAGGAGGCATCACAATCCCAGACTTTAGCCTCTACTACAAAGCTGTAATCATCAAGAGAGCATGGTATTGGCACAAAAACAGACACATAGACCAATAGAATAGAATAGAAACCCCAGAACTAGACCCACAAACGTATGGCCAACTCATCTTTGACAAAGCAGGAAAGAATATCCAATGGAAAAAAGACAGTCTCTTTAACAAATGGTGCTGGGAGAACTGGACAGCAACATGCACAAGGATGAAACTAGACCACTTTCTTACACCATTCACAAAAACAAACTCAAAATGGATAAAGGACCTGAATGTGAGACAGGAAACCATCAAAATCCTAGAGGAGAAATCAGGAAAAAACCTCTCTGACCTCAGCCATAGCAATTTCTTACTAGTCACATCCCCAAAGGCAAGGGAATTAAAAGCAAAAATGAACTATTGGGACCTCATGAAGATAAAAAGCTTCTGCACTGCAAAGGAAACAATCAACAAAACTAAAAGGCAACCAATGGAATGGGAAAAGATATTTGCAAATAACATATCGGACAAAGGGCTAGTATCCAAAATCTATAAAGAGCTCACCAAACTCCACACCCGAAAAACAAATAACCCAGTGAAGAAATGGGCAGAGAACATGAATGGACACTTCTCTAAAGAAGATATCCATATGGCCAATAGGCACATAAAAAGATGCTTAACGTTGCTCCTCATCAGGGAAATACAAATCAAAACCACGCTCAGATATCACCTCATGCCAGTCAGAGTGGCTAAGATGAACAAATTAGGAGACTACAGATGCTGGAGAGGATGTGGAGAAACGGGAACCCTCTTGCACTGTTGGTGGGAATGCCAACTGGTGCAGCCATTCTGGAAAACGGTGTGGAGGTTCCTCAAAAAATTAAAAATAGATCTATCTACCCTATGACCCAGCAATAGCACTGCTAGGAATTTACCCAAGGGATACAGGAGTGCTGATGCATAGGGGCACTTGTACCCCAATGTTTACAGCAGCACCTTCAACAATAGCCAAATTATGGAAAGAGCCTAAATGTCCACCAACTGACAAATGGATAAAGAAATTGTGGTTTATATACACAATGGAATACTACGTGGCAATGAGAAAGAATGAAATACGGCCTTTTGTAGCAACGTGGATGGAACTGGAGAGTGTTATGCTGAGTGAAATAAGTCCTACACAGAAAGACAGATACCATATGTTTTCACTCTTATGTGGATCCTGAGAAACTTAACACAAACCCATTGGGGGAGGGGGGGGAGAAAAAAAAAAAAGAGGTTAGAGAGGGAGAGAGCCAAAGCATAAGAGACTCTTAAAAACTGAGAACAAACTGAGGGTTGATGGGGGGTGAAGGGAGGGGAGGATGGGTGATGGGTATTGAGGAGGGCACCTTTTGGGATGAGCACTGGGTGTTGTGTGGAAACCAATTTGACAATAAATTTCATATTAAATAAATAAATAAATAAATAAATAAATAAATAAATAAAGATGAGTGTTAGTGTTTTTATTTTGCATAGGAGAAAACCAAGGCTCAAAACACTTAAGAAAATGACCCAAATATACATCATGTGGCAGTGGGAGAATTTGAACCAAGGACTATGGATGCCAAGCCTATGTCTTTTGCACCACACCAGACTTTCAAAATAGAGTTCAGCATCTCCCACTGAACGTCAGTAACATAGCTCCTGAAAAGCAGATATGAAAAAGCTAACCCGTAGTTGTTCTTTTTTTCCTGCTGCATTAAATAGGAAATACTAGTATATGTTACACTTAACCCCAATATGCAATATACTTCATAAATCACAGTAAAACTCTAAGCAGCAGATTATCATAGTTGAATATCAAGTGCTTAAAACTTTGCTTCCTGATTACCCTGATTACTGAGTGATTAATACAACAGTTAACTAAGAGTTGATTTGGATGCAATATCATGACCTCTCAATATCAGCCACTCAACAAGCACATCACTTTTGTTGATAACCAGCATGTTTTCTGGAGAGGTTGTACCTGATCCTGACATTCTTTTTTTTTTTAATTTATTTATTTATTTTGAAAGAGATAGCATGCATGCAGGGGAAGGGTAGAAAGACAGGGGAAGAGGGAGAATCCCAAGCAGGCTCCACACTGTTAGCACAGAGGGAACCAGATATGGGGCTCAAACTCACAAACAATAAGAGCATGATCTGAGCCAAATCAAAAGTTGGACAGTTAACCAACTGAGCTACCAAGGTACCCCATGATTCTGATATTCTAACAACTATATCCGGGTCTTTTCAAACGTCATTTTATCCAAAATCATGTAGTAAGTGTAGATAAATATAACTTCTCCCTATGTAAACATCAGCTAAAAATGTATTTGAAGAATATGTAGAAGTCCTCAACATCTGAAGATAGATTGACTATGCACTGAGGATACATGAACCTGGGAGATATTTTATAAGGAACACCTTATATGTCATATCATACATCAGTGCAAAAAAGTCTGCATCATTAAATAATGCACCAATAGAAAACTAAATGAACTTATTTCTGTTTAAAGTCAAGGGCAGACCTGGGTGGCTCAGTCAGTTAAGCATCTGACTTTGGCTCAGGCCACGATCTCACAGTTCATGAGTTCAAGCCCCATGTTGGGCTCTGTGATGACAGCTCAGAGCCTGGAGCCTGTTTCAGATTCTGTGTCTCCTTCTCCATCTCTGCCTGCCCCCCTGCTTGCAATCCATGTATCTCTCTCAAAAATAAACCAACATTTTTAATTTTTTTTGTAAATGAAGTTAAGGGCAGGATGAAACATTGAGACTTTTGTCAAAAATAAAGTATGTAATATTTAAAACACATATACGCTCTGAAATCTGGTGTAATTCAAGTCATAGTTTTTATAAGCAATCGACAGTTAATAGATAAAAATAGAGAGTACTAAACAACATCCATGTTATTACATAAATTTTACGACTATTTAAAATGTTAGAAACTATCTATTGGATCCTCTGCTTATTTAAGGGAAAAAAGTGAATGTCTACCCCAGAAAGATGAACAACACAGTAAAATTTCCTTTTTGAAAAAAATGTTCAATTGGACACATTGTAAGCATACTTTATACACTTATGCCTTTACCCTAGATAATACAGATCAATAATCTAAAGATAAAGACTGTCAGTGTTTTCAATTGTCTTTTTTACATAAACTAAATTTCATTTAAATTATCCTTTTTTTCTCTGAACATGCTAAAAAAAAAGAAAGGAAAAGAAAAAGTAGCTCCTTAACAAAGGGGATGAAAACAAGTCAGTAGCTTTAATTAGACCTTTTCTTTTAATTGTGTTGCAGGATGAGACTATTAGAAAACTTTTTTTTCTTTGATAATGTGTATGACATAAACATGTGGTAGCATTAAAACTGTGAGAAGACTACCAAATGGGAAAATAGCATCACATATAGGATTTGGGTCCAGGGGGAACCAAACAAAATAGATGACAGTTGTGAGGCAGATCAGGAGTTGCAATTAAAAAAGTCATTCCCCAGAGCACTGAGGCCACTTACTTGGTCCACCTCATTTCTGTGAATAAAAATGCAAAATCATCTAAAATATTAAAGTTAAAAGCATTCTCCCAAAATTATAAACTAACAAATATGATAATTCATTATCATATTTAGTTAGACCAAACAGAAAATTATTTCACCTATGGGGTTGACGGTGTCAATATCAGAAAACTGTGAGTCATTTAATTTACCACATTAAATGAACCTGTGTCAAAGATGTTCCTTTTCTCTGACCTTAAGCATTAGTTTTACATTGCTGCTTAATGAAAGAAATCTGTCAAAATTTCATTGTATCTATATAAAATACCAGCCAATATGTTTCATAATTCCATTTTTTAATAAAGTGAGGAAGATTTTAGCTCTTAGATGCTTAATAAATGTTTGCACAGTGATTACAGAAAGAAAATACACATTTCGTTCTTTTTGAATTCAAGAACACAGTGTCTACTGCCCACCCTTACCAGAACTATTTAACTTAGTCAAATTATGTGGCTTTGAATTTAAAAATACATACATTTTAAAATCGTCATTAAAAATGTCATTAAAATTGTGTTCACAGACCTGGCAATGCCACTTATAACATTTCTTTTCTAGAAAAATTCAATACACCTGAGATTCATCAAAATGCAAGTAATGTCTAGATCCTACCCATTTCATCCCATTAACACCATGTATATATTAATTCTTATTTCCTAAAGATTTTTATAGATAGTGCAAAGAGAGCCCAGGTGTTTAAAATCACTGTAATTAGTAATTAAATTACATAAAATGACTGTTTACCTAAAAAAAAAAGTCTAAAACCTAGACCAGTATTAATTACAGGTAATCAAGGTGATTTTCCCTTTACTGTTTACTCATAAAACCCAGTTATACACCTTTAACTTTTCTCATATAGAACATTTGTCACTAGGAAACCTTTAATAGATTTTTTACAAAATATTTCAGAAATGAGTTCCAATTTGTGTATGAATCGTATCTAAAGTTACACTGTAAATAAACATGCACAATAAATTTGAAATGTACATTAGTGACTTAAATAATATTTATGACAAGCCAATGATGAGTTGTTAAGGTATAGAAAGTGAAGGTAGGGAACACAAGAAAAGAAGCAATAAAGATGACAGGAGTCAGCACCTTTTCCTAAATTAGAAAATTCTTAAAGACAATCTAGTGCAGTAAAGAGCCTAATTCCTTACCCTTTATCACAATCCCCAGATGATGATATAATCACAAGGAAGAACCAAAAAACCCTTAGTTTCACTTACTCTCAACAGCAAAAAGACCAGAGAAAGTTTTTCTCTTTAAGTGTTTTCAAAGATTATATACATTTATTATTATTAAAGTAATACATAGCTATTTTAGGAAATCTGGAAATTACACAGTAACACCCATGAGAAAATGTAAATTGCCTATAATTCTAGAACCTAGAGACAAATACTATGTGCAGTTTGGTGTATTTTCTTCTACCAAACTTCTTCTTTCTTTTTTTCTATGCATATGTACATAAGTTTTGACCTACTTTGCACCATACTTTGGGCACAATTTGGCATTCCGCTTTTTCACATAACACACCAGACATTTCCTTATGGTATTTTAAGTATGCTTTGAAAGCATCATGTTTCAGAGTTACATAATACTCCAACATATGGCTTCCCCATAATTTATTTAAAAGTTGTCCCACTGTGAGAAGTTAGGTTGTTTCTAATTTTATGTTTGCCTATTTAATAATGGATATAATTTTGAAGATTTATCTGTAGTTTTATCAATGCTTCTGATCTCCTCCTACACAAAAAGATTTCTAAAATTAGATGTCTAAGTCAGAGGTAACAACTTTTTAAAAGTTATTGATATATATATTACCAAACTGCTTTCTCAAAAGACTACATATTTTTCATGTGACTCTGTGGTTCACGAAGGTGATTCCTTTTCCACTTACAGCTTTATGCTTTAAGAATGTGGTGACGTCAGTGAAGTATTTCTAATTCCTTTATAATTTACTATTCTAACATTTTGTTTAAATGCTATAAACTGAAAAGCTTCAAAGAGCATTTCAAAATATACTTACACTCATGTTAAGTTACTTGCAATATGCAGTTTAAAGAGTTCTTACTAACTTCACCAAATTTTACCATAATACCACTTGACTCAGAACTGTAGCTTCAGAAAAGCAAAAATAAAATTAAGCTATGATATCTTAGAAAGAGCATGAGATTTTCAACCTTACATACCTGAAGAAAACACAGAATATTGTACCTAATGAGATATGTAACCTTAGAAAACTGTTTTACCCCATTTGATTCTGTTTCTCCAACACTAAAATGGAGCAATGTCTACTGTTCCGGATTGTCGTATGAAGTGTGTGTGTGTGTGTGTGTGTGTGTGTGTGTGTGTGTGTGTGTCATGAGATACTGAAAAGGAAAAGGCTTGCCCATCACCATTCTATACATTCTATAGTTATAGGACACAAATCCCACTTTAGCATAAAGTTATTAGCTTTTAGTGTTTCGTTCTTAAAATAGTCCTTTATATACTATCAAACATGTGAGGAATGCTTCCAACATAAAAGACAGTAAAACAAACAAAAAAGGGAACCAGAGGGAAAAAGACTAAGCAGAGTGAGAAAGACTTCAACAAAATATAATATAGTATACCATAAAACAAGAACAGAATGCCATAAAATAGAAATAATCACAGAATAAAGAGTTCTTAAAAGTTACAAAAATAATAATAAAAGATGAAATTTTAAAAAAGAAGCACCAGGAACAAAAAGAAATAGAAAGTAACAGGGGAAAAAAAAGAAAAATATCTGAGAATTAATCCAGGATAGATACAATTTTCTCCAATAGGAGTTGTAGAAATAAAGAGAGACATCAGAGGAAAGAAAATCACAATAATAAAATAGCAATAACAATAATGAGAAGAACCCCAAAATCATCAAACTAAAAGACAAGTTTGAAAAAGCACATAGATGCCCAAAAAAGAGACCGTGAAATTTCCTGAGAAAAGCAGTACCAACCATCAGCACAGCCTCTGACTTCCCAGCAGAAATATCACAATATAATAGAGGCTTACAAATTCTGAGAAGAATCTGCCTGTGCTCACCCAAATTATCAATCAAGCATAAGGGGAGAGTAAAGACATTTCAAACATGTAAGGAGTCAAAAAATTTTCCCAAACTCTCTTTCTTAGAAACCCACGAGAGGCAGAAATAAGATAAAGGCAACACAGGATCCTAAAACCGAAAGCAGAACAGAAAAGTTGTGGGATGACAGTGGTACCTGGGCAAGAAATAACAGTTAAAACTGATGCAGGAGATGGGGCACCTGGGTGGCTCAGTCAGTTAAGCGCCTGACTTCAGCTCACCTCATGATCTCACGGTTCTCCCAGTTCATAGGTTCAAGCCCTGCACTGGGCTCTGTGCTGACAGCTCAGTGCCTGGAGCCTGCTTCCGATTCTGTCTCCCTCTCTCTCTGCCCCTCCCCTGCTCTCACTCGGTCTCTCTTTCTCTCTCTCAAATATATATAAACATTAAAAAAATTTTTTTTAAACTGATGCAAGAGAATGAAGAGACACAACAGGAATATTTCCAGGACAAAAACAAGAACAGTTTAATGTAGCTAATAATTATTTTATGAACTTTTCCTAAATACATTCCATTCTTCACTCTCAACCTTTCTCTCTCTCCCCACCAAGCTCCAGGAGTTTATTTTGCTGGTGTTTCAAAAGAACACTTTTTTCTTAGTTTCTTCTGGGATCTCTCAGTGTTCTCATTTCCTAAGGACCAAAGTTCTTTACTTCAGCCCCTGCCTTCAATAACAAGGCATTAAAGGACCTGCTTTCCTGAGAACAACAAAGATCATTTAATAATGCTATTGATAGCCACTTAATAGCCCTGTTATAGAACACTGGGGAACAAATAGCAACAGACACATATAAAACGTATAAAGAAAAGTATGTGAGAGAGAAAAAAACAATCATAATGCATGTACTGGTTCAGAAGTAAACAATACCCAGTGATTACAAATGTAAAAACCATTAATTTAACAATCAACTGTGATATAACTTTCTAATTAAAATGGAGGGTAATTTGGATAGCTGGGATGTGATCTTGGAAAAATAAAGTCTCAACCAACAAAACAAGAAGTCAATGGATAATAACAATTTATAAATTAAGAGATAACTACATAAGCACAGAGCTATCAGAAGAAAAACTTGGAACAGCTGAAACTCATCTCTTAGGAGTAGGAATGGACAGAGGTAGCAGCAGGTTGCTATGTTTTTGGGTTTTGTTTTTTGTTTTTTGTTTTTGTTTTTTTCATTTTAAGCCTATATAAGTTTTAAACTGTTTGGAGAATACTTACATAAAATGATTTAAAAATAAAACACAGCCTAAACTTTTGTTGTTTAAGAAGGAAAACTTGGAGAGGCACCTCCAAGTTGCTTACGCATCTGACTTCATCTCAGGTTATGATCTCACTTTTGGTGAGTTCAAGCCCCACGTCAGGCTCTGTGCTGACAGCTCAGAGCCTGGAGCCTCCAGATTCTGTGTCTCCCTCTCTTTGCCCCTCCCCGGCTCTCACCTGTGTGCGTTCTCTCTCTCTTTCTCTCTAATTAAACATTAAAAACAATTTTTCTAAATAAATTTTAAGAAGGAAAACTTGGAAAGAGAGGACAGAGAAACAGACCTAAGTGAGGGAAAGGGAGAGGAAAAGAATGAAGTAAAAGCAAAAGAGACACTATACAGAGAGGATCTATAAAACACCTCAGAAAGTAGCTTTCTCAAAATGTTTTTCGTTAAATGCAAAAGAAGTAATCAAAGTAATTTAACCTGATTGCTAATTACTATCTCTGGAATGTGTTAATTATTGTACTATATTTGTAAATAAGAAATAAGCATCAGTAAAATAGCTTAATTATTTACACTGTATTTCTTCATTCACTCTCCCATCATATCCTAATTTGGCCTACTCTTCTTACACACAGATGTCCCAACTCCTTCCCAGACAACCATCCTGCCTCTTATTGGTTCCTTTCACAGAAGACCTTTCTTCATAATGGCACACCCAGCTCAAGAACTTAACACTGTCCATTGCCTAGGTTTAAAGTACTCTACCTGGCTGTGAAATCCTGACACTGCTTACTTCTCTTCAAATCCAGTACCTGCCCAGGACAAATCCTCTGTTCCAGTCACTAAGGTCTTCTCGCACTGCCATTCTCCCTGGTGTTACTACCAAAGGACTACTTTTATAGTTCATGCTATTGGTCACCCCAGAAAGGTTTCTATTTACCTGTCTCATTTACCAAAAATCTCCTCATCTGTCACAGTCCAGTCAAGTCATATTGACTTCAAAACATGCCTTCTCTGAAAATTCCACAGCACACATATTTAACTCTTATCTAATGACTTTGACAAACACTGCTTTCACTTCATATTAGCACCTATTTAAATATGTTCCTATCCCCAATTTTGTCTTATTTTTTCATTGCCAGTTTTGTTTTCCTATTATTATAGACAGTTGTGCAGCAGGAAACATACAGAATGCCACATTCTATAACTAAAATCATAAATGGAATCCAGTACAGCTTTTTGACTGCTTAAAAAATATATTTCTTAGCATCTAGTGCATTTTCATACACATGCCACATACTCAGGATATACTGAATGGTTCACTGACCAACCCACTTTAAATTTACTAAATAAACATACTGTACTTATACAGTTGTCAAATCCCTAGATTATCCTTCATGTTATTTAATTATTGCCTTTCATCTTTCTGACCTGAATCTGTACTTTAGCACATATCAATCAATGTTGTCACACATTCCAACTTTCTAATTTAGAAGCAATTAGATCAATATGTAAAAAATTCACAAAAGATTATTCAGATATCTGGTAATCAAAAATAATCTGTTACAAAAATTCTTTACTAAAGTCTCTTCATAATTTTTAGTGTGCTTCATTCCAAGTTAAAATGAAATGGGTTTAAAAACAAATGGAATGTGGAGGATGGTGTAATAGATATTGAGAGGAGGGAGCCTCTGAAAAGTTTTCTTTGAAATTCATGTTACCTGAATTCTAATATTTTAGGAATAAATATCCAATAAAAGTTTGGAATTAAAGAAGAACAATATGGTAAGAGTAAAAAAAATATGAGAAAAGCTTTGTAGAGTTCTACTGTGTGCAAAACCTTACTTACAGTAGAATAAGTATGTGTCCCAAACAGAAACTGTTATTCCTGCTTTGAGAGATGTTTTATTTTAACTCTCCCCTTCCATACCCATATGGCAAATAGTACATAGATGGGCCACAACTACTAACAGAAGAAAATTCTATCCAATTTTCAAGAGAGAAATTCAAAATACCTATTATTAAGAAAACCCATATGTGAAGTCCCTAGTATCCAGGCAACAAGTTGTCATGAGCCATGCTGTATTGCTGGGAAAGGCTTTGTCCTAATGCAAACAAAACAAAACAAAAACGTACTTTTGTCTCAGTTCCTGAAAATCTGCATAGCTATATTAATGAAAAAGAGAAGCCAAATTGGGCATGTTAGCATTAACAGACGTTCAATAAACAGTAATGGAATGGAGGAGATTTATACCCCTTTGTCGAGACAATTAAAAACAATTAAAGTTATCCTTGTCAACAACCAGCCGCTTCTAATGTTGTGTGCAAAATTCACAAGAGGTCTTCCTGCCAATAGTATATTTGACTATCAAAGCTTTGACAGAAAACTGTTTTGCTTTGTCCTACTTGTTCTGCAAGTTTTTTAACAATTGTCTTTGGTAACTTAAGAAGAAAATTTGGCACAGAGATTTTGTTAAAATGTACATTAAGGCTGCCTGCCAAGGTAATAGTATAGAACAGGTGCTGTCAGAGCCAGAAGGTGAAAGCAAAAGAAGGAAACCAATAGACAGAACGAGCATAGGAAATGACCCCAAAACAAGGCAGCCTGTGCTTCATACTGTTACCAACACCTGGTCCAGCCGGAAGCCATCCTTCGGCCACTCGTCCAGCTTGCAGTTGTTTACACATCCCACTGGCAGGCTTGGCTACATCTTCTGCCTTTTTTTTCTTCTTACTAAAAGAAATTCTATTCTGTGAACTTTTGATTCCCTACTTTTGATTCCCTACTTCCAATATATAATGAGTTAGTGATTTTTCTGATTTGTTTGAGCTCTTATGATACAGCCAGGAAATAACCATTTTTGTCTTACTAGAAATTCCTATTTATTGTTAAAGTTTGTACACTTATAAATGTTAAGACATTATGGATTTGGGGCTGATATCCTTGGGCTCTTTTACACATTAAGAAAATTACAGATGATCCCTGATTTACAAAGTCTCATGATATTGCAACTTTAAGATGATACAAAAGGGATGTACATTCAGTAGAAACTGTACTTCACATTTTGATATTTGATCTTTTTCTGGGCTAGCAATATGCTGTATGATATTCCCTTGTGATTCTGGGCAAAGGCAGAGACCTGCAACTTCCAGTCAGACATGCAATCACAAGGGTAAATGACCCATATGCTTACAACCATTCTGCTATCCATATAGCAATTCTGTTTTTCACTTTCAGGACCACATGTAATGAATTACATGAGCTGTTCAATACTTTACTATAAAACAGGCTTTAGTTAGATCATTTTGTCCAAATATAGGTTAATGTAAGTGTTCTGCACACATTTAAAGTAGGCTAAGCTAAGGGGCGCCTCGATGGCTCAGTCGGTTAAGCGTCCAACTTCGGCTCAGGTCATGATCTTGCAGTTCGTGAGTTCAAGCCCCGCATCAGGCTCTGGGCTGACAGCTCAGAGCCTGGAACCTACTTCTGATTCTGTGTCTCCCTCTCTCTGCCCCTCCCTTGCTCATTCTCTCTCTCTCTCTTTCAAAGAATAAAGAAACATTTAAAAAACTATTTTTTTAAGTAGGTTAGGCTAAGCTATGATGTTTGGTAGGTGAAGTGCATTAAATGCATTTTAGACAGGTTATTTTTCAACTTAACGATGGGTTTATTAGGATGTAACCCCATCAAAAGTAGAAGATCTGTAACCAAATTTTTATTTTATATATTAGAAACCTATAGTCGTTAAAGACAGAGGGTCATGTTTTTGCTAAAAAAAAAAAACCCATATTTTAGAGGGATTATAAATACATTTAGAATGCCTTTGTGGTTCACCTTTAATCTCTTCATTTGTTTGTATATTTCACTTGGACCAGCTTTAGATCAGATGCAGGACTGCTAAACTGAGACTGGATAACAAGAGGTAGCTTATATCAAATGTTGACATAGGAGGTGTGGGGAAGCAAATTCCTACACTAAATATTCCTAAAATTAAATCCATAATACATATTCTGTCTGTGTTATGAACCCCTAGGCCTCAACTGTAGGAAAGGAAATCTTTTTGCCTTCTGCCCATCATAACTTGTTGGCCAGGGCTCTGTAAATGAGACTGACAATAGAGAGATTAATAAGAGAAAACCAAACAAAAATTCATTAACATTTGCATTGCACATACACAAGACAGTACTTAGAGATGAGTAATTCAAAGATAAGGTTAGAATTTGGGGTCTATATATCTAACTTACTAAGGGAAAGGAAGCAGGAGAAAGGGAACCTTGGAAAAGCAATCACTATTTGGAAAAATAAATGGGCCTTTAGGAAAATAAATGAAGGATGTGACAGCATTGTGGTAGTATCTGTTAGGGTGTGGTAATCTTAGAGTTGCTTTGCAGAAAGGGATGTAATGACTTTGAGTTCTTTTTGGAAGTCTCTGTGTTTAGGCAGATAAGGGATTTCAGGAACTCAAATACCTTCAGCTCAAAATAACTCTTATGCCAAAGAGGCAAAATCAGACATGGCATATCCTGATCCCCTCCACAACATTCCCCAGTTTTATTGCTCTCACTTCTGCTTCTTTACTACTCTTAATTTACTTCTCTACTCATAATTTCTACTCCTCATTTTATTTGTTTTATTTGGGTATTCTTAGCCTGTATTTTGACTGATAGCAAGCCAGATAAATGTCCATTAATCCATCACACTAGGCAGCATTTCTTTGAGAAGTGCCTCTTCTTCATTTTGCAAAATGTTGTCATTACCCTATGGACAACAGGTTACATTAACACAATATGGCATCCTTGTTTATATTTTCTTTATTGCTTAAATATTCTATATGGTTAGGTTTTGTACTTTTAAAGGTTATTTTCAGTTTTGGGGAAAAAACATAATTTAAATATTCTGCCAAAATTATTGGGTTTATTGAAACTACTAGTTTGTATCCCCTTATCCTTAGGGCACTAAAAAGACATGAAAGCTGATATCCTTACTCTGTGCAGCTTTGAGTGGGTGTTCACAGTCCTTCCATGATTACATGTGGTCATGCCAAAAAAATTTTCAGAAATACTCCACTGGTCTCAAAGGACAATCCAGCAGAAAAATGACCATAAAACAGGACATTTAAAGGAATAATGCCAGAAAAGCTGGTCAAAGAAAAGTCTGTAGAATGGAGAACTGCCACTGTTAAAGTGGTAAGAAATATAGAATCTATGTTTATAACTGAACCCAAAATGTCCACATTATACAATAATATACAGTTGACCTTTGAACAATATGGGCTTGAACTATGCAGGTCCACCTATATATAGTTCCATAAATGTATTTTCTCTTCCTTATCATTTTAATAACACTTTCTTTTTTATAGTTTACTTTATTCTAAGAATATAGTGTAAAATACATATAACATACAAAATATGTGGTAATGAACTATTTATGTTATCGCTAAGGCTTCCAGTCAGCAGCAAGTTATTAGCAGTTAATTTTGAGGAAGTTGGAAGTTATACACACATTTTCAACCACCTGGGGTATGACTCCCTAGGTCACCTGTACACTAAAGTACTTTTGTGATTTGTTAATCACCATAATTTTTTAAATAATTTATTTATCTAAGTAATCTCTACACCTAACATGGGGCTCAAATTCATGACCCCAGATCAAGAGTCACATGCTCTTCTGACCAAGTCATCCAGGCACTGCCCCCCCATCACCATAATATTTAAAGGTTCCTTATAAAAGTTATTTTTGCTTAAAAAACAAATAAAATTTATCCTCTTTATATGTTATCTTAAAATATATAAAAAGTGTAACCAAAGTTACCATTTCATCTCTCTCATTACAAAAGAATTACATAATGCATTTTAACATTTATAATGTATTTATAAGCTTTTATAATGTATGTTAACTAATGTATTTTCTAGAGTTAGAAAATGAATAAATTAAAATTGGTTATATTGCTTATTTCTTCTTTTGCTAAAAATCATTTTCTTCACTTATTCTTAGTTTCCTCCAAAACTTTTTTAGACTGTTTAAAGAGAATTCATTGACATTTTTTATTTACAAATTGACATGTTATTTATTTTTAAAATTGCATTTCATACGGATTTACTTTGATGGAACATCTTATTATGAATCAAAAAGTAAGGAGGAGATGTGGAAAAGAATTTTACCATTTGTGACAACTGATCAGGGAAAGAAGGAGTCATAAGTGGTGAGTCTTTGAAGGAAGCCCCTGGTAGGTCAACTTATCCATTTTCCAGAGTTTTATATTTAATTCTGTCATCCCACACTATAAATATTGAGAGCCTCCTATGTGCAAAGTACTAAAATAGATCCTGAGAAAACACGGTGAATTAACCCAGGTTCTTGCTTCTAAAGACCTTATATTCTAATAAAAACATTTATATAGGTGTGAAGGAGGAAGATGACCTCCTTTATTATGCATAGTAACTAGTGCTGTGAGAATTTGACCAGCCAGATTTGAAGAGAACATCCAATATCAGATGAAGTCTTTCTAATTTAACTGCCACTATTCATAATTATATCTAAATTCCTAAGCATGGCTAAGCATGGCTCATGAGGACATTCATGATCCGCCTCATACTTAATTCTTTATAGACATATCACGCTATCTTACTCTACTTCAGACATTACAAACCACTCTGCAACTACAACTTAATCTTCCTCCACCTTCTACTGACACATCACTCCCTGAGCATCCATCCCGCGTCTGGCTTAGGTGCTCACTGCATTTATCCTATTGTACCCCATGCTTTTCCCTATTGTTTTCATTCATTATACTACCTTGTATTTGCCTATTTTTTGACTGACTGCCACTACATTGTGAGATCTTGAGAAGCAGATACATATTTTTCACCATCATGTCGTCAATATAAAGTAAATGGCACATAATAAGTGTTCAATAAATATTTGTTGAATGAATGAGTGAATTAGTTCAACTTCTATTTCCAAGAGAAACAGAATATTACTAATTGGTCCATTCCATGATCTTTCAAGTAGAAAGCTAAATAATCTCAAATGACGGCACAATCTATAACCAATTATACTGATTAAAATCTCTTAAAGTATAATTATATGAAGATTTACTTTAATTTAATATCCATAATAAAAAAAGCTGCTAGCAATTTGTAATTAGTTCCTTTTTTTTCCCAATCCATATTAACTCAGAATTCAAGTACCACTATGATACATTTATAGAAGATAATTCGTGTAACTGCTTAGCACAGTACATGGCGCAGTACAAGACCTCAATAATGTTAGCATGATGGCAGGAGTGCACAATAGTGGACTGGTTTAGGGTGATGACAAAAATGAATATGTATCAATGATATTATGTACAAATTATACGAAAGACATGTATTCAAGATTATATCATAAAAAATGATAAAAATTTAGACAGATTTCAAAATACAAGAAATGCATAGGCATATTACTTCCTTACAAGTAATATGGTTATTAACATTATTATTAGATTAAGCATGATAACAGGAAACCACTGTACTGGAGAAGAGAATGTGAAATATAATTCCATAATTTTACAGTGCTTTGTAATGCATGGAATAATTATCTCCAATGTCCAAAAATGTAAGTAAACAATATTGACATCTGAATACTTTTGACAAAAACAGCAGTTATAGAGAGAAAGAGGGGAAAGGCTTTTATATTCTCTTAACTGTTCAAACGGTTTTACAAATATTTGTAAAAAGTCACCAATAGAGGGCTTACCTGGGGTCAAATGAGAGAGGCCCTAAACCATCAAAAGTTATTTCCAGTGTCCAGCTGGGAGATCTAAAACAGAGAATAACAAAGACAGTTTGTGACAAAGCTGACACACAGTATTCTGGAAGGAGTGAAATCAATTGTGACATTTTTCATTTATTTGTAAATGCCTCTTTGGCAGTACACTCACTCAAAACGACAGTTGATTCTTACAGAATAGGGGAGGAGATGGTAAAATAGAGAAATCCTGACAGTTGCTTTAATGAGATTCTGTATTAGGGCTACACTAACATTTTCCCCCAACAAGGAGCTTGCCCTTCATTTTCAATATCATAATTCAGTAATTTGGAAAATGTTATCTCTGTGAAAAACTAAACCAGTCAGTCCTTAGAAGCCACTGACAAGTTTATTTTCTTCTTATTTTTCAATTAGGAAAAAATGGTAAAACAAGTATCTGAATAAATGTCAGCCATATAGACTAATTATGTCTTCTTATTAAAAGAGTATTATTTTTTATTAAAAATGGCAATATGGACTATGACTGAACAAGTCAAGGCACACTTTCCAGTAAGTCAATATTTGTTTGAAAATATTAGAGTATAATTAAAGCTATATCTTAAAAGCCTTTAATTTTAATATTTTAAGTTCCTAAGGGAAAGGAAATTATCAGCAAAGTAGTTTCACTAGTCTTTATAATTTGAGCAAATCCAAGTTAAGCAATCTCAAGTCTCCACTTCATTTATTCATTCAATTGTTCTTTGATCATATGCTAAGTTCTTGGTGAAGTTGCAAAGCAACTGGCAAAAACTTACTTCTAAAAAACACATATTTATGTGCATGTAAAACATGTGCAGGTAAAATGCAATCCAATCCTGGGCTACCCAGAATCTATTATTTATTTGTCAGCCAATAGGTATTTAGTGAACTGGTAAACTGCATAAAGTCAAATATCTGTGAACAGCAAAATGAAAAAACATGCATTTTGGCATTTAATACGCCAGTACAATCTTTGGCATTATAGGTTCAAAGTCTAGATTCCAGAGAAGTGAACTAATTAAGAGACAGGAGAGAAGTAACAAGCTTTTGTCTCTAATTTTGTTGTCCATAAAGTAGAGTTAGTAATATTTACTGCATATGATTGTTAGGATTAAACAAATGTTGGGGGAGGAATAAAACACCTAGCAGAGTGCTTGGCTCATACACAGTAAGCTGTCAAAAATAATATACTTATAATAATTATAAGGCTTTATCTTGATCAAAACACATGACATCTTTCTCAAATACAACAGGAACATAAGTAGCAACATGAAATAGGAGGAAACCCTGGCTGTTAGGATACTATAATAAGAACTCTAGTTCTATCTCTCCCACTAATAGCCTCTTTGCAACTCAATTCTCTCATCACAAATATGGCACTGACATTCCTATCCTTACATAAAACCCCAACTTAGCTTGGCTATGAAAACTGTCTGGGTACTCCAAGTACCCAAATATTATACATTCTTTTGGAATATGGCCAGTAAATATGGCAGTGAGCACCATTTAAGTCTGGCAAATTAGCCGTGGTCCAAGATTTGGGGGTGGTAATTTTACCCAGCTTGACAATGGTTAATTTTTAGTAATGCTCAATACAGCTGCAAAACTGCTTAAGCAGGTAAATGTGTACAGACTCGTGAAAGTTTTTGTCTCCTTATTCTATCTTCAGTTTACCTACAACACTGGTTCCCAAATGTAGCTACATATTAAAATCACTAGGGGGATGTGTTCAATGCTAATATCTATGTGCAACCCAGACCAATTCAAAATATTTTTTTAAAAGCTTCCTAGGTAATTGTAATGTGCAGCCAGGGTTTAGAACCACTGGCCTACAGCTGTATCATTTCTCTAATAAACACTATTGGCTTTCTACCTATTTTTCTTCTTTTCTTTTCTGTGAATCAGAGCCCCTGATTCACCTTAGGTGTCTTTTCCTAAGAAACTCTGGAGTGAAAGCTTATGCCCAGATTCAGGACAACTTTGATTTAGGCTCAGTGAATCATAGTGGTCCCAATTCCTTTGCCAGAGATTGACTTCAGGGTATATATGTTACCCTTATAAAATGGAAGGAAGGTGTGCTGGGGTTCTTAGCAAAGTTTCCACCCTCCTAACAAAATGCTTTTTCTCCTGCTGTTACATATGGATATGATGCCTAGAACTGATGTAGTCATCTTGTAAGCATGAAGGAAGACAGTCTGAGGACAAAGCTAACATCTTGAGGATGGCAGAGCAGAAGGTTAGAAAGAAACAGAGTCTGTGATAATGTCATTCAGCTGCTGCAGTAATTTGTCCCATTTCTGAACTTACGTGAAACAAATTCAAACAGCATCAAAGCACTCTGTACTTACATAGCATCCCAACTATATTAACCAACAAAGACAGGTATATCCCAAGTCTAAGTTTTGGTCAAAAATTTCTTTTATTGTTTATATTTTGAAATCCTTTATGAAGTAAACCAACTGGTGAAAAATGTTCCATTTTTTCTTACAAACCAGATAATTCTTAGTTTTATTTAAATGGCTTTATAACATTTATTTTTACTAAAAACTATTGTGCAATACACAATATAAGAAATTTAACAGCAGATCCCATCAAATAACTTTTTTCAGAAGTACTAATTTGTTCTAGTGTTTTATAGACAAACATAATGTACACAATTAAAATATATTTTCCTACAGCACATATACATATATATGTATATGTATACGTATATACATATAAATGCATATATATGCATATACATATATATATATACACATATATAAATACATGCATGTGTTTGCTTTTTTGAGTTGTTGCCAGCCATATGGGGCTTAAAGTGGAGAAAAAAAATGTGTTTTTTAATATCCTACCACAACAATCACATGATTTCCTAATAACTTTGTTTTTTCTTTTGATTCTATATGTAGCTTGCTTGCTTTTCTTTATTTATTTATTTAATTTATAGCTTGCATTTCTTGAATGTAGTGAGTCTTATTAAATGTCCAGATTATAATTTTGGTTCCAAAATGTCCTCTCTTTTCTTTAAGTGGTATTTTCCTGACCCAGAAAATACTAGGGATACTTTGGAATGATGCTTTACTGTCAACCACACAGTTGGAATGAGATTAAAAGGGATTTGTTCCAAGATCTACTATGAAGTTTTAAAGTGGCTAACACTATAATTACCATGTTCCAATTCGACATTTTAAATCCAGTTACTTACAAAATCTCTAAGTTCCTTTGTGTTGCTTCTCCCTCTCTACATTCCATTTATAATTTCTGTATTATTTATTCAACAATGTAAAAAAACTACCAACACTTTTGTAGAAAAGGGGGAAACCAGACTATCCTTGGTAGATGGGCTCTGCTAGATAGAGAAGAAAACATACAGGAGTCTGAGCTTTTGGGAGCATCAGAAATGATCACACAGGAGAAAACATGAAGTGGAGCTGATGGAGGGCTCCATGACGTGATTTCTTCCCACATAACCCACCAAATCATCAATTAAGTTATAAATTTATAACTGTCATGGCATGCATAATATGATGGACTTCTTTGAAATCAATAGGGGATATAGTTTGGTGCAGGACCAAGTAAGTATAAAGGGCCGAAACTAAGTAAGTTCAATGAAGATAGAAAAGAGTACTGGAAAACAAGAAGGGAAGAATTTCTGAGAACATTCCCTGCCCTATAGACTGGGAAATCTTAGTGTATTCTTTTGTCTACCTCACTATTCTATGAGCTCCTAAGAACAGTGTTATCTTGTACTCTTTGAATCACAACAGAACTCAATAAATGACTGAATTAGCTTCAAGTGGGGAAGCTCCTCCAAAAAGGGTCTTTTCATTTGCATACCACTCCCAAATCTAGGCAAGCTCTATACCCAACTTTCCTTTTCTACTCGAAATGTAAAAAAGACTGACCTCTCAACAGTGCTAAGAAGTTAGCAGAACTGAAAATATCATCGACAAGTTTGGCTTGAGGTCATCCCTGTAACTCCAAATCACTTACTGCTTAGCAGAGGGCCTAGGATAGCATCCCACTCCTCAAGCCCTACTTATAAATCCTGACAACTACTACCAGTGAATAAGACTCAAAACCTTCCCCCAAAGTGTAGTATGTTTTCCTGAAATTCATCTGTAGCTCCGTGTTCCATTTCTGGTGTCTTTTTCACTCTGCTAAAGATGGGAGCATCCAAGAACATACTAATGTATCTGCACACTCTGAAAAGTTGTACATACTCATGTCTGTCTTCAATCCTTTTCACCCAAGGACTGGAACCTGACATCATCTCTGCAAGGACTTCCAAAATAGAGGCTTAATAAATGTCCCAAGCACTGAACTAAATTATACATCAAGTACACATTGTTTACTGTTTTTATTTATAACTATCCTTAGATAATAATTGCACCTACTTTTTGGACCACTTAAGTACAACCATTAGAATCAGATATTTTTATTTCAGAAGTATAGAATTAACACTGGTTTAAAAATTCTACAAATTTTTAAGAGGAATTTAATATTTTGTAGTTTATTTCTGGAGGCAAGCCCTTGTTTCTTGCGAATCCTAGTTCATTCATAGAAATATATGAGATGTCTTAGGAACCATTGGTATTTCAATATAAATATTAAGGAAAGCTGTATTACAATGCAGACAGGTAATCCTGAGGCCCAGCAGAGCAATAATGATTAACAACACACTCTAGAGGGAGTATAAATTTTAATACTATCACTCATAAAATCCATGTTTCAAAGGTTACAAAACAGAATCAAGTTTACCAAAAAGCAAATAAATCATCTTGCTTTGGGGTTTCTTCTTTCATCTCTGATTTTTAAATAATCAGCACCATGTCCCCAGAGCAGATAAACAACACTTACAGGCAAACGAACTAGAGGAAGTTCTGAAATCCTTATAGAGGACTAACTCTCATTGGATTCTGATCCTAGTAAATTCTACTCACAGTGTTTATTTAAATTTACATTTAAAAAGAGGAAGAAGACTCTAGGGAAGTGGCCTTTATATGGGTTTTATTTGCTGATGCTATGATGATGCACAATGCCTCTTCACAAGATTGCATGGGTTAGAGGGTAATCCCACTATCACTCTTGCACTGATGAGAGCTCTATGTGAGTGCTGTTCTCACATCTGGTCTCCAAACTAAGACCAAACTAAAATAATCCAAAAACTATGCAAAGAGTCACAGAAATAATGACTAAAAAGGCTAGAATGAAATAAGCAAAAGTGAAAGAAAATGTGATGAAAATTGGCGAAGAATTCTGAGAAGAAAACACCACACATACAAACATAAGGCCAAATAAGTTCAAACATCAATAGGGTTATTTTTAATGATGCTACTGGGAACTAAGACAATGATGTTCATGATAGCTTGTGTTTTTTTTTTGTTTCATTGCTTTTGAATACCCATAATTTTATGTCTTCTTTTCAAGTCACATGAATTATGTAAGTCAATGTGCCTAACCTCAGTAAATTGCTTCAACAAATCAGCTTATAGTCTCACAAAAAATGTGATCATACAAGAGATGAATCACTTGTCCCATTCAATATTTTAATAGTCACATTTCCTATTTCCTATATTTGTAATATTTTATATTTTCTATATAGATAATCTTACAATGCCAATCATGCTACAGAAGTTTATAATATAAATGAAAGGAAAAGATTAACACATGAAACAATAGCCAATTTTTAGTCAATACTATTGATGCTCTTAGTAAAATCTAGTGAGGACAGGTAGTCTTCCCTGCAGAGAAAGTATGAAACAGCAATTTAAAATAAGCTCTCACATACATATTCAGATCTGTCTATTTTACAGATTAGGAAGCTTTTTTCTGAAATTGTTCAGATAGTAAATATTTTTAGGTTTGCTAGCCATCTCTGTTGCACCTTTTTAGCTTTGCTGCTGCAATGTGAAATAGCCATAGACAACATGTAAGAGCATGGTTGTGTGTGTTCCAATAAAACTTTGTTTATGAAAACAGCTGGAGGGCCATTGTGGACTGGGGAACATAACTTGACAATCCCCCTAATTCACCATTTTGAGAAGTGATGAGTCCCATTTTCAATATGAAATAGAAAGCAAGAAAAGACTGAGGAAAGGTAGAATTTTTGTAGATACACCCTGAAATCCCAGAATAATAGAAACACTTATATTTAAATATAATTTTTTAAAAGTTTTTAATGTTCATTCATTTTTGAGAGAGAGAGAGACAGAGTGTGAGCAGGGGAGGGGCAGAGAGAGACAAGAATCAGAAACAGGCTCCAGACTCTGAGTTGTCAGCACAGAGCCTGATGCGGGGCTCAAACTCACAAACTGCAAGAGCATGACCTGAGCTTAAGTCAGCTGCTCAACCGACTGAGCCACCCAGGTGCCCCCAAATATAATTTCAAAAACATCTGATGGATGCTTTTATTGGCTATTGTTTTATATTATCCATGCAAATTCCTCCCACCATTTAAGAACAGATTCTTTAGAATCCACCAATTAGGCAAAACATTTCCTGTCACTGAATTTCCTTGGCAATTGAAATAACTTTGACAAACATCTATACAACAAATTTTGACAATTAAAAACTTACTTACATTTTAAAAACAAAAATAAAAGACATCTTTCTATCACTCAGATATGCCCCAATTTTATACCTCTTTCCTGGAAATCCAAATATTTCAATACATTGGAAAGTAAAACAGAGGCAGCGGGTTGGGTAGCTCAATCAGTTAAGTATCTGACTCTTAGTTTTGGCTCAGGTCATGATCTCACAGTTCATGGGCTTGAGGCCCACATTGGCGCTGACAGTGTGGAGCCTGCTTGGGATTCTCTCTCTCTCTCTCTCTCTCTCTCTGCTCCTTCCCTGCTCCCTTTCTCTGTTTCTGTCTCAAAATAAATCAACAAACAAACTTAAAAAATAAAAATAAATAAATGAAAGAAAGAAGAAAGTAGAACAGGATAAAATTATCATTAAGTACAAGTATCCTTAAGCATCATGACAACTTCCATCATGTAATATATCACAAAACATTCAAAATTCTGAACAGAAAATGTTAGTAATTGTAACATGGTTCTCAATTATTCCAGTGATAAACCACTAATAAAAATGTCAGCTTTATAAAATGTAACTGGTAAACACTAGCTAGCTATTTAAAAATCCAGCCTATTAAGACTTAACTTCTCTATTGTTTCCTATAGAAGTTATAAAAAGGGATCATGATCTAGTTTTCCCAAATGATAATAAAAAGTAATAAATAATGATTAATTATTATAGGCCAGGCAATATTTCAAGTACTATATATTTATTAAATCATTTAATACTCAATCCTATGTCATGCACATAGTATTATTATTCTCATTATACAATGAGGAGAAAACTGCCAGAGAGAGGTTATATAGCTTGCCCAAGGTCACACGTCTACTAAGTAGCAAAGATAGGATTTGAAAACCAAGTGTTCCAGGCTCCGAATGCAAATGAGGTCAAGGCCATGATTCAGGGTCTACACAGGAATGCTAGTCTACTGGCACAGCCAGTGTGCTCTACACTCTAGAAAAAGTCACCACTGGCAAAGATAATGAATCAAGAACTAAAGGTGAACACAGAGAAGTACAAGCCAAAAGTGACAGATGATGAGAGAGGGAACCTCCTGAAAGTTTATATCTGGGGAACCAAACTCATTTTTTCTACAAATGCTACAGGTCAATAATGCTCCTTGTAGACCTGCCAAACACATTCATTCCAGGCTTTGGAATCAGCTTAGCCTGTTTAAATCCTAAATCCATACTACTTACCAGGTCATTTTTTGATTACTTATATAATTTATGAAATGCAGACTCCTGCTGTATAAAATAAAGATAATAATCAGAATTGTTATTCAGGAGTGTTATGAAAATTAAATAAGCTCATAAGGGCCTGATACATACTACGTGCCCTCAAAATGTAACTGCTATTATTATTCAGGATTTTGTTTGTTTTTAATTACAGAAGTGGCAAATGGTGTTTATGTTAAAAGACACCAGACATCTGAATAAAAAGACAAAATGTATCCAAACACTTAAATGGCTTGTCTATATAACTCTGAGTTCCTCAAAATTTACTGATTATCTCCTATATGCTAGAAATCACATTTTAAAAAAAACAGTTGTGATTAGTCATAAAAACAACTCTCTAGAAGACTGAATTTTTCCCTTTCATCTGAACATATTACATGGATACTATTGTTATTTCAATATTTCAACTCATAGAACTACCTACCTTATCTGTGACTACAGTATGCTTTGATGATCCCTTCAGTCTTCTGCAAGCCTTACAGGGCCAGGAAGGCTCAACACCCTCTCTCACAACTCCATCTGCTTATTCCTAGTTTAAAGCAACCTCCTTCATCCATTTTCCCCAATGTGTCATATAGAAATATTAACACTGGGGTGTCTGGGTGGCTCAGTAAATTAAGTGTCTACCTTTTGGTTTTGGCTCAGGTCATGATCTCATGGTTTTGTGGGTTAGAGCCCCTCTGCGCTGACAGCGTGGAGCCTGCTTGTGACTCTCTCTCTCTCTCCCTCTCTCTCTGCCCCTTCTCCACTTGCACTGTCTCTGTCTCTCTCAAAATAAACTTATTAAAAAAAGAAATATTATCATTTATCACTGTCTATATGTGCACCAAAGATAGAAAAGAACTGTATTACTGAATGCCATCTGATATATTTGTGATTAAATGAGGTGGTGACAAACATTTTAATGTAGCTAAATCATACACCACTAAAATTTTCAATATATTGTATTAATTATGTAACATTGGGCACAATCATAAAGAAGCAGATCATATTTCAATGAGCTTTTGTTAATTTAAAAGAGGAAAAAATAGAAAGACATACAAATGAACAAAAAAATAAATAAGGAGACCAACCATATTTATAGAAACAAAGTCTTTTTTTGTCATTTTCTCTTAACAAAACTGTCTGAATAGGCAGTTTTCCAAAGAATATGTGCAGATAACCAACAAGCACATGACAAGATGCTCAACATTACCAATCATCAAAACAATGTAAATCAAAATACACTGAGATATCACCCCAATGCTGTTAAAATGACTATTATCAAAAAGACAATAAATAAGTGGTGGTGACGATATGGAGAAAAGGGAAACCTTGTGCACTGTTGGTGGGAAGGAAAACTGGTGTAGCCACAGTGGAACAGTATGGAAGTTCCTCAAAAAATTAAAAATGGAACTATAATACAATCAGCAATTTATGCAAAGAAAAAGAAAACACTAATTTGAAAAGATATATGCACCCCCATGCTGTGACATTATTTACAACATCCCAGACCAGGAAACAACCTAAGTGTCCATGCATAGATGATGAATCGGTAAAGAAAATGTGGTATGTATATAAAATGGAATGTTTTTCAGCCATAAAAAGGAATGAAATCTTGCCTTTTGCAACAACATGGATTGACCTCAGGGCATTATGCCAACTGAATTAAGTCAGACAGAAAAGATAAATGCCATATGATCTCACTAATATGTGGAATCTTAAAAAAAAAACAAGCTTATAAATACAGAAAATAGATTGCTGGTTGCCTAAGGTAAGGAGTGAGCAAAGTGAGTGAAGGGGGTTAAAAGGTACAAACTTCCAGTTATGAAATAAATAAGTCAGAGGGGTGTAATAAACAGCAAGGTGACTGTAGTAAATAATACAGTATTGCATACTACATCCACTAGGATAGTGGATCCTGAAAGCTCTCATCACAAGAATATAGAATTTTGTAGCTATGTTAAGGTAACAGATGTTAACTAGACTTGTTGTGGTGACTGTTTTGCAATATATACAAATATCAAATCATTCCCTTCCACATCTGCAACTGACATAATGTGCCAATTACACCTCAATAAAAAGAAAATGAAGTGCATACTGTTCTTGTACTCTGTCCCCAAACTAACTTTAAAAAGAGGAAAAAAGCAAAATAATGTTAGAGCATCATACAATTGTGATGATTAAAATAATAAGAAATATAATTGTTATATTTAAGCACAGGTTGGAAATAATCTGTCAATATAAGAATAGCAAAGTCATAAATAAAGAATACCCCACAGACAAGATAAATAGGCAATATAAAGCCTCAGGTGGGTTAAAGTTAATGTCATTAGTTCTGGCACACAGCAAAATCCTGTAAGATAGAATTATCTTTCATCTGTTTTCAATTCATCCAGCTAGCGCTAAACAGTTGTTATTCTTGTTACTCCATTTTTGTTATCCTGTTTTAGGTTCTGTTTTTACACTTAAACCAACCTATAACATATCTTTGTTACTGGAAAGCTTAAACAAAGTGCACTTGTCTAAGAGAAGTAGACAAAAATTTCAGAATACTTTATTAGGTGACCATAATTGATTAATGCTTTTAAACAGGTTATTTTTGATGTGGATTAAGCCACAAAACTATATCAAAATGACAGAATATGAGTTACAATGATAAAAATGTGGATTTATTATGTACAACCAGAATTTATGTATATAAATTATTTGTTTTCCTCATGCAAGACTCCACACTGACCCCAATGGCACTGCTATTGTTTAAGCATTTTTAATAAAATAAATGAGAGTTTGTTAATATCAATCTCATCATCTAACAACGTTAGTTGCCTCTAAGTTCATAGTGTGCTGTGACTACCAAAATAGTCCATTCAAACTTGGGCTATATTAATACCAGGACAAATTACAGGACACATAAGATAATGATTCCACTGTATTCTGTGGGACACATAGAATGCCATTGTACATGGCATTTTTTGAAAGAGATATTGGAAACATGTAAGTAAAAGAAAGACAGTGAACGAAAGACATGAAGCGCAAAAAGAAACAAACAAAACCTTTCATTCATTCATTCATTTCAGCAACTTGCCAAGGGCAAGCTTGGTCTTCAGGTTGAATATTTTGGATGATCTTGTTTCAATGACTTATAAGGAAATTATTTACTTCGAAAATGTTATCGTCATATTTAAAAATCTAAAATCTTTAATTAAGCTCTCTCTCTCCAAATTTTGGTGTGAACCATGATTATTACTTCTAATAAACTCTCATTAATAGAATTTGTTTGGCATTTTTGTAGGTGCGTTGTGTGTGTGTGTGTGAGAGAGACAGAGATAACAAAGAGAAGAGAGATATTTTGCTGACTCAGAGAAATTATGAGATACCTTTGTAATGTCAGAGATTTTTCTATCTGAATAATTCAAATCACTGAGACTTTACCTTGAAAAAGTCCAGAGTGCAAAGAGATTTATCATGTAAGGGCTACTTTCTTAGAAAGTCTTTCTTAAAATGTCTGCTTTATTAAAAAGTTGACCAGGTTTCTGGTCTTTGAAAGAGCAACTGGGACAATCATGTGCTCAATGCAACTAGAATACATCTGAACTTTTTGGGGCGCCTGGGTGGCTCAGTCGGTTAAGTGTCCGACTTCAACTCAGGTCACGATCTCGCGGTCCGTGAGTTCGAGCCCCGCGTCGGGCTCTGGGCTGATGGCTCAGAGCCCGGAGCCTGTTTCACATTCTGTGTCTCCCTCTCTCTCTGCCCCTCCCCCGTTCATGCTCTGTCTCTCTCTGTCTCAAAAATAAATAAACATTAAAAAAAATTTTAAAAAAAAGAATACATCTGAACTTTTTTAATAGTTTATCTATCTTCTCCTTCACACATCAACTTGCTGCAAAATGGGTAAAGAGAAGAAGCCTGGGCTGGAGAACCACATTTCTAAAGACCTATTAACAAAAGTAAACATAAATGTTGAAAGTATTCAATCTGATTGTGACATGGAATATTGAGGAGGTATGGCAAGAGAGGAAGTTAGACATGTAACCAAAGACCAGAAAATAAAGGGCTTACAGGTCATGTTAAGGCAATTAGATTTATTCTGAGGTCAATAAAGAATACTTGAAATATCTGAAGGAGGACTATGATTTATGTTATAGTTAAGTCATTCCTCTATCCCAAGTGTGTAGAATGGATTTGGAAAGACTACAAGCAAAAAGAGACCAGTTAGGAAATGGTGGCATTACACATATGAAACGGGATGGTGGAGTCAACAAAAGTGTTTAAGATAGATGTGGAGATGGATGTCAACTTTGGAAACGGATATCAAGGCAAATATAAATATGAAAGCTATTAGGAAGTTAGAATTACCTAGACTTGTTAATTAACTAATTTTGAGAAATAAGGATAGTACAACACATCAGGTGGAGGCACAGAAAAAGAAATGGACTTGGGAAGGAAGAGAGGAAGATGGTCTCTAAGCAGCCTGCCATCCAACCTGTCAACCTTGGGCCTGGTTTATATTTAAATAAGTTTAAAAAGTTGGCAATCAAAAATATTTTTAAAAATCACTTTGCATAAAAAATATGCCTAAACCATTACTAGATGGAAAGTCTTATTTAAAAAACTTTTTTTTTATTTTTAAATTTATTTTTGAGAGAGAGAGACACACACAGCATGAATGGGGGAGTGACAGAGAGAAGGAGACACAGAATCTGAAGCAGGTTCCAGGCTCTGAGCTGTCAGCACAGAGCCCAACACGGGGCTGGAACTCATGAACTGTAAGAGCATAACCTGAGCCTAAGTCAAATGCTCAACCAACTGAGCCACCCAGGAGCCCTGGAAAGTCTTATTTTTAATTTTTTTTTAATGTTTATTTTTGACAGAGAGACAGAGCATGAGTGGGGGGAGGGGCAGAGAGAGAGGGAGACACAGAATCCGAAGCAGGCTCCAGGCCCTGAGCTGTCAGCACAGAGCCTGACGCAGGGCTTAAACTCACAGACCCAGAGATCATGACCTGAGCCGAAGTCAGATGCTCAACTGACTGAGCCACCCAGGCGCCCCTGGAAAGTCTTATTTTTAAAGACAAAACTTTAAATGATAGATCCAAAAGCAATTTGTTCATAGGTAGTTTATTGACATGCCAAACAGCATTGGTCCACAGAGTGTGTTTTAAAAATTATTTGCCAAACTTTAAAAAATCAGGAAATTACACACACACACACACACACACACAGATTTTTAACTTCTCTATACAACTGGAAGATCTCACAACTGTGGGCCATCATACCCACATAGCAAGCACTGGCTGAAGCTGGTTAATGACTACTTCCCCTAAATATGGCATTTACTCTCCAGTTTGTAGAGATTCCCCGAATTCCCCCACTTTCTCACCAGCATAGAGGGAGGCCTTGTGTTCGTTACAGATCACCTTCACATCCATTCACCTATTTTAGTTATATGACTTCTACAGGCATTTGAGTTTTAGTTATTTTTTAAATGACATTCCAGTTTCAGGAAGAAATCAGCAAGAAACAGAAACATACTGGAAAGTTCTGAAAGAAACATGTAGAAGGATGTGAGCAAGATAACAGAATAATAATCTACTGTACCACAATTTAAAGAATAGGGGCACCTGGGTGGCTCAGTTGGTTAAGTGTCCAACAGCAGCTCAAGTCATGATCTTGCAGTTCATGAGTTCAAGCCCCGCGTCGGACTCTGTGCTGATAGCCTGCTTTGGATTGTATCTCCCTCTCTCTCTGCCCTTCCCCACTCATGATCTGTCTCTCAAAAATAAATAAACGTTAAAAAAACCCAGACTAATCAGAAAGCATTTATGTAGCTTGGTGCCACGTATCACTTGTGTCAATCTGGCCTTATAACCGAATCAAATACTTTCTCATCAAGAAAGAACAATTTGCAAATTTTCAACTTGAATTTAAAACATCTCAAAACTAATCAAGAGCAAAATCAACTATTCATTAGCTAAATATCTCACCTAGATTTTCTTCAGTAGAAGTACTTAAAACTGATGAAGAAGAAAAAAAACAATATCCAAGATAAAAGCAGAAACACTTGCCATGCTACATATAACCTTACCAGGAAAAGAAAATCCTAATATATGATCAACACTATTTTCAATGAAATCTAGCAAGCAAACATGATTTCAAGAATATGAAAAGGAACTGCTAGGATAATTGTTTGGGATGTACTACAATTAAAGACGAAAAATCATACTGATTTTTATGACAAAAGAATGTTTTATTGGCATAAATGAGGAGTTCCTTATGTAATATTTAATAATCAGTAGATGATAGGTAAATAGCAACAACTCCCCCCCAAAAACAAAAATCCAAGTCTTAATTGGAATGTGAAAATTTGTTCATTTTCTCTAATAGTATAGAAAACAAACAAAAAACAAGAATCTTCAAGTTGAAAACAACTTCACATTACAATCAACACTGAAAATATACGTATTTTACTATAAGAAAATCACATTGATTTCAAAAATAATTTTTGTGTGCTTGGGTGGCTCAGTCGGTTGTGTCTGACTTCAACTCAGTTCATGATCTCACAATTAGGGGGTTCAAGCCCATCAGCCTCTCTGCTGTCAGCACAGAGCCTGCTTGAGATCCTCTGTTCCCCTCTCTCTCTCTGCCCCTGCCCTATGCACACACTCTCTCAAAAATAAACAGTTAAAATTAATTTTAAAAGTAACTATAGCAAGGGAGCTTTTCACAATTAATTCTTAGCTAATACTTTTTAAATATACTGTTAAAAAACCTAAGGAATAATTTAGAAACTGTAATACTACTGTCAAATATTAGGGTTTCAAATTCATTCATTTCTTGATTTTTTTTCGATTTTCAAATTTTGTGATTTTTTTCAAATTTCAAAAAAAGTTACTATTTTTTCTGTGTATAACATTTATAAAAAACTTAAGTTTGAAATTCCTTCCCATAAAGCATAAAAACACGCTTTTCATAATTTCTTTCATCAAGTGAAAAATTAGTAGAAATTTAGCAATAACAGAATTATATATCATAGGAGTTGTTCACAAACTATAAATACTCATGATTTAAAACAAAGGTAATATAAAAACAAACCACTTTTATCAGACGACAGTATACAGATCAATTTTAATCATCTTTGTTCGGTAATAACTTCATAGGAAGCCTTTCAAATTAATCCAAATGAGTTCTACTAAGATTATATTCGATGAAGTGGTTTTCCTAGGACAACTATGAGAAATGAGCTGTTTGTTCCAGTCATTTCATAAAGGCTTGATGGGCCCTTTCAAAAACTCTTGGTTAGTAAAGTCGAATTACCAAGTAAGACTGAAGTGTCTGCAAACAGAAGGTGAGCTACTGTGTCCTGATGTCAAAGTAGTAATTTCCTTTCCCCAGGAAGAAAATATAAGCATCTCAGGGTAGGTAATATTCCCTTTCATATATACAGCAGTGGAGCAAATGAGCAGATGCATAACTGATGTCTGAAAACATATTATTTTTAAAATATAATAATTGCTTATAACTAAGATTGCTATCTGAATACTGACAAGAAGCATGGGGTGGGGCAGGGTGGAGTGAAGTCGATATTTTAGAGGTACTTGTTCCTGGAATGTAACATTTACAAAGCTCCACTAACAGAAAACAAAGGGAGACAGTACAGAGAGCATGATCACCAAAGTATCTTTTTGTCAGTATTGTAGATTAGTATGAAACCAATAATAAATGTCCTATGGTATTTTGGTAGCAAAAGACATACTTGGATCAACCTGCCCTCTTTTGTTAATGTTTTTATTTGAGTACAGTTGACACACAATGTTAGTTAATAAGTTTTAGGTGCACAATGTAGTGATTCAACTTCTCTATACATTATGTTGTGCTCACCACAAGTGTAGCTATCATCTTTCACAATAGGACAGCATTACAGTAACATTGACTATATTCCCTATGCTGTGCTTTTCATTCCTGTGACTTATTCATTCCATAACTGGAAGCCTCTATCTCTCCTTCCCCTTTACCCATTTTGTTCATCACCCTATACCCCTACCTCAGGCAAACATCAGTTTGTTCTCTGTATTTATAGGTTTGTTCTGCTTTTTCTGGTTTCTTTATTTGATAGATTCTACGTGAGTGGAATTATATAATATTGGTCTTTTTCAGTCTCACTTATTTCACTTAGCATAATACCCTCTAGGTCCATCATGCTCTTGCAAATAGCACAATTCTTATCCTTTTTATGGCTGCGTAATACTCATGTCTGTGTGTATGTGTGTGTGTGTGTGTGTGCACGCACGTGTACTGCATCTTCTTTGTTTATCTATCAGTGGAAAGTTAGGTTGACTGTCCATACCTTGACTGTTGTAAATCATGCTGCTGCAACAAACATAGGGGTGCATGTATCTTTTCAAATTAGTGTTTTTGTTTTCTTTAGGTAAATATCCTGTAGTGGAACTACTGGATCATATGGTATTGACATTTTTAATGTTTTTAGAATCATCATAATGTTTTCCACACTGGCTATACCAATTTTTTTCCCACCAACAGTGATGAAGATTCCTTTTTCTCCCCATGCTTGCTAACACGTTATTTCCCGTGTGTTTTTACATTTTTTTTACTGTAGCCATTCTGACAGGTATAAGATGATATTTCATTGTGGTTTTGATTTCCATTACTTGATGATTAGTGATGTTGAGAATCTTTTTATGTGTCTGTTGGCCATCTGTATTTCTACTTTGGAAAAATGTCTATTCAGGTCTTCTACCCATTTTTAATTGGATTGTTTGGGGGTTTTTTAGTGTTAAGTTCTTTATATATTTTGGATATTAACCCCTTATTGCATATAGCATTTGGAAATATCTTCTCTCATTCAATAGAATGCCTTTGCATTTTGTTGATTTCCTTATCTGCTTCATTTCTGAAATCTCTTTAGAATACTGAGTTTGAATTCATTTGAAAACATTCTTTATAAGAAATTTCACAGGTGACTATTTTATGACCTCAACTAGATACTAATATTCTTGGATGTAGGTATCACACCACTCTTTCTTCTGATTAGCCTGATGGTACCTAGTGTAGCATTTTAAAAATGATGACATACAAATAATTCTTTGGGGAACAAAAATCAATAAAATAGTAACATTACTGAGTAAAAAAGCAGTACTGTTATTTTCCAAATTATATTTATTCTGTTCAGGAATTGGTAATAAAATGTAATGTGGTCAATTAAAAAAATAAGAATATTTATATATTTTTGAAGAAACAATAAGAAATAAGATGATAGCTAACATAATCACTTATGAAAAAAGAGCCCTAAATTTGAAAGAGGATCAATGAATAATATATAGATAATTTAATCTATCCATGCATACAACTCATTTTCATTTCCCTAAAACAGATTCTTAAATAACTACTTAGTAACTAATTAATTCTATTAATAGTGAAACAAGTAAAAATGTAGATAATCCTCAATTAAACCCATGGGCATAAATGAATATATGTATTTCATATTAGATGTCTTGAATTAGAAACTTTATATATATATACACATATATATGTATGCATATATTTTTATGTATTGTAGATAACTTTCATATGGGTCTTCACATAATTAATTATTTTCTTATGAAACTTATACAAGACTATGATTAAGGCGGGAGCATCTAGAGTGCCACCACAGCCATCAAATCTCCTAGGAATAATATACATCTTCAATTTTAAAAAATTAAAATAGAAATAAATTGCATCATTTTATAAATTCAGTGAGATGAAAAATTCATTATCTCAACAGTGGGCACCAGAATTTAGAAAACAATAATTGATGATTCACTTTAGGTAAAGCAACCAAAGTGTCTAGTACATTCCAGTAAAACCAAAAAGACAGCTTAACCTTTTTGCACTAGAAGTGATCAAAACTTAAATATGGGCAGGGAGAGAGCCAAGAGTTGAGAAGCAGAGAAAGAGAAAAAGAGACATTAGCAAGACTAAAAATTAGGCAAAGACAGGGCACAGGGTTGAAAACAGGTAAAATAAAATTCTGATGTTGAGGTAACAGATGGACTTTTAAAAACAGGGATGTCTCATATTTTATGTGAAATTGTGTGTATTATGACATCACAATCCTGGCCTTCCAAACCCAAACACTTAATAAAATGTAACCTCATATGCCTTTTGTGAATGGACTCTGTAATGAAGTTGAGTCTCACATCTGGGTCAACACAATAGGGAGTAAACTGAGGAAGCACAAAACGACAAGAGGATCTTTAAAACGAATCTATTCAATAAAAGCAGGAGCTCATAAAAACAATAGTGACAATATGAACCACATCTTTTACTCTACCTCTGCAAGGGATTTTGGACTTCACAGGACATGATATGGGGCTCCAGATAATCTTACCAATATATAAAAAAAAGATATATTCTAAGAAACATCAGAAATTAAATGAAGTTAGAAACATGCTAATTAAATAATTTTAAAACTAACTATAACTGAAGAACAGATTCATTTAAAAATAGATAAAATAATTAAGTTGGTGTGACATTGGTGACAAATAAATAAATAAATCTGTAACAGAATGAATAATCCAGAAACAGATGGACTTATATACAACATCAACATATCACTGGAATTCAAGCTTATCTTTTGACATTGTATGTCTTGTTCAAAAGAAATTCTAGGCTTCAACTTCAATAAAGATGAAGTAACAGAAACCAGACTTACCACTTCCACTTTAAACAAGAAAACCAAAATAAATATATGAAAACACTGTTTTCAGACATTAAACAACAGTAACATTGGACTGTTACTTCTAAGAGAAGGGAAACAAGAAAGATGAGTCTTATGATTGCCCCAGTTTGTTACTTGGAGGCAGTCTCCAAGAAGTATCATGGAAGGAAGAGGACAAATAGACCTTGGATGTCTCACTATGTTAAGGAAATAGACAGGAGTTTGGGAAGACCAGGCAGTTGAATTTGTAGGAAAGAATACCAAGGATACAGACACTGCACAGAGACAGCTCTAAACATCTGCATGGAGGTCCATTTCAGGAGTCAGGTGGCTACTGATTTGGCCTATGTGAGGAGAAATCACTGGAGACCAGGAAAAGACTCACTGGAAAACAGTAGAATGAACAATTGGCAGAGTTCACAGTATTTGGGAAAAAGATTTCCACCACTTAGGAGAGACATCAAAAAATACTGAGGGACATCCAGAGGAAACTCTAGAAAGTCTTGCCTTAGTAAAAGCATACAGAGGGGGGAAAAAGACATCCTTAACTCCAAAAGAATAAAGATGAGAATTATATCCAATTTCTCATCAGAAACTGAGAAACAAAAGACAATGGAGAATGCTTCAAAACACTGAAATAAAGAAAACAACACAAAAATAAAACCATCAATTCAGAAACCTACACTCAACAAAAACATTTTTCAGTAATTAAAGTGAAGAAATATTTTTTCAGACAAATAATTGAGAGAATTCTTTGCCAGCCCATAAGAACCACAAAAAGAAGTCTTCAGGTAGAAGTAAAATGATATAAATGGAAATTTTCATCTATGCAAAAGATGAAGAGTAATGAAAATGGTAAATACATGGGTAAATACAGAGCATACTGTTTCCCACTTTAATCATTTTTAAATAAATATTCATCATTTATTTTCAGAGAGGGAGAGACACAGAGAGAGAGCACACAAGCAGGGGAAGGGCAGAGAGAGAATCCCAAGCAGGCTCCATGCTGTCAGCACAGAGCCCAACACGGAGCTCGATCCAATGACCATAAGATCACGATCTGAGCTGAAATCAAGAGTCAGATGATTAACTGACTGAGCCACTCAGGCACCCCCCATTTTAATCATTTTGAAAGATAATCATATAAGAAAAATAATAGTGAATTATTGTAAGTTCTTTAACATACAGAGAGGTAAAATTATAAAAGCAAGAAAACAAGAAGGTATGGGGAAATAAACAGTGTATTTTTTATTACTCTCACATTTACATGAGGCAGCATATTTGTTGGTGAACTGAAAAGTTAGGAATAATGCAGACTTTGGGGTAACCAGTAAACAAACAAAAAGGTACAGATGGGAAAAAACAGTGAATACAAAATGGAATCATAAATTATATTCATTTTATCTAAAAAAAGGGAAGGGGGAAAAGTAACAAAGAACAGATAAGAGAAATAGAAAACAAATATCAAGACAGTTGATTAAAAAAAGAGAGAGAGAGAGTTGATTTAAACCCAAACATAGGAATAATAACTTAAGACTATAAATGGTTTGAAAAATCTAATTAAAAGGTAGAGATTGAATAAAAACTATATACTAGCTACCAATAAAAATTACTGTAAATATGATGACACACAGATTAAAATTTAAAAATGGAGGAAGAAACAATCTGGAAACACTATTTAAAAGAAAACTAGAATGGCTGCATCAACACCAGAAAAGAAGATCTAAAAGCAATGGATAATATCAGGATGAAAAGGATAATTACATAGTGTTAAATGGGTCAATTTACCAAGAGGACATAACATTCCTAAAGGTTTATTCACTTAATAAAATATCTTTTAAAAACATGAAGTAAAAACTGGTGGAATGTAAAGAGAAATACAAAAATAGCAATTACAGTAAGATATCTGAACATGTCTTTCTCAATCATTGGTATAACAAGTACAGGAAAAGTAAGTATATAGAAGACTTGAAAAATATTATCAATTGCCTTGATCTAATTAACATCTGTAGAACATTTTTATTTCATGTGCACGTTGAACTATCACCACAATGAACAATACTCTAGGTCATAAGACAAATTCAATAAATTAAGAAGATTGCAACTATACAATGTATGATACCACGATGGAATTAAATGAGAAATCAGTAACAAAAATGTATCTGGAAACTCCACAATATTAGATTCCAATACTAATCTAATAACAATATTCTTGTAAACAACACATGGGTCAAAAGGGAAAAAAACATAATACATTAAGAAATATATCAATTGATGGGGCACCTGGGTAGCTCAGTCAGTTAAGCATCTGACTCTTGATTTTGGCTCAGGTCATAACCTCACAGTTCAGGAGATCAAGCCCTGTGTCAGGCTCTGTGCTGACAGTGTGGAGCTTGCCTGGGATTTTCTCTCTCTCAAAATAAATAAATAAAATTAAACTTAAATTTTAAATTATACATATAATATAAATTAATGTATATTAATTATATTTATATAATTATATAAATTATATAAATTATATAAACATATATATAAATTATATATAATGTAATTTATATATGTTTTTATATATATACAAAGAAAACAAAAACACCCCATATCATAACTTGCAGATGCAACTAAAACAGTGCATAGAAACAAATTTGTAGCATTAAATGCTTATGTTAGAAAAGAAGGAAATTGTTAAATCATTTTCCTTAAGTTTCTACCTTAAAAAACTAAAAAGAATAAACAAGGAAATTAAGCACAAAATAGACAGAAGGAAGAAAATAATAAAGGTAAAAGCAGATATTTATGAAATAGAAGACAGACAAATAATACAGGAAAATCAGTGAAACCAAAAAGTAGTTATTTGAAAGAATCAATAAAATTGATAAAATTCCAAACAGATTAATCAAGGAAAAAGAGAAATGACAACAAATTACCAATATCAGGAATGAAAGAGAGGACATTACTCAGATTACAGACAAAACCATTAGAAAATAATATTATGGACAATTTTATAACTTGGTGAAAAAAAATTCCTTGGAAGATATGACTCAGCATGAAATAGATTACCCAAATAGCCCTTATCAAAGAAAAGAATTAAACTCAAGTTTAAAAACCTTTCCAAAAGAAAATTTCAGGCCAAGATAGCATCACTGGGAATTCTACCGAATATTTAAGTAAAAAATAGTATCAACTCTACATAAGCTACTCCATGAAGTGGAAGAGGAGGGAACATCTCCCAACTCACATGATAAAGCCAACAGTAGCCTGATCCAAAACCAAACAAAACTGTAAGAAACTACAGATCAATGTCTTTTATGATCACACACATGAAAATAAATTCCTACCAAACTTTTAGCAAATTTAGTTCTCTGATATTTAAAATATATAATATATAGATTAAATGCATATAATAAACATATATTGCACTTAAAAAATAATACATGAAAGGCATATAAAAGGCATATGAAATGTGACCAAGTAGATGCAAGATGGGTTTAACGTTCCAAAAATAATGTGATTTCCCATACTAAAATATTTTTTAAAAAGGAAAAAAACATATGATCATCTCAATAGATGCCAAAAAGTATTTCACAAAATTTGGCATCTATTCATGATATGTTAAGCTAATTATAAACAGAAGGGAACCTTTTAATCTGAAACAGGATATGTGTTACAGTCTGAATTGTGTTCACCCCAAATTCATTTGTTAAAGCTCTGACCCGCAATATGATTGTATTCAGAAACAGGACCTTTAATGAAATTAAGTTTAAATAAAGTCATGAGTGGAGCCCTAATTCAATAGGACTAGTTACAAATTTCTCTCTCTGTTTCTCTCTCCCAATCTGTCCTTCCCATCTCTTACACTCTGCCTCTGCCTCTGTCTCTCCTTTTGGACAGACAAGAGGCCAAGTGAGGACACAGCAAGAAAGCAGCCATCCACAAGCCAGGAAGAGAGCCCTCACCAGAAACCAACTCTAACAATACTCTGATTTTGGACTCCTGTCCTCCAGAACTACGACAAAATACATTTCTGCTGTTTAAGCCACCCAGCCTGTGGTATTTTATTATGGCAACCCAAGCAGACTAATATGGCATCTCTGAAAATCCCACAGTTAACATCATTCTTATATGGTGAAATACTAAAAACACTAAATGTTTTCCCTTTAAGATCAAGAACAAAAAGTAATGTTGGCATTTACCATATATATATCATATTGTACTGAATATCTAGGCTAGTAAAATAAAGCAAAAAGAAGAAATACAGGCATCCAATTTGAAAAAAAAGAAGAAAAACTTTTTTCAGAAAAAAATTGTTCATGCAGAAAATTCCGAGGAAATATATGCAAAGCTATTATAACTAAAAAATGACTTACCAAATACACAGAATAAACTCAAATGTACAGAAACCAACTGTACAAAATATACTAGATATAAATATTAGAAATTTAAATTTTAACAAGAAATTTAATGTTAATAAAAAATTTTAATATAAAAGTAGAAATTTTAATTTTAATATGTTCAAATAACATAACATCAAATTATGAAATACCTAGGGATGATTTTTTTTAATTTTGTCTAACTTGTAAAACTTCATTGAAATAAGTTAAATATTCAAATTAACAAAAATACAAAACTTGTTCATAAACTGAATGACTCAATATTGTTCAATGTCAACTGTCCCCAAATTTATTCAACAAAATCAAAATTAAAATTTGAGCAGGGTTTTTGGAGAAGTAACTCTTCTATAATTTCCATGGAAATGCAAAGAACATTAGCCATTAAGGAAATGCAAATTAAAACCACAATGAGTGAGATACAACCATTCACCCAGTAGAAAGGCAAAATAAAAACACTGATCTTACTAAGTGCTGGGAAGCATGTAAAACAATTACAATTCTCATATATTGCTGGTGCAAATGCAAAATGGTACAGGCACCTAAGAAAATCATTGGCAGTTTCTTAACAAAGTTTCTTGTAAAATTACATACACACTTATCATTCAACCCAGTAATCCCACTCTTAGGTATTTACTCTAGAGAAATAAAACATATGTCCATACACAGACCTGTATAAGACTGTTCATAGTAACTACATACATGATAGCCAAAAATCAGCTATACCTATGATACCCAGATATCCATATATAAGTGGATAAACCCATTGTGGTATATCTATGTAACTGAATACTACTCATGATTAAAAAAGGAATAAACTACTTGAGCACAAATAACATGGATGAATCACAGAAGTATTATGTTGAGTGAAAAAAATCCAGACATAAAAGACTACTTGCTGTATTGTTTAATTAATATGAACTCTTAGAAAAATCTAAGCTATAGGTAGAAAGCAGATCAATAGTTGCCAGAGGCTAGCAGTAGAGAAAAAGGATCAACTGCAATGGCACAATGGAGGTTTGTTCAGGTGATGGAAACTTTCTCTATCCTGAATGTACTTGTGGGGTATACAACTTTACTGAATGTATATATCATACAATATGTATACTTATTGTACTTCAATAAAGCTGATTTTCAAAAATGAAGAAGAAACTTCACATTTGTAACTACATATGGTAATAGATGTTAACTAGACTTATTGTGCTGATTTTGCAATATTTACAAATGAAATTATATTGTACATCTGAAATTAATATAATATTATATGTCAATTATGCCTCAATAAAAAATGCAGAAACTGCATTAAAATATGGAAAAAATTAGTCAGAAAAAATTCACAGATATTTCAATGAAGATCTAAAGAAGGTTAAGAAGAGAAAACCAGTTACTTAGTTTCCAGATTGTAAACGACATTCCCTGAGAGCACATCATGGAATGCCTGAAGCTCCTCAGACCACAGTTGAAAAACATCTATCATGATAACTGAGGCATTCCAAATCAATGAGGAAGGCTGCACTAGTGATCAAGTGGTAGTGTGTCACTAACCTAGCCATTTAGAAATAAAATAAGCTAGACTCTTGTCTTAAATCATACCTCAGAATAAATTCTTTACAGATTAAACATTAAACATAAAAAAGTAACAGAGGAAAATGTTAAATAATTAGTCATATAACTTCATGTAGGACAAGCTTTTGTAAGCATGGCTCCATGGCCAGAAACTATAAGGAAAAGATTAACAACTATTGGGGGAAATACAAATGAAATTAGAATTGACAATATAGAAAAAAAAATTTAACTGGTGAGACAAAAGACTAATATCCTTTAAAAATATAGAGTTGGTATTAAATGGCAATAAGAAAAAGAAGATTATACTAATAGGGGGAAAAAGCAAGACATGAACAAGAAATTCACAAAAGACAGTGCAATGGCTACTAAATATTTGAAAATATATGACTAATGAACAAATCCAATGTTGAAATATCAAAGTTCACCTGCCTAAATAAAGAATACCCTTGTAAGAATGCAGTGCTAGTGGAAATACATGTTTACATCTTTCTGGAGAGCATTTTGCAGTAAGTATCAAATGTCTAAATCTTCATCATTTTTAAAAGTTTTAAAATTTACTTTATAATCTGATATATAAAGACTTGTGTTTAGCTCAGAACTGTTTATATGGTGGAAAACCATCCTAAATGTTCATAAATATCAGATGCTACAAACACAGTCTGAAGCCACTGAAAATGAGAATGTAATCAATAATTATTGACATAGAAAAATATCCATGGCGGGTACCTGGGTGTCTCAATCTGTTAAGTGTCAGACTTTAGCTCAGGACATGATCTGGCGATTCGTGGGTTCAAGCCCCACATCCAGGTCTGTGCTGACAGCTCAGAGCCTGGAGCCTGCTTCAGATTCTGTGTCTCCCTCTCCCTCTGCCCCTCCCCCACTCATACTCTCTCTCTCATTCTCTCTCTCTCTCTAAAAAATAAAATTAAAAAAATATGTATCCATGGCAAGGGGTTAGATAAAATATGAATATACTTTGCATGAAGACTCATTTAAAAAAAACTATCTTTCTACTTATCTGTCTCTCTTTTTACCTACATATACATACACATACACACAGAGATACACAGGTATGGAAAGTTATACTAAAAGATCAATACAAGTTAGCTGTGATTAGCAAAATTAAAGGAAAGCTTTTTTTTTATATTTGTCTATATTATCTGAATTATTTATGTGTAAAAATAAGACCCTTTAAAGGATTATTTACAATGTAATTTCAAATTTTAAATTGGACAAGAAAAAGTAAATCCGGACATTTTCTAAAAGCTTAAAAACAAGGTGTAGATAGTCATCATAATCAATGTTTACACCAAGTACAATCTACAGCAAGTTTTACTGTTTTTTTTTTTAAGTGTCAGACTAAAAATTTTAGAAAAATATCTTGAGGATTTCTTTCCCACATGAAATGCTACCTAAGGATCTACTAAATAGTCTTTCTGCTACCCTTATCCCTAGTGTTTCATTTTGTGGCTTTATATATCCAATAAAAGATCTTACTGGCTTTAAGTTTCTTTTCTTTGAAAATTATTTTCTGCTAGGTCTTAAGAAAATAAAGTGGAACTGTGGTTTGCATCTTATTTGAGAAAGATAGATAACCTTGAGTCTTAAACCTTCTCTGGCATTTTCTTGATCTTCACTAACCATGACCAAGGTAGAATGGTCTCATCTGCAAATTACTAAAAATAATCAGCTCTGGGAAGTGACCTTGGATGAAGCAATGTTAAATTGGCCAGGAAATTTTTTTGAGGCATCACTGTTATTAACTCGCAATTTTTTCATTTCACTCTGCCACTGATGCTTGGCAGGTTATAATTTTTCATTTTCGCACTTGGATGAAACTCAGTGAAGTAGAGATTATGGAGATAGTAGTGGAGAATTTTTACAAAGGGATTTCCCCCCTCACTCCATAATATTATATGGCTACAAAATGGATTTCTATTGGAGACAACTTATCAGTTGAAGATACATAATCAGATTAAGATAACAGTACTGACCTACACCATATTTAAAAATTTTTTAAAGTGCTGCGCTCTGTATACACAGTTGATGTTATGACCAATTTATATACTTGGAAACATTTCCTTAGTGGAGATGGTTTAGGCTGATTCTTCTTTGACAACTCCATGCTTTCAAGAGTTTATTTGCTGGGATTAAAGAAAATGTCTATGAAAATAGAAAACACTTCTTTATACAGAGATGTCCAGTGACACAGATTGGAAATAAACTTGTACTACTATTAATGAACTAGGAGCTAATTTTAGATAGGTGGCATCTATTTTTGGTGCATCCTTCCTCCTTCTTTACCTCCATAAAACCAGTCGCAGTGCCAGTAGTCTGGTGATGACCACTTATATCCAGATTCTTCCAGAATCTCCTTTCAGCATGCTATTCACTAGCTATCTTATGATAGGCACTAAATAGGTAAGTTGTCATTCCCTCAAGTAAAAGAGGACAGAATATTCATTTTAAAAATAAAGAATACTATAATAAGGAACATAGTAAATCAGAGAACAAATTTGAGTTTGGAAATATCCCTTAAATCCGAAGACAATATTTAAATGGGTAGCTAGAATAGAGACTTAGAGACCAGTCTCCTCCAGTCTTAAAAAACTAAGAAATGTAGGGGTGCCCGGGTGGCACAGTCGGTTGAGCGTCCAACTCTTGATCTTGGCTCAGGTCATGGTCTTGTGGTTTGTGGGTTCAAGGCCCGCAATGGCTCTACACTGATGACGCAAAGCCTGCTTGGGATTCTGTCTCTCCTTCTCTCTGCCTCTCCCCAGCTTGTGCTCTCTCAAAATAAATTAAAAATTTTTTAAACATTAAAAAAAATGAGAAATGCCTACTTGAGTCACTAATTCCCTTATTTTGATTTGATCATTAGTATCCAATTGCACCCAGGGTAGTGTCAAGGTAGAATACCAAACCAGGGACAACTATTTACTAGGATAACCATTACTTTCTTCCTGAAAATCTTTATGTGTCATCACCATATTACTTAAAAAGAAAATCAGGGCTGCCTGAGTGGCTCAGTCAGTTAAGCACTGGACTCTTGATTTCAGTTCAGGTCATGATCTCACCATCATGAGATCACGCCCTGAGTGCAGCTCCACCCTGGGCATGGTACCTGCTTAAGATTCTCTGTCTTCCTCTCCCTCTGCCCCTCCCCAACTTGTGCACACCCCCAAAAATAAATAAATAAATAAATAAATAAATAAATAAATAAATAAATAAATATTAAACTGCTACTGTCCCCCAGAACATATGAATTTGAGGTCTTGTACCTAATTGTAGAATAAAATATTTTGTTCCCCTAAGAAAACTGAGTTAAACACTATTTCACCACAGACATTATAATTACCTCACAATATAATTTTGATATAAATGGGACTGCTAGCTATCTTTTTTTTGTCTAACCACTGGCAAAATATGTAAATTGACAGAAGAGCTGCATAGCAAAGAGCTTCCATTGAGTGACTACAGCATCTTAGCGTTGAACAGATCAAATGCTTTTACAGCAACAGTTTAGAGTAATATTTTGTTTTTAAGTGAAGTTCCAAAATGATATACAGAAATGAGATTAACCATTTCATTGAGATAAAGAGGTAAAGTTTCCAATCTAAAATTTTTAAAAAAGAGGACTGGAGGGCGCCTGGGTGGCTCAGTCGGTTAAGCGTCCGACTTCAGCTCAGGTCATGATCTCGCGGTCCGTGAGTTCGAGCCCCGCGTCGGGCTCTGGGCTGATGGCTCAGAGCCTGGAGCCTGCTTCTGATTCTGTGTCTCCCTCTCTTTCTGCCCCTCTTCCGTTCATACTCTGTCTCTCTCGGTCTCAAAAATAAAAATAAACGTTAAAAAAAATTTTTTTAAATAATAATAATAAAAAAGAGGATTGGTAAGATGATAATATCAAACATACACCTTTATTAATCTGCATGATACACAGTACATGCTAAAGTTTTAAGAAATATAATTAAAATAAAATAAGTTATTTTAATACAAATAATAAAGGTAAAAAAAAGATGATACATTTTAAATGTAATACAGTTCCTTAATTAATTTTTGCATGTTTTAATAAACATGTTTAATAAAATGTTTTTGTTATAAATACTAATTAATAGCAAATAGTCCATCAAATAGCATATAGTCAATAATAAGATATTTGTTTTTTCTACCAGCCTCTGAAGTGGAAAAAAAGGGAAAAAAAGAAAAGCAGGAGGAAGAGGGACCAAAGGAAGAGACTGCTCCTTCCTTTCTTTCTCTAAAGCTCTAGAGAGACAAACACAATGCTCCAAAGATTAGAATCAGGTCTACTCTTGTCCTACTGGGCAGGCCCCATTTCAAGCAAAAGGTAGAGTAGTTTGGCTTGTTCCTCTATAAAAGCTGGTAACACAGAGAAAGTTAGCCTAGATTTTCTATGCATTAAGGTAGCAGTATTTGGTGCACAAGCTACAGAGAAACCTGTAGCTTAAAATTTCCTACTTTTGAAAAATAATGTCAAGATTCATCATTTATATTGTGAAAATTGCTGATTTGACCCTTCCACAGAAAATACTGAAAACTGAAAGACTAAATAGCATACAATCATTCATCCTAGCAGTAAGTAATAAGAAACAAGGATGGAATATATTTTATTAGAAGATCTACTACAATAGGAGTACTTTATATTTTAATAATAAAAGGAAATTCTTAGCCATAACTTGGACATATTTTTATTCTTGCAAAATTATTAAATTTTAAAAGCAATCCATTTTGTTATTCTTGTATTACAAGACATTCCATAAAATGTTCACCACTTCAAGGTAATTCTATTTGTTCAAAATTGCATTCTTTTTAAAATAGCATTTCTAGTATTAAGGGAAATAAGCAAAATCTCAGTCGGTCATTTTTTGTTTTAAGTAGTCAAATTATTAAACTAAAATTCCAAAAAGGCATTTTTAAAGGAAAAGTAGTTTGAACAATTACCTTTCTTATCAATAAGGTAAACTGAGCCAGATCGTCAAAAATAAGTATTACCTATTTCTAACTTTTGTTTTTATCATAGACTGAGGTAATATAAACGAAAATATAAATAGTTAAGTTATAGTTAGACTTTCTTAAGGAACACTGATATCAAGGACTACTTACAGCATCTGGAAAATCCTTTTGTAGATGCAGAAATACAGCAGACATCTTTGGTACCATTACAGTACTGAGACATGCCGCCTGAGGGGTAGGAAACGCTGTCTCATGCCCTATAACTTGTGTCTTCTACTTTCAGAAACTGGACTGACTAGGCATGTTAAATATTTCCTTATTACCTTACCTTTATATTTTTTTAAGAAAAGCCAAGAAAAACATCCAGTGCCTTGTTTTATTCATGAGACTGTGCCAGAAATCATTAATAGAAATAAATAGAAATAAAGTTAGGAAATCTCAGCCAAAGCCAAAGATTTCTCTAGACTTTAGTCTTCTCTCTTGAGTGTAGCTATATGTATGATGCAACCCTCACTTTATAATGCACAGACATGTTAAATACTAAAATGACTGTATTAACAGAAAAAAAGTCATAATACTCTGCCTCTGAAATACCAAGGGCAATGAAGATCTATGAAATGGACAAGAGTGCTTCAATTTAAGTAACACCAGAATTAAACAGCATAGAGAGAGATGAGTAGAGCTCAAGAAACTTCCCTCTCGTAGCTGTTTAGGCATTCACTTTCCCTTACTTTCCCTTGCTTTTGAATGGACTCCCCCACCCCTCCTGCGCTGTCAAAGTTTTCTATGAAAAACACCAAGATTATTTTTACTTATACCAAGTATTTTGAGTGCCTAAGACATGTGCACACACTTAGAAAGTATAACATGTTACTGTGAAGTTGGAAAAAGGATTATTCTCCCCAATCAACAGGTTCTTTAATTCAAAACAGTAAAATATAATAAATATAATATAATATAATATAATATAATATAATATAATATATATACACATAGTGATAGCTAATAATAGACATGAAAATGATTTACTAATGAAAAATAGAGCTAAGAAAAAAGATTTGAGATAATTTAATGACCACAAATAATGTGTATCAAAAATGCTATATCAGTTTTTAATTACTTATCATAATGCATTTACTAAATGAGAAATTTTTAGAATTTTAGAAAAGAGAAATATTTCAGGTAGGATAGCAGGAAAAAAACTTAAGCAGTTAAAAAAATAAAAAAGAGATTTTTGTCTTTCAAATAAGTCACAGGTGAAGCTGACGTCACTGTATGGACTACACTTTAGAATCACTGACTTAGGGATTCCTCTATGCTTGAGATTGTTCAGCATAGATGAGGTGGACACTCAAACTGTAGAAGATCTGAGGCAGGAGACTATGTGAGAATAGCGATTTCAAAGACTGAAGGTACATGGTACAAACAAATCATGACAAAATGCTACCTCGCATCTTCCTAGGTGTCACATGTGTGGGAAGAGGGGTGAGGAAGAGGTCCTCGTGCTGCCCTCATGAAACTTGAAGGATTGGGACCTGAAAGAAGTCACTCTAAAAAAAGCTCTGGCCACTGATTTTGCTATGGATCTCATCCACTCAGCTTAAGACCTGAATAGGAAAAAGATAAGCCTCCCCAAACAAGAAGGAATTCTCCAGCACACTGCCTCCAGACTGTATCTGCACCGTTAGCTCTCCTGGGCTTCAAGCCTGCTGGCCCATACTACAGATTTGGGCTTGCCAGCCTCCATAATCACACCATCCATACTCTGTTGTCTGTCTTTAGCCAAATTTCCTTATCTCTGTCTTTGACATCTGTTTGAGTACACCACTGAGCGATCCTGCATGAATTTCTAAGTATGAACATATTTTGGAGATTCTTTGCCAAAAACAGGAATTAAAAAAAAATGAGCAAAGGGAAAGGAGCCAAGTATAATTTACTCATATTTTATTTAAATCCACCCTGTTTTTAAAAGTTAAAAAAAAGGCCTAATCAAATATCTGCCTCGTTCTTGGGCTGAAGCATAGTCTATAGCATATCTTTTGTCTTGGTTGGGCTGTAATACATTTTTGAATTCTAGTAAGGAGACTGAACCAATAATCAAAAGCTCCAACAAACAAAAGCCCAGGACCAGAGGGTTTCACTGGTGAATTCCACCAAATATTCAAAGAAGATTTAATGCCTATCCTTCTCAAATTCCTCCAAAACAATGAAGAGGAGGGAATGCCTCCAAACTCATTTTATGAGGCCAGCATTATCCTGATACCAAAACCAGACAAGGACACAAAAAAAGAAAGAAGGAAAGTTAAAAGAGGAGAGGGGAGGGGAAGAAGGAGAGGGGAGTGAAGGGGAGAGGAAGAGATGGGGGAAGAGAGGAAATTAGGCCAATATCCTTGATGAACATAGATGCAAAAATTTCAAAATGTTAGCAGAACAAATTCAACAATACATTAAAAGAATCATACACCATGACCAAGTGGCATTTTGGGATTTATTTGTCTCATCTACTGAGAACAAGCCTTCTGAGAACAAACATGAACATTTCTGCAAAGCAACATTGCTAATTAAACAATACCTAATAGGCCAAAGTTAACTATCAAGAGATATTCACCAAAGTAATCCCACTGCCACTTTTGCTGAGTTGTGGGAAGAAGCAAACCCTCATGGCTCTGGATAAATGAAAAATTCATATAAAAAGTAATTTTAATTTCTTAAGTTACAGCTCTAAATATTTCTGAGACTTCTCAACTCTGACCTTCAACTCCAGCAGCAGTGCTCCTCTTCAGTCACCCCATTCCCAGGGTCACATCCTGGGCCACCATCACCTCAAACAGCTTAAATTTCCCACTGATTATAGTCCTCATCATTCCAAAAATATTACTCCATTGCTACTGATACCTTTGATCTTGAAACTCACTGGAGTTTCTGATGCTCTGACCACCTCTACTTTCTTGGAGGTCATCATCCACTCCCTACCCCACCCCAGCTCTGCCATGTCCCTGTCTAAATACCTTATGATCCAACCTAGACTTTATGGCACATCATTTCAACAAATTTCTTATCAAAAATCCATTCCCTCTGCTCCAGCCCTGCTAACAAAGGCCTTTCTCAGACCTATCATTTGCCCTTTATGCTCCTGTGCCCAGATTCCTGAAGACTAATGCAGACACCATGCTAAAAATACACTGCCTCTCACCCCAGCTGAGCTCCCCAGGCCACTGAGCTCCCCTTTGGTTGGTCGTCTTTTCCATTCCCCTCAGTGACTATCCCTAATGTCTATTATTTTCTCCAGCACTGTATCTCATCCCAAACCTCTTCTCCTTTAGCAAATAGTTCCTCAGAGTATTATCAAGAAGTATCTTTCTCACTCTCCATTTCCCAAAGATATATTTACCTAGAATCATGCCATCTTTTCCTCATGCCCTAAAGGAAGAAACTTCTACCTTAGGCTGGTCCCTGCATCTGTACTTTAAATCCCATTCGTTCTCAGTTACTCAAGATCTTTATACTATCAATGATCTTTTCTCTTTGCTGCATCATCAACTTCGTCTCAACTAGATCCTTCCTTCAGCAACATATAAATATGTTCACATTTCTCCCAGCATAATAAAAATCCTACCTTTGACTTATGCTTACTTCTTCCCTTCCCAAGTACCCTCTTATAAGTATACTCCCTGTCTCCATATCCCCTTTTGCATCTCTCAACGTTTTGCAGTTTGCTGCTACTTCAACCACACTATTGGTATTACTCTCACTAAGATCATTTAAATGACTTTCAAGTTTCTGAGTTTACAGGCCAGGTTTCCATTCTCTTACTTGAGCTCCCTACAATATTTGATACTACTCATCAATTTCCCCTCTTCAAGTGCTCTCCTGGTTTAAATTTTTTTTAATGTTTATTTACTTTTGAGAGAGAGAGAGAGCGAGCAGGGGAGGGGCAGAGAGACAGGGAGACACAGAATTGGAAGCAGGCATCAGGCTCCAAGCTGTCAGCACAGAGCCTGATGCAGGGCTCGAACCCATGAACCATGAGATCATGACCTGAGCCAAAGTCAGATGCTCAACCGACTGAGCCACTCAGGCACCCCATCTCCTGGTTTTAGAGTAACATTATCCCTTGTTTCTCTTCTTCTCTCTCTACCTAGTTTTTCTCTCTGTTTCCGGGATTCTTCTTCCTACACATTCAAAAAAAAAATGTTTAAAAACACACTGAATGGCATCCCAGTGGACCTTCTGGGCTCAGCCACATATAGCAGGGCTCTGTCACGACAATATCATGCAGGTTGTGACTGTGAGCACTCACAGCCCCATGGGCTTTAATAGTCTGTATGCCATAATCGTGGAGTTTGGTGGCAATGTCACTTTACACGAAGTCATATATGGTGCTATCAGCTGCCCTGAGAAAGAGAAAGGGGGCTTCACTGCTGTGCCAGAAAACAATTAAATTTGGGAAAGTATATACTGTCATACACCTAGGGAAATAAGGATTCCCTAGATGTTTGATGGCCTGCTTTTCCGTCACTCATAAAGTATTGTGCACTTGGCCCTGAGGCTTGCTAACATTTTGATTAGTGAGCAAGATGCCTGCAAAATTGGTGACTGGTTGTTTCAAGAAGCTGGAAGATTCGCTGTGTTTCCAGAGACTTCTTACCATCTAGAGAACACATACATCCACCAAGCCCCAGAGCTCCTGAAAGACCATAACACCCAAAGTTGACACCTATTCTTCTATCATTCTCTAGCAAATGACCACCAAAGAGGTGCCTTACTCAGGGGAGCATCAGTATGTGCTCTACACCATAGAGGCCTATCATCTTCATCCATTTCTCTCAGCAGCTGTCTTCACAGACTCCATCTCTGGGAAAAGACAAGATCATCTGCTGCTGCTAAGTGCAGAACTTCTGGTTGACTTTAACTCTTTAAAACCTTAATTTGGCTGATTTTAAACCTATATTAAGATAAACTATTGCTTTGTTTCTATTCATTTTTTTTTTACTTTATTTAAATCCAAGTTAGTTAACATATAGTGTAATAATGGTTTCAGGAGTAGAATTTAGTGATTCATCACTTACATTATAATACCCAATGCTCATCCCAACAAGTGTTTTCCTACGCCCATCACCAATTTAGCCCATCCCCCCATCCAACACTTCTCCAGCAACCCTCAGTTTGTTCTCTGTATTTAAGAGTTTCTTATTTGCCTCCCTCTCTGTTTTTATCTTATTTTTACTTCCCTTCAGCTATGTTCATCTGCTTTCTTTCTTAAGTTCCACAAATGAGTGAAATCATAGGATATTTGTCTTTCTCTGACTTATTTTACTCAGCATAAGACATTCTAGTTCCATCCACATTGCAGCAAATGGCAAGATTTCAATCGTTTGATCACCAAGTAATATTCCATTGTATATATACACCACATCTTCTTTATTCATTCATTCATCAGTGGATAGATATTTAGGCTCTTTCCATAATTATTCATTTTTAAAGAAGATATAGAAGAAAAATATTTGCAGGAGGGATTTTTAGAAAATAAATTTAAAACTCAAAAAAAGGAAAGAAAGAATTGCCAGAATGTAAATTTTACATCAATTAAAACTGTTACATTATAACAAAAAATAATAAACATACATTCAATGCTCTGTAAGCATGATAAATTTGACATTAACAGCATATATACTTTACAAATCAGTGTATTTCAATCAACAGATGGCTGCTTTCAAGATGGTATGGGAGGGGCGCCTGGGTGGCTCAGTCGGTTAAACATCCGACTCAGGTCATGATCTCACGGAGTTCATGGGTTCGAGCCCCGCGTCGGACTCTGTGATGACAGCTCAGAGCCTAGAGCCTTCTTCGGATTCTGTGTCTCCCTCTCTCTCTGCCCCTCCCCTGCTCATGCTCTGTCTCTCTCTCAAAAATAAACATTAAAAAAAATTTTTTTAATTAAAAAAAAAAGATGGTATGGGAAAGGAATGGAGAGGAAAACACTGATCTTAATTTTTTTTGAAGTTTATTAATTTTTGAGAGAGAGAGAGAGAGAGAGAGAGAGAGAGACAGAGTGTTAGTGGGGGAGGGAGACACAGAATCTGAAGCAGGTTCCAGGCTCTGAGCTGTCAGCCCAGAGCCCAATGCAGAACTTGGACTCACGAACCTCGAGATCATGACCTGAGCCAAAGTAGGACACTTAACCAACTAAGCCACCAGGTGGCCCAGGAAAATGCTGATCTTAAGCATGCATTAAAGTCTTCTACACTGTTCCAGGGGAGACAGTATATTCTTTACAAAATATAAAACTAAACCAAAATTAATTAAACTCAACATGATCATAAAATATCCATCTTACATGAGTAATCTTTAAAAATGTAAGAATTTCTTTAAAAAGGAAGAGAAAATTCAAACTAAATTAAGTAAAAGACATGAAAGAATAAAGAATACAATAGAAATCAATGAAACTGAAAATAATAGAAGAATTTAATTAAGCCATAAACTGATTCTTTGAAATAATCAAGAAAAAATAGCCAGACGGGGGGTAAAAAAAGAGAGAAGACACAGATTTTCACTATCAGGAATCAGAGATATGGCATCATTCCAAATGCTATAGCTATTAATTAAGAAAATATCATGAAAAACTTTACGCCAATAAATTCTACAACTTAGATAAAACTGAAAAAAAATGGTTTCAAACTGTCAAAGCTCACTCAAGAAGAAACAGGTAGCCATTTATACCTCTGTACCTTTTACAGAAATTGTATCTGTAGCTAACACCCTATCCACAAGTAAAAATCTACACCCAGACAGCTTCACCAGAAAAGTTTCCTAAATATTTATGGAAGAGATAATCTCAACACCAAACAAAATCGTCCAGAAAACTGAGGAGGAGGAATAGTTCCCAATTCATTCTATGAAACTATCATTACCCTTCTACAATTATGTTGCAAGAAAAAGATAATTGAGACCAATATGCCTCACTTTAAAAAATGCAAAACTTGAAAACAAAATTTAGGCCAATGGAAACCAACAATATATAACTGATCGAGTGGGGTTTATTCATTTACCCCAGAAATGCAAGGTTGGCTTAACATTCAAACAGTAATTAATATAGTTCACCATATTTCAGACTGAAAAAAGAAAAACAAGATCATTTTAATGTATGCATAAAAATTATATGACAAAATCCCTTATCCGTTCATGCTAAAAAATTTTAGCACATCTGGAATAACAGAGAATTTTCTCACCCTGATAAAGGGCATTGACCAAAAATCCTCCATTTAACATCACACTTAATCTCTTTTCCTAAGATCAAGAAAAACATAAAGATGTTTGTCACCACTTATATACAACATCACTCTGGAGATTCAAGCTAGAGCAGTTGTAAGTGTGTGTGTGTGTGTGTGTGTGTGTGTGTGTGTGTGTGTGTGTGGGTGGGTGTGGGTGTGTATGTGTGAGTTGAGGGGAATGGGGAGTTTAAAATAATAAAAGGATAGGGTGCCTGGGTAGTTCAGTCAGTTAAGCTTCTGACTCTGGATTTTGGCTTAGGTCATGATCTCACAGCTTGTGGGTTCGAGTCCCATATTGGGATCCACGCTGGCAGCACGGAGCCTAAGATATTCTCTCTCTCCCTCTCTCTGCCTCTCCCTTGGTTATGTTCTCTCTCAAAATAAATAAAGCTTAAAAAATTTTTTAATTAAAATAAAATAATAAAAGGCATTCAGATTGGAAAGGAAGAAAACTGCCTTTGCAAATAATCTTATAGGACATGATAATCTATACAAATAATCCAGTGGAATCTACAACAAAAAACAAATACTAGAAATAATGAGTTTTAGCATGGTAGTAAGATCCATGGTCAACATATAATATATAAAAAGAACTGTATTTCTATAAGCTAGTAATGAATCATCATAAATTCAAAATTTTGAAAAAAATGCCCATAACACATATAAAAATATGAAATATTTAGGACAAAATAAGTAACTGACAAAATGTACAAGACTTGTGAAATAAAAACTGTAAAATATTGCTAAGAGAATTTAAAGAAGACATCTGTACACAGAGAGGCATACCTTATCCATAGGTCAAAAGAAACAACAATGTGAAGATGTCAATTCTCCCCAAATTGATACAATTCAACATATCCCAGAACAAAATCCTAGCTGGATTTTTGTATTAAATTGAAAGCTGATTCTAAAACTCATGTAGAAATGCAAAGGGCCTAGAATAACCAAAACAACTTTGAAGAACAAAACTGTAGGGCTTTTAATCAAGTAGAATTATCTACTTGATTAAAAGATTTTATTATATAGCTAGTAATCAAGAAAGTGTAGTAGTGGCTCAGACAGAGATAAGAAAATAGATCAATGGAACAAAATAGATATTCCAAAAAGAGGCATATATATATATATATATATATGGACAACTGATTTTTTTACAAAGGCAAAAAAGGCAATTCAGTGGAGAAAGAATAGTCTTTTGAACAACTGATGCTGAAACAAGTGAAAATCACTATACAGAAAAAAGAAAAAGAAAAAAAAGTTGATCCATGCCTTAATCCTTATATAAAAATTACTCATAATGAATCACAGACTTAAATTCTAAAAAATTAAAACATTTAGAATAATGCATAAAAGAAAACCTTGTGCGCCTGATGTACACAAAGATTTCTTAGTATAATACTGAAAAAGCATAATCCATAAAAGAACAAAATGACAAACTGGATTTCACCAAAATCAAAAACTTCTATTCGAAAGACCGTTAAGAAGAATGAAAAGACAAGCCACAGACTAGGAAAATATATTTGCAAGACACCTATATGATAAAGAATTTGTATCTAAAATGTATAAAGAACTCTTAATTGAAAATCTGGCCAAAGATTAAAACAAACACATTATCAAGAAATATAAATGGATCACAATAAGCAAATGAAAAGATACTTAACATCATTAGTCATAAGAGAAATGAACATTAAAACCACAAAGATATACAATTATACTTCTCTAAGAATGGCTAAAATTAGAAAGCCTGGCCATGGAAAGTGGCAACAAAACTGAGGAGAACCTGAAAATCTCATATATTGCTGACTGGAATGTAAATGATACAACCACTTTGGAAAACAGTTCGGCAGTTTCTTAAAAACTTATACACAGACCTACCATATAGCCCAGGCATTCCACTCCTAGATATTTCCCCAAGAGAAATAAAAGCAGAAGCCCAGATATAATCTTGTATGTGAATGTCCATAGTAGCTTTATTTATAAGAGCCAAAAACTAGATGATCTTAAATGTTTATCAACAGGGAAATAAACAAATTGTATCATGTTCATATAATAGAATGTTTCTTCAAAGAAAATAAACTATTAATATACACAACAATACAAGTGTTATCTCAAAACTATACTTCAGGAAACACAAAACAGCACATACGATATGATCCATTTACACAAAACTATGGAAAATGAAAACCAATATATAATAACAGAAAGCATATCAGTGGTTGCCCGGGAAATAAAGGCAGGGGCAGGAACAGGAGGAACTACAAACAGGACTGAGGAAACTTTTGGGCCTGATGGCTATGTTCACTATATAATGTGGTTATGATTTCACTGGTATGTTAATATGTCAGAATTCACAAACTGCATACTTTATATGTACCTTATTGTATGTCAATCATAACTAAATAAAGGTAAAAATAAAGCTCTAAAAACATAAAAAAGAAATAAGGCCTCTAAACTGTTAGGATTCACTGATTTTCACTTGAACCATTAAACATGTGTACATTGAAATGTTCATTTTCATTCCAAAGATACCATTTGCCAGGTTCATCTTTCAGTTGTTGATATAAAAGACTCCAGCACCAAAAAATGTTAGATATTCAATACATGGTCACTTATTTTAGGCAAAGTCCTCTAATTTTCATAATCATCACAAGCAATCAGCAAGGGGTGAAACTATCATTTATTCACTAGAAAAATATTTACTGAGTGTTACAGTCTGTGCTAGGTAATAAAATACAGTAAATAAAAATGAGTTTCCACCATCAAGAAGGTCATGGTCTAGTGGGGAAGATAGGAATTTTTGAAGCTAATGTTCAAAAGATGTGGCAAGTGCAATATTAAAGATATGCAGAAGTGTGTTCATTGCATAATGTGAGAAAGGAAGAGGCATACCTAACTGGCTGGGGACAATAAATACAATGCAGGCTAGGGGAGGGAAAGCTTTGCAAAGGAAGAAACTTCTAAACCATATGTAAATAGTAACATTAAAATAACATGATAATTCAGTTACAAAAATAAATCTCTTCCTTTTAGTACCTTTTAGTACCTACTGACATGTTCCTTTAAAAGAGAAGGAATGATTCTGAAAGGTAGTACCTGTGTGCATATCACCCGTACTTCCAAAATATTAAAATATTTTGGCAAAATAATGGATAAAATGTTAAGAAAAGATTCTAGATAAGAATATAAAAGTAAAGGTTTTTAGTAATAGCTTTAATAAATAATTCACTTTTTTATTCATGTGCAAGTAATGGAACAGATATATAATGGAGCTAGGACAGAGAATGCATCTGTATGCTGGCCTTATTATTTTAATTACTTAGGATGAATTAATTCTTTAAAGAATATATTCAGTCTAAATCTTACTACCAATAGATTCATGCTTAACTTCTTGTAGTATTATAGACCTTGAGGAGTTCCACAAGAATTGTGGAACTTATGAAGGTAAAGAAGAATAGTAATGGAAGTATGCTAACACGATTTGGGTTCCATGTTATTTAAATATTCTATTATTGCAGTATCCATCAGAATAACAACACTATAGCTAATCTCATCAAGGTCAAGGATAGGAATAAGGTGAGATAAAAACCAGAATTTATCACTGCTTTAACTGAGGATATCTAAAAGATTAATAATTCCAACCTTGAATATTGAACAGATCCCGTCTACATATATAGATGGCCAAATAATCCTTTCCTTTACCCACTTCTAATACATGCATGTGTTGAAATATATATGTATATATATGTATATGTGTGTATATATATGTATATATATATACACACACACATACACACACACATTTACATATGTGTATGTATATATACACACACACACACTCTCACATATATAACATCAGCTGGCATCAATGAATACATGCCTTTAACATTAGGAGAGAATTCTCTATCCCATGATCTAGGCAAAGGAAAAATAAATCTTTACAGTTTTATGATCATGCAAATAGCCAAGAAATGAGTCAAATATTATCAACATCTAACGTCAACACTGAGGGAGCCAAAGTGCTAATGGAAGTTACATTTTCTCCTTGGCATATTTAGTGTTTTAAGAGTGTCCAATATGTTCATAGTATATCAAATGAGAAAATTTCAGGCAGTAGAGACAGTACATACATAGAATGAGCTGAGAAATACTGAGGGATATCTAATGAGGTTATGGAACAAATCAATTCAGCTTGCCTGCTGACTGTTCATTAGCCACCCTAAAAGAGCCAGAGGTGCCCCCTCTTCCTGCCAGCAGCTGCTGAACCAAAAGGAAGAATCACTGGAGTTCAAGAGCACAAACATCATACAATCAGAAAATATTAGAGCTGGAAAGGCTCTAAAAGGTCACATAGTAACAGTATCCAAATCAGTAGGTCATGGTTACACTTCAGTGATTCTATGAACTTCTTGAAATTATATACAAAGATCTGTGTACACATGCAGAAGAACCACTTATCTAGTTGAATCATTTCATTTAATGGATGGGGAAACAGTTCCACTGATACTCACAACTCACTAGTACTAAATCAGAGACAAGATCTCTTGAGTCCCAGCTATTTGTTTTTGCTAACACACCAAGTATTAAGTATTAAAAATCTTAACTGCAGCAGAAAAAGACAGCTGCAATCCCTAATCTGAGATTTTCAAAAATATTCAATACACCCTGTGTAATCACTCAATAAACTCTCCAAGAGTCCATTTATACTGCCCTTCCTTGTCAAAGTGCCAAACATAACCTGTGTGATATTTGTGTTCTGGCAGCCCTTGCAAGTGAATCAATATCTGACACAAGTAGCTGCTCATGCCGTACTGGCATCTCAGAAACCAAAGGTAGTCTGTCAGAACACTCAAGGAAGAAATTAGAGGATACAAAAAGGTTTGAGAATATAAGTGTTCAAGGGCAGAGCTATGCAGTAACTTATACTGCCTTGTGTATAGTTGATGCTCAGCAAATGTTTGCTGAACTGAATTGAACTGATGTGTAAACCATCTGACAAATGGTCACCCTGACCATTACCAAAGGAGGAAGAATTCTTGCTCAAGAATTGCCTCCCTTATGAATACACTAAGGCTATTTTTGTAAATTAGCTTTCCTTAAGCAACTCCATACATATTCATCAATGTTTCAGTTATTCCAAAATACCTCTGATTTTACAAACAGAAGCCAGGGCTTTACAAGTTCGATAAATTTACAAGACTTTCTCTCAGTGTTGCTGATATCTAGATCTAGACCTAGATATAGATATATAGATGAAATCTCTCTAGTAAGATATTTTGGCTAATAAGAATCTCTCATCAAATTAATTAACATCATTAGATTCACTTTCAGATGGTTTGACAGTGGTCTTTGGGGTCTAATAACATATTGCTAATGTGGGCAAGCTGCCACTGGACTAAATATGATCTTGTACAAAGTAAATTCTCCATCTCAAATATAAATAAAGCACTTTCCTCTGCAAAACCTGCTTCTTTCCCTATTAACTACTGTGATTAGAAGCATATAATTTATCTAGTCCCCAGTCCAAAAAGTTTACTAAACTTTTCTCTTACCTAAAACATCTACTGAATAAGGATACCCAAATATATCTTATCTATCAAATTCACAACTTCCTTTTTCCATGGCCAATGCTTTCTTATAGGCCCTCATCAGCATAAGCCAGAACTCACAATTCTTGCTACCTTTAATTGTTCCCATTCTAGTTATTCCTTCAATGGCATCAGAATTCGTTTTCTAAAAAGCAAATTTAATCATTTTTTACTCTTGCCTGAAACCTATTAGTGGCCTCCTACTGCATTCAAGTAAACTCAGATTTTTACCTTAAAATTAAAGGTAATTAAAGCTTGGTGTTCTTTCTATTCTCTTGTGCGGCAACCCGTAACATCTCCTACAGGCTCTTTTAAACATCCTGCTTAGAGACCTTGCCAAGGTTCTCCATGTCAGCCTATTTTCTTTATTCCCTTAACTTTTAGCATATACTGTACCCGCTCCGTAAAACACTCTCTGACACTTTTTCCATGAGGCATAGATGCTATCTTTCCTTCATGGCTTAGGCAAAGGCTGCAAAAAGAACCTTACCTGTCTCCCCCACAGGAAGTCAGTTATTTGCTTTCCAATCTAGCATTTTATCCATATTTCTATCAGCACATTTAAAACAATATTTTATGAAATATACATACTGAGGTAAAATATATTACCTGAACAAAATGAAAGTCAATTAAATATCAGTACCAAAAAGATATCTAGAATCCCCAAATATGCACACTTCCAACATCCCCATGGGCCAATGGAGGAATAACAAGGAAAATCAGGAAACGTATTAAAAAATAATAAATACATGTTAGATAAAATTCATGAAATGGGGTGACAACAGTGAAAATCAGAGTGAGAACCTCCAAAAGCCTCTCCTACATAAAACCAACAAGAGAACTGGCAAAATTGTTAGAATCAACTTTTTCAAAACTCAAAATACCGAAGGCTTGCAGCATTCTTGTGAATGTTTATTCAAGAAAAATAACTGATCTCAGTAAAAACAGTGATCTTTAAGGAATTTGAATTTGCCCTACTCCTTTCCCCCATTAGTTGAAAACTAAGCACACATATTTGTGGTGAATACTAGAAGACAGGCCACCTCTAAAAAAAAAAAAAAAAGCAGTATGGGTCTGGAGCATCTTCAAACTCTCATTCCCAAAGAAATGTCATGATATGACCTATTTTATGGTTCCTAGAAGACTCATTTCAAGTTTCTCTATATTTGACCTAAATCAGATCGCACCCAGTGGGAAAAGCCTTTTTTTCCAAAGTCATTTGTTGAAAACAATTACAAGAATGTTATCTTAATTTTTTTTTAATGTTTATTTACTTTTGAGACAGAGAGAGACAGAGTATGAGCGAGGGAGGGGCAGAGAGAGAGGGAGACACAGAATCCAAAACAGGCTCCAGGCTCTGAGCTGGCAGCACAGAACCCAATGCAGGGCTCGAACCCACGAACTGTGAGATCATGACCTGAGCCAAAGTCGGATGCTCAACTGACTGAGCCACCCAAGCACCCCACAAGAATATTATTTTAACTTTACAGTTGTCTAAAGCCTCTCATCTTGGCTTACAGATGGCTATCTTCTCTTTGTGTCTTCACATGGTCTTCCTTCTGTCCATGTCTATGTCCAAATTTATAAGGATGCCAGTGATATTGGATTAGGGCCCACCCTAATGACCCCATTTTAACCTAATCACCTCTGTAAAGATGCTATCACCAAATAATGACATGTTCTATGGTACTGGAGGCTAGAATTTCAACATGATTTTTTGTGGGGGCCACAATTCAGCCTATAACATCCCTCCTCAAACATAAAAAAAAGTTGTGCTATGGTTATGTTTTGGGGTCTTTTCAAAATGTTTTGAAATAATGAGCCATATTTTTAAAAGTTTTTTTCTATTACCTTTAAAGCATTATATTAAGGAAAAGTCCCTAAAGTTTCTAACTATGCTTTTGAAACTCAATTGTTACAGCAAAGTCAACAGTAGAACTTCGACAGTAGAACAGTAGAAAAAAAGAACAAATGGACTGATTTTAGTCCTGGCTCAGCCATTAACCATTGAATTTGCCCTGTATTTAGTACTTAAATAATGCATACTTTAATTCTTCACCTGGAAAAGGAAGTGGTTGGACTGAATCCCTCTGCAACTCCACAAGACCAAAGACTCTGATTCTATCTTGTCTTATTTTGCTACAGCAATTGGCGGGTTGAAGGTAGACTAGAAATAGTACAAGAACATTTATTTAAATGAAGAGATTAATATAAATTCAGTTGAGTTTGGAAATGTTTGCACAGCTGAAAACCATGAACCTTCCAAACTTCTTGGACAAATTTCATCCATTCTCTGAGGATAGACTGTTTTTGGATTTGTAAATGCACATGAATGTTGCTTTCAGCACAAAAAAAAATACCTATGGTAGGTATCCCTCATAACAGTGCCTTATGTGACTCCAAAATTATTAAGGTTGAATATTCCAGCAGTCTTTATTTTCTTGAAAATTAGTCCTAGAAAATTAGAACTAATCACAATAGGCTATAGGACTTAAGTTATTAATTTATGAAAATCTCCTTGGATGCTCATAGATTCTATGATAAAATTCAAAGCATCTAGTTATTCACTTACTAAATGGTGTCCACGTATTCTGAACTCGTAAATTAAAAAAGGTATACATCACCATATCCATATTTTAAATACACCACATGAGAACAGAATCAAGAATGAAATGGTCTTTCTTGACACAGGAGAAAGAAACATGCATTTGAAAGAGAATTCATGTCTCCTGATAAAAGTGCTTTTTCTAAATTTGATACAGAGCATAATGATCAAAAGTTTCAGGAAAACGTGTTGGAAGAGAATGATTCATATAAACATTCCCTTTGAGAAATAATCATGGACTATTACAACAAAGACTATAGGGTATGTTAGGACAATTTGAAACAACATCAATGCTGGAAGAAAAAAACATGCCAATATTTCAGAAGCTTGCTTAAGATACAAAGAATCCTTCAGAAGGGACATCTATGTAAAATTACCAGCTGAGATGAATTCTTGAGGATACCAGCTATGTATGATTGGCATTATTTATTTAAACTTAATATAGATATTGGAGAAGAACAAGTGAGCTGACATTGAAAAGCAATTCTGTTAATATTCCACACTTGACAATGATAATGATAAATTATTTAAAGAGTGCCATATATATGAAACATTTAAGAGTATAAAATGCATGTTCGGGTTCTTTTTTAAATAACTATGTTAATGAACAGGCTAAGTCTAAAAGGGTTCTTTGACTACCTGAACCTTCTAACCCTCTAAGAGTCACAAATTTTGCTCAGACTGCTGCTGTTGTATAGTCAAAAAGGTACTATAGAGCATAGTAGAGCATGGTGCAGATGGCTATATAATCATGGTCTACAGTTATAAGATTCAGTAATTGATATAATGGTGAAAAATGATACAGGGTTGAACAAAGAACACCAGCAATATTAAGGCGTGTTACGGTGATCGAAAGTTCATAATGTACTTTCTAAGAGTACACCAATCACTCAAAATTGATAAAGTAATTCTTCCATTTAAGCAATACCCCATTCTACAAGTAATTTCTTACAAGATAGTGTCTCAAATGTTCTTATATGGTTGATTCACTTCTTATGGCTAAGTGCTCCCAGAGAATGGTTTACTCATTCTTGCTGACAATAGCCCTGGAAAATATAAGTACTTTACATACCTATAAAATACTTTTGAAGTACATAGCTCTCCTTTTCCTTTCAGAATACAAATCCCATTGCAAATTTTAATTAAGATTGGAGGTGGCCAAAAAAAAAAAAAAAAAAAAGATTGGAGGTCACACTATTTTATATGCAGGAGTATGAAGAGATTGACTGGCCAGCTTATTTTGCTAATCATGAAATAAAAACCCAACTCCTATTTCACTCACTGAGATACTCAAACAAAGGTTCTTAAGGGTGCATTCTCCAAACAGAAAGGCTCTTCCCACCTGTGGGATAGAAGCTGCATCCCCCGCCTTACTTATTCAATTCATTCAATTGTTTTCAATTCATCTAAGTTTCCCACCTCTATAGTCTCCCCATGTTTTGAAAATTATACACTATCACTTTCCTCCAAACTTGAAACCAAGGGTTCTTGATTTTTTTTTAATCTCATCAAGATACAATTCACATAAATAAAATTCAACCATTTGAAGTGTATGATTCAATGGATTTTAGCAAATACACAGAGTTGTACAACAATCACAATAGTTAATTTTAGAACATTCTCATCCTTCCCCGAAGAAACTCATACTCATTTTCATCCCATTCCCTCCTCTCCCAACACTAAGAAACCAATAATCTACTTTCTGTCTCTATAGAGATTTACCAATTCTGGACATTTCAATAAAAGGAATCACACAGTACATGGTCTTTTGCAATTGGCTTCTTTGACTTACTGTAATGTTTTCAAGGTTCATCCATGTAGTAGAATATATCAATACTTCACTTTTATTGCCAGATAATATTCCAATACACAAGATTTTATTTACCCATTCATCAGTTGATGAACAACTGGGTTGTTTGTACTTTTAGGCTATTATGAATAATGCTGCTATGAACATTCACGTATAAGTCTTTGTGTAGATGCACACAGGTTTTCATTTTGCTTAGAAATATAGGTAGCAGTGGAATTTCTAGGTCATATGGAACTTCTATGCTGAATAATTTAAGGAACTACTAAACTGTTTTCCAAAACCACTGCACCCATTTGCATTCCCCTCATCAACCTATGAGGGTTCCAATTTCTCTACAACCTCACCAACACATTCTGTTTATCTGACTTTTTAATTACAGTCATCTTAGTGGGTATAAAGTGGTATGTTACTGTGATTTTGAACTGCATTTTCCCAATGTGTAATGACGCTTTTCATATGCTTATTTACCACTTGTATAACCTTTTCGGTAAAATATCTATTCAGATTCTTTATGCATTTTTAATTGGATTATTTGTCTTTTTAGTACTGAGTTGTAGGAATTACTTATATATTCTAGATATAAATCCCATATCGGATATATAATTTGAAAACATTTTCTCCCATAATATGGATCATTTTTTTCAACTTTATGATAATATAATTTCTAGCACAAAAGCTTTAAATGTTGATAAATCTAATTTATCTATTCTTCCTTTTGTTGTTTGTGCTTTTGGAGTCATATCTCAAAAATACTGCAAAGACCAAGGTCATTAAGATTTCTTCATAATTTTTTTCTAAGAGTTCTATAGTTTTAGCTCTTACATTTAGGCATCTGATCCATTTTAAATTAATTTTTGTGTATGGTGTGTGAAGTAGAGCTATCTAACTTCATTCTCTGTATGAGCATATCCAGTTGTCTTAGCACTATTTGTTGAAAAGAATTCTTTCTTCATTCAACTGTTTTGGTACTCTTGTCAAAAAATAATGGACTATAAAATTGAGTTTAATAACAAAATTTAAGCGACAAGGTCACCTGAAAATTTTCAAAATAATAATCTGAGATTTAGCCAGTAACCATCAATGAAGTGGAAAAATGGCTAGCTAACATCCAGATGACAGGCAGAGTGTGTCAATGAAACACTGACTTTATCCACATCAATATAAGCAACAAAAGTGATAACAGGCTAGGAGATGAAAAAGCTGAAATCACACAGGTAGGCAATGATATCAAGTGTTTATAAGCCATAATAATGACTAAAGTCAAGTAGTTGGCTATGGAAATATTTTATGTAATTGATCTACTTTGAAGATATATGAGGAGCAGCCTCACAGGATAAGGTGGAGCATCTGTGAGTGTGAATAACAGGAACTAAACAGGATATAGAAACCAATTCCTTAGTAGCCTGATTCAGAATAGGGTTTAGATCCAATGGAGGATATGAATCAAGAAATGAAGGTGGAAACCAAGTTATGCATACAAGGCAAATATGACAAAAGTTTGGGGAATGCTATGGAATTGTAAAAAAAAAAAAAAATAGACTAGGAATTTACCCCCAGATAACCCTAGACAGAAATTGAAAGCAATTTCCACTTTTTGTTTAAAAAGAGGCTTTTCACACTGCATCCTTAGTAAGGAATGGCTTATGGATTTGTAGACATAGCACATCAACGCCTACAATAAGGAAGCATTTACTGAATCCTTGCTATATCCCAGGCACACTCTCTGTTGTTTTTACATGTATTATCTCACCTAATTCTCATGAGTACCCATAAGAGGTTAACCCTATTATATTCATATTAGAGATAACAAAATTGAGATTTTAAGAAGTTAAGTATCTTATCTAAGTCTCACAGCTATAAAACAGTTAAGTCTAGATTTAAAACCAGATTAAGCTGACTCCAAATTATTTGGTCTTCTGATTATACAGGTAAAGACAAAAAAAAAACTGCACCAGGAGCGAAAAGCTTAGCCCTTTACTTAAAGTAATATATAAGTGGTATATGACTTGGATGCTAAAGATTAGAGGTTGATAGGGTTTCTAATCTTCATTGGTTATTAGTGTTACCAGCAAACTAATCACCTGTATTAGAAATGTCTTGAGCTTCTCTGATTTCTTCACCCAACATGTCATTTCTACCTGACATCCATCCCCTTTCCATTCCACACTCACAGATATATTTCAGGTCATCATTACTCCGAGACTTGATAATTGTCATATTTACCAAAGTTTCCTGTTGGTTTGCCTTACATAAATCTAGGTGATTCAGTACTACAAAACTAATCCTGAAATGCAGCTTTAATCAAGGCACATCTACTCTAAAAAATATTGAATAATCTCCCCTCATGTTCATCAAATATAGCAAACTGACCTCCACATGCCAGGCCTCTACAACATAGCCATGTCTTCCGCATCCATCCTAAACATCTTAGCCGCCTACAGCCAAACTGTATCATTTACTATCGTTGAAAAATGTTCCATGCTTCCAAACTCAATGCATTTATTCATTCTTTTCCTTGGCATGAAATGCCTCCTCATGTCCTCCCACAGAAATCAAATCCACCTCAGGGCACCTGGGTGGCTCAGTCAGTTGAGCTTCCAACTCTTGATTTTAGCTCAGGTCATGATCTCAGGGTCATGGAATCAAGCCCAGGTCAGGGTCCATGCTGAGCAGGAGCCTGCCTAAGATTCTCATTTTCTTTCTCTTTCTCTGTCTCTCTATCTCTCTCTGTCTCTGTCTCTCTCTCTCTCTCTCTCTCTCTCTCTCTCTCTCTCTCCCTCTTTCTCCTAAATACAGAGAACAAACAGAGTTGCTGGAGGGGAGTTAAGTGGGGGCATGGGCTAAATAAATGGGTGATGGGCATTAAGGAGGGCAATTGTTGGGATGAGCACTGGGTGTTACATGTAAGTAATGAATCACTAAATTCTACTCCTGAAACAATTACTACACTATATGTTAACTAACTTGGATTTAAATTTATAAATAAATAAATCTATCTCACCCTCTGCCCTTCTCCCCCACTCACACTCTCTAGAAAGAAAGAAAGAAAGAAAGAAAGAAAGAAAGAAAGAAAGAAAGAAAGGAAGGGAGAAAGAAAGACAGACAGATCCAATCCACCTCAAATGTCACATTGTACAAGAAACATCCCTGAAAACCAATTCCCTCAAGATAATGATTATAATGATTGCTTCCTCTTTTAATTACATTTTTCTTGTATGGCTCATATGACTCTAAATTATTCTAGCTTTATGGATTTTCCTATTCTCTCTTTCTAGACTTCAATGAAAGCAAAACCTATATATTATTCTTCTCTGAATTCCATAAACACTTAGCAGATTCTTTGAAATTGTGGGCACTAAAAAATAATTGTTAGATTAAACTATTATTAAAGTTGAAACAATATAGTGGTGTGTTAATCAGAAATATCTTGGCTGTAAATGGCATGTGTTCCATCTAGCTTAAAGGGGGAATTGCTTTTGGTACATGTAAACAAACTATGAAGAATAAATGATAGGGCTGGCCTCCAAATGACAGATATTGACAGGACTATCTACTATGTTGCTGTGTATCTCCTTTGGGTTGGCTCTGTCCCCCACCCCCCCCACCCGCACCCCCACCCCTTACAGACTGAACTTGCCTACCTCCTCAGAGACAGCCACTAACAGCTTCTCAGTTTCCATTCTCTAACCTTCAGGACCAGAGAGAAAAGGAGTATTCTACAACATTCACCCTTATCCTTGCATCTGTTTAAAAAATAGGGAGGGCACCTGCATGGATCAGTAAGCTAAGCATCAGACTGGATTTCGGCTCAGGTCATGATCTCACAGTTCATGAGATACGGCCCTTGATGAGATGGAGCCCCGCATCAGGCTCTGTGCTAACCAGGACAGAACCTGCTTGAGAATCCCTCTCTCTCTCCCTCCCTCCCTCCCTCTCTCTCTCTCTCTCTCTCTGCCCCTCTCCCGCACACACGTTCCCTCTCTCTCTCTGAAATAAACATAAAAAAAATTTTTAAATACGTGAAAAAAATCTCTTACTGGCCCAGCTTAGATCACTGAATTAACAACTGTGGACGAAAGTTGAGCATAGAAGGTGCTAGCTCTTGTTCAGGCCTCATGGATAAAGTGAAGTATTCATATGTGTGTACATTTTTTGGAGTGATGACTTACTCAGAAAATGAGGGAAGACGCATTATGTGGAGAAAATACTTGATGTCCACTGTAAGTAGCTAAAAGTTTCAGTGGTAATAACTGATTAACTGTTAAACAGTTGAGTAAAAAAAAAAAAAAAGGATTAAAGGAAAATCTTAAGTCTATCAGTCTATGAACAACATTTTGGGACACTTAGTAAAAAAAGAAAAAGATACACATCACATCTTTTACTTTCCCATTCTTCATATTATTGTTCTTTCTCCAACATTCTTACATGGGCAGGTTCAGATTTTATACATAGTTTATGGATAAGTAAGGCTGTGCACAACTGTTCATAAATATGGAAAAGAAAATGGCCGCTTAGCATAACTGTTTCGGAATCTAATATTCTGTGATGGTTAAAATAATAGCCTTTCTTATGTAGCTTATCATATTTTCCCTTGCACGACATTTATCTCCTCTATTGTCATCGTTGGAAATATCCATCATGCATCTCTCAGAGTATCATATACACAGGACATCAAGAATCATAGTTTCAAATGGCCATAATGGCCAAGAAGACAACATAAATGAGTAAGAAATATGGTGCTGTAAGAAGGGCCTACTCGAAGTGGGCAGCTGCTATGCTGTTCCAGCCAACTGTTCACTGATAGAAGGCAAACTAGTGTGGTGAAATCATGTGGTTCTTTTTATTAAAAAATTCCAGAAAGTCAGGGCTATATATGAAACCTCCTGATTTTTAAATGTGAGCCACTAATTTAAATATTGTTTCAAATGCTGTACATGCCAAACAGACCAATTCATATCCTATGTAGATATATTCAAAAGTATTCATTGAATGAATGCTAATGTACAAAATTAATGATTTGCAAATTAAATCATAGTTTTCTATTAATCACATTCTAATTGTAAAGATTACTTTCTCCAGAAGAAAATGTTGGTCTTAGTCCATTAAAACACTATTTAAAATTTTAACATTTACTTTAGGAACTATTCTTCTTTTGTTAATGGGAAGCATTAGGTAAATGTAATGCTAAAAATTATCTCTGAAGAACTTAGTCAAATGGATAATCAATTCACTCTTATAGATGCTCTCTCATATAATATTAAGTTATCACACAGCCAGCATTTACTGTCATTTTCATTTATTCCTTATTACTTAAATGTTTAAACTGCTCAATTTAATCCTCTTTATGAAGGCATTTAAAACCACTACCAGCCATACTGATATCTGAGTTTCTACAGTGCTCATTTGTTGTTATTTAATCACATGTTCCCAAGCTTCAAAGAGCTTTGTGACTAATCAGTGTAACAACAGAAAACATAATAAACTTGTTATTAGGAGATCCAGTTGGATTCAAATTTATTGGTTATTAGAACTTGGGAAAGGGAAATAAATGGTTTGCCATGTACTTCAGCAATAAGTGTATAGCACTAGTCAACTGAGGATACAAACAGAAGGAAATCAAGAATTTATTTGCCAACGAACTGTCAATTCCTGTCAAAAAAAAAAAAGAGATAAATATGAGAACCAGAAGGGACTACTTATAGAAACGACTATGAATAGATGCTGGGAGAAAGGAAAAGAATAAAAATGGGTGTCAAGATATATGGGTAAAAGATATATTAATAATCTAGTTAAAAGATACCTGAGTTCTTAAAGAAAAAATAATGTAAATGTGTTTGATGCATATATAAAAATAAGATCTATGACAAAAAGCCTAAATGAAATGATGAGGAAAATGGAAATATATTTTTTTCAGAAAATAAAAGGAAAGACCTCACCCTAAGAGTTAAGAAGAAAATTACAAGAGACTTAAAAACAAATAAATCATACTATAAAGATGAAAAAATAATGCCTGATGTGAAAAGTACAACATATCAATTTATCAGCAGATTATATAAATCAGGAAAAAAAACTCGTGAATTTGAAAACACAGCAATGGAAACTATGCAAAAGAAAACTGAGAAGAAAGAGAACCAAAAAGAGAAGATGCAAAGAAAGGGAAGCGATGGAAAAGGAAGGAATAGGAAGAAAAGGGGAAAGAGAAAAGAAGGTACTGTAGAGAATATAATGTGTGTAAGTAAAATATATGACAACAATAGCATAAAGAATCAGAAGGGAAAAATAGCAGAATACTACTGTAATATTCTAATATTACATATGAAGTGGTATAATATCATTTGAGAGTAGACTCAGATAAGTTAAAAAAAATCCTCCAAATTCTGAACTAATCACTAAAATAACAAAATGAAGAAATATAGCCAATAATAAGCCAATGAGTTAGATAGTATAAAATAATTTTTAAAAGTACTCAATCCAAAAGATGGAAGACAAAGGAAAGAAGGATATCAAAGTAAGGATGGAATTAATAGAAAACAAATAGCAAGATGATAAACTTAAATCTCACCATGTCAATAAATGTACAATAAGCAAACTGTTTATAAACACTAACATTAGAAGGCAAATATTACTGGGGCGCCTGAGTGGATCAGTTGGTTGAGCGTCCAGCTTCGGCTCAGGTCATGATCTCATGGTTTGTGAGCTCAAGCCCCGCGTTGGGCTCTGTGCTGACAGCTCGGAGCCTGGAGCCTGCTTTGGATTCTGTCTCCTTCTCTCTCTGCCCCTCCCCACTTGTGCTCTGTCTCTCTGTCTCTCAAAAATAAATAAATGTAAAAAAATTTTTTAAAAAAGGCAAATATTACACAACTGAATTTAAAGAAAAAAGCAAGACCCAAAGATGTACTGCTTACATGAAACATATTTTAAATATAAAGAAACAAATAGGCTAAATATAGAAGGATAAATAAATATATATCATGCTAACACTAACAACAAGAAATCTGGAATGGCTATATTAATATCACAAAAATTTGATTTCAGAGCAAAGAATAACACTAGGGATGAAGGATTTTCATAATAATAAGAGGATTAATTAATCAAGAAAACATAACATTTCTAAAGATTTATGCATCTAATAAGGGAATGTCAACATACATAAAGCAAAAATTGATAGAACTTAAAGAGAAATACATAAATCATAATTATACTCAGATTAATTATAATCAGAGCAAAAATCTTCAGAACAGCAATCTAAAGCTATAATGAAATCAATATAATCAGAAGCTGTTTCTTGGAGAAAAATCAAAATGATTGATAAACATCTACCTAAAATAATGACAAAAAAGAGAGTTTACAATTTAATAGTATCATTAGATGAAATGGAAAACCTCCCAAGAAGAGCAACTATATATTCAAGAGACCTTTATCTATTAAAGAGATCAAATTTGTACTTAAAAAGCATCTCACAATGAAAATAAGATCAAAGAAGATCGAAATAAGTGTAATGAAATTTCATGTTCATGGAAATGAAGACTCAGTGTTGTCAAGATGTCAGTTCTTCCCTACTTGATCTACAGAATGAACTCAATCCCAATCAAAATCCCAGCAAGTTATTTTGTGGCTATCAATAAACTGATTCTAATGTTTATATGGAGAGTCAAAAGACCCAGAATAGCCAACACAATATTGAAGGGGAAGAACAAAATTGGAAGACTGACATGGCACTACCCAACTTCAAGGCTTACCCACATCGAGCTCTGCACTGAGCATAGAGCCTGCTTAAGAGTCTCCCTTTCTCCTGCTGCTCCTCTCCCATTCATATGAGCTCACACATTCTCTTTTTCTCTATCTCTCTCTCAAAACAAACAAAGAAAAATTAATAACTTCTATTCAAAAGACACTGTTAGGAGAATAAGGCTAGGAGAAAGTATTTGCAAATCATATAACTGATAATGGACTTGTATACAGAAATAAAGAATTTTTAAAACTCTGACAAGAAAATACAGTACCCAATAAATTTGGCAAAAGATGGGGACACTTCACTAAAAAAGATATGTAAATGGAAAATAAGCAAATGAAAATATGCTAAACATCATTAGACATTAGGGAAATATACATTAAAATCACAATGATACCACCACTACAAACCAATTAGAATGTTAAAGACTAACCATACCAAGTGTTGCCAAGAATGTGGTGGGACTAGAAATCACACACACTGTTGATTACAATGTGAAATGATCAATCACTTTGAAAACCAGTCTGGCAGGTTCTTAAAAAATTAAACACATACCTAGCATAATATTCATCCATTTCACTCTTAGGTATTTACCCAAAACAAAAAAAAATCATATAACAATATAAAGATTTGTACATAAATGTTCATAGTGTGTTATTTAGGACAGCAAAAAATTAGTAACAACTCAAAGACCAAGACATGAATGGAATTTTAACTGTCACCACAAATTATAACATGGATGAATTTCAAAATTACCTTGGTAAAAGAAGAAAAAAAAAGAGTACATACAATAAGATTCCATTTACATAAAACTACAGAATATACAATCTAATATATAGTGACAGAGGACAAAGAGGTAGTCACTTGGTGATGTGAAGAAAGGAGCCAGAAGTGAGAGGGGGATTACAAAGAGGCATGGGCAAATGCCTGGAGATGATGGGTACATTTACTATCCTGACTGTTGTGATGTTTGACAATTCGTAAGTAAATTCAGACTTATCAAATTATACATTTTAAGTAGGTGCTGTATATTGCATTATATTTTATGCAATTATATCTCAATAAACTCTTAAGAGAGATATTTCCCTCATCAATCTAAGAACATGTAATAGAAAATTTTTGAAAGAGCTTTCTTTCCTGATTACCTTCACCAAAAGTAACAGCTCACAATTCTCTCCAAGTCATCCATCCTTTATCAAATTTCCTGAAACAAGTTGCAGTAAAACATTTAAAATGTTAAAATAAGGTTGAAGGTCCTGTGACTCATGATAATGGATATAATTCTCATGAAATCTTTCCAATACTGAATATTATGAATTAAACTGCTTTTCCATCTGAAATGATGTAACAGTTTCTGAAACATTCTTTAGTCTTTGATCGTGTTGTCTCTCCAGCCTGGAATTCTTGCCCGACTGCTTCTGCTCCATCTAAATGCCAATCAGTCAGTCCTTCATAACATACCGCATCGCCTCTATTAAAGTGCTCCTTGATGAATATAATCTTTATTTCAGGAGTGGGCAAACTACAGTCCTGCACGCTGCCTGTTTTCTAAACAAAAGTTCTACTGAAATACAGCCATACCCTATCCATTTAGGTGCTGTAATTATGACAAAGTCTGTATGGTACAAAAAACCACATATGTACTATCTGGCCCTTTATATATAAAATTTTCCAATCTCAAAAAAATATTAAAAGGACAATTATAACTTTTAACCCCCACACTTCATATCTTAAGCATCGTTCATTATATTACTCATCTTTTCAACTTACATTTTATAATCCTTAAGGGCAAAGGCTCAACTTTATAAGCACTACACAGTGCTTTGTACTTATTCAGTACTTGATAAACATCTGTTAAATCAGATTAAAAACAATTTACGAGTGCAAAGAGTTCAATTAATAGCAAATACTAATTAGGATGAGCTCTATAATTGTGGAATAATAAAAGTACACTGCTTTCATCAAGTTAGACTATGATACTGCAATAACCTTTGGGAAGTTAGCGCTAGAGCAGGCTTTAGAGGTCATCAGATCCAATCTACTCCTTTGTAGATAAAACACTGAGGGTCAGAGAGTTTAAATGATTAACCAATGATAAAATAAATGGTTAGTGTTAGAACGAATACTTAAAGTCATGCATGCTAGAGATGAAAGAACCAGATCCTTCAATGGGCAAGCTTCAAGACATATGCAAATCCCACAAATTTTATAACATGCAAAACTATGTATATGTACATGTAAACATGCTCTGGGGAGGAGTTTTATATTCTCATCAGAGTTAAAAAGGAGTTCATAATCCCAAAATGATTAAGGAAAAACAAAACTGGGGAAAAGATACTTTTGGAGAATCACTGATTGTACCATCTTGTAAGCAGCAAAGCCATGACTAGCCCACAGGTCTAATTATCATCTCTATGTTTGTCATTCCATCCAAGAGAGCAGCATAAGTACATATTACACCAATGTAAAGAACCACTGTGAATAGCTCTTCAGGCAATCCAGGTATCCCTCTTTATTTTCCCCTAAGGATCCTTTAGTGTATAAGTATTTTTGCAGTACTAGTCAAACCAATCAAACCAAGATTATGGCGGGGGGGCAGGGGGGGAGGATAGTTAATGTTGGGGGAAATATGTATATTTCCTATTTTAAGTAATATTCCAAGGAGGTTACGTAGTATGGGTAAAGAAAAATAATCAGATGTCAAATATTTTATTACTGATACTTCCCATTCTATTTTCTAGCTCTTTATCCACACACACACACACACAAAATTCTTCCAATAAAATGATACAATGAGACTGAGGAGAAAGTACAAGTACATAGTTTTACAAACTCAAACTTGCCTGTGCACACGAGCAGCAAGCCAACGTCTAAGTCATAGGTTCTGAAGCAAAGAAAGCATTATTATCAGATGGGCAACCCAACCCAAAGAAGAGGACTGTTCCCAAAGTTACATTGCCCAGTTGAGTCTAGGGATAGCTTACATATGTTTGGGGAATGAAGTGAATATATGAAAGGCAGGTGATGGGTCTCTTAAAACCTTGGTAGAGGGTGGGGGAGAGCTTGAACCAATCTGGAGGTACACATTCTTCTGGGTAATAATATACCATTTGGGACCTGGTATGATCAGATATGTCAGATAATTTCAAGACAAATGTTACCATCTAGTCACGATGAGGTTTCTATAATCAGTAAGTAAACAGGGAGTAGGGGTGAAAAAGGCAAAGTTAATGATTGATCATGCATGAGGTAAAAGGTGCATAAAAGAGGGATGCCTGGGTAGCTTAGTTGGTTGGGCATCTGACACTTGATTTCAGCTCAGGTCATGATCTCATGGCTCATGGGTTCAAGCCCATGTCAGGGTCTGGGCTGACAGTGAGGAGCCTGCTTGGAATTCTCTCTCTGTCTCTCATTGCCCTTCTCCTACTTGCCCTCTCTTTCAAAATAAATAAATAAACTTAAAAAAATAAAAGAAAGAAAAAAGGTGCATAAAACATAATTAAGTAGGGAACAAAACATAATGTGGAGCTAAGTTAATAATATAACTAATAAAACTATAGTGTTGCTTATTCTTGCAAGCATCCCCACTCAAATACTCTGTATGAATTAAAGCTTCAATAGAGAATAATGGGTGACTCTTCCATGTAGTCTAAATCCTAATGTGCACTGTCTCTAAACAGTAGCATTACCATTGCCAAACATCAGACCACACATAAAATGGAACATGAAAACTCGTGAAAAACATGGTACAAGGAAAGGAAGGAAGGAAGGAAGGAAGGAAGGAAGGAAGGAAGGAAGGAAGGAAGGAAGGAAGGAAGGAAGGAAGAAAAGGAGGGGCACCTGGATGGCTCAGTCAGTTAAGGGACCAACTTCAGCTTCATGATCTCAAGGTTCGTGAGTTCAAGTCCCACATCCCACATCGCACATCAGGCTCTCGGCGATAAGCCCAGAACTGGCTTCAGATCCTCTGTCTCCCTCTCTCGCTGCCCCTTCCTTGCTCATTCTCTCATGTTCTCTCTCTTTCTCTCTCTCTCCCTCCCCCAAAAATAAATAAAACATTTGAAGGAAAGGAAAGGAAAGGAAAAGGAAAAGGAAAAGGAAAAGGAAAAGGAAAAGGAAAAGGAAAAGGAAAAGGAAAAGGAAAGGAAAAAGGGACTGGGTGGCTCAGTAGGTTAAGCGCCCAACTCTTGATTTCAGCTCAGTTCATGATCTCACAGTTCCTGAGATGGAGCCCTGTGTAGGGCTCTGTGCTGACAGTGGGCAGTGGGTAGTCTGCTTAGGATTCTCTCTCTCGGATTCTCTCTCTCTCTCTCTCTCTGTCTCTCTCTCTCTGCCCCTCCCCTGATCTCTGGCACCTGCACATGCATGTTGTCTCAAAAAAAAGAAAAAAGAAAACACTTAATTGAAAGTTCTAGTGAAAGGAAATTACTAGAATAAGAATTGGTTAAGAAGGTTAAAAACAGTAAAAACAAAAAATTTCATTTGAAATACTCAAAAAGGCATAAAATACTTAGGACTATTTTCAGTAAGAAAGATCACAGAAACTTTACAGAGAAAACACTAAAATCTTATTAGAGAATATAAAGACATTCCAAAAATGAAAAGTTATTTAATGCTTTGAATAAGAATTCCTAATATTAAAAATATTGCCTCTCAATGTTACTATGTATATTTAATAAAATCCAAATCAGAATCCCAATTTTGTCCTTCAGTGGATAAGATTTTCCTAAATTTATATTGAAGAGTAGATGCCCAAAATTTGAACAAAAAAAATGCTAGAAGGTACGTGTACATATGAGAATTTGCCAAAAAAAAACCTCCATTATCAAAACATGGGATTAACATAAAAACAAAGAGTAGAAGATAATATGATTATCAGATAGATAATATCACAAATAATAATAGGCCAGTAAGGAGAAAAGAGTGCATAGCTTAATAAATACTACTGGCAAAATTAAATATATATACCTGGAAGAAACTAAAATTAGTTGACTATTTTACAACATATCTTTAAAAATTTAGGATTAAAGACAAATATAAAATAATAAAACAACAAAAATCCAGTTAAAAATACAGCATATTATATGCATAATGTAGTTTTAGAAGACTTTCATGATCATAATACAATATATTATAAAATTATAAAATATATTTGACTACACAAAGCTTTAAAACTTTCACATGGCAAAAGATATTTTGAACAAAATCAACAAACCATGTATTTGAAAAAAGCATTAAAGAGGGCAATTAAACTCTATGGTATAAAATAGTCCTTAAAACTTGATAAGGTTGATATAAACAACCCAATAGAAAAGTGGATAATCAAGTGGCAATTTCCATAAACAGAAGCTCAAACTCAGAGATTTGTAAATTAAGGTAACAATGAGCTATCATTTCCAATTTATCAATCAGACTGGCAAATACTTAAAAGACAGATTGCAGGCATTATTGGCTATTATTAGAGAATAAATATATTCTCATACATTGCTGGGATAAGAGGTATAAAAGATCATATTTAAGACAAAAACTGGTATTTCTGTTTAAAAAAAAGAATCTATAGTAAAAATATATGTATTAGTAACTACCCATGAATATTCCCACTGAATATCTTCTCAACTGATATGTAATACACATTTGTTAACATATTTTAATAAGGCTACAGATGAGTACTATATTTTTTGTGCAATTAGAGGGAAAAGTGATAGCCCAAATTACATCTGATTTCTAAAACTGACTAATTTTTTACCACAGTTTGAACAAGTGATATTATAAACATTATTTTTTCTGTATATACTATGGAGAGTTTAAATAGCAATCTGATTAGACTCTAGGTATTTGTGTAACTGCACAGTACATAAAATAGTACTGTTTTTCTAATGCTTAAATTCTCAGAAACATTGTTAGAGACTGTCACTAGGGGGAGGTCTTGTTTTCCAGAGTCTAAATTTAAATTACCATAAATCTTACAATTGCAGCACATGTCTATATATAAAAATATATCAGAAAACAATGCAAAACACGAGACAATATTTCTCCTTTTAAATCAGTCATAAGCTTGTGAAAACACAACCGATCAATATTTGTAAAACGTAATGTTAAAGGCAATTTAAATTTTTGCATCATAAATACATCACAAAATTTCCACGTGTAAAATGGAAAATAATAAATCATATTTTACTTTAAACAATCATTAATTGAAGTAAATGGGCATTTTTCTTTCCAGCTAAATGTAGTAACCACTCTTCATTAAACTCTTCCTACATAGATTATAGCTAATGACTTTTCTTCATTAATCTATGAAAACCCGTTTCTTTTTTATCACCTTCACACTACAATTGTTCCTTATCAATTCCCATAGAGATACTCATGAGTAACAGTGAAAGAATAATACTTGTATACCTCCTCAGAACAACTATTCACCTATTCTATGACGTTTATAACCCAAGAATGTTAACTCTCTTCAGCTCACTGACTTTCCAGTTATAATCCTTCCCCAGAGGAAATCTATGTGGGGATAATTTTTGCTCTAGGGCCTTTGCAGATTGGTTCCTGATAATAAGAACTGAACAGCTAAACTACAGCATGCAAATTTTTGCTCTGGAAGCATGTTTTTTAATGCTGTAACTGTTATTATTTCAAAAACAAATTAAACAAGGGCATTCTGTAGAAAGCCAATTAACCAATTTAAGCAGCAACTTAATGCAAATCACTGCCCCTTACTTACACCCAATATGGTGTTTTATGATTCTAAGATGTCAATCTCTGAGTGTACGTCTATAGCAAGTGACTGTTTAAAAGTGACTCAAGGTGCCTATACAAGCATTCCAATGGGATGCATTTGTTAAGTATGAGTTTTGATTTATTTTCACTTCCTACCTCTGCCATGTGGTTTTATTTCTTCAATTTTCTATTATAAATAAAACTGGAAAAGTGTGTAGGAAGAGCACAGGATCAGAATGAGACTCTAACCCAAGCTCTATATGGAAAAAACTATATTTGGTCCAAACACCAGATATATGACAGAATGGCCATAAGGAAGACTAATGAATTCAAGACTTTGTGCACATTTTGAAAAAAAAAGTTGCATACAAGTAATTTTGCTCTTTCATCTTCATAGAACTTTAGTCCTGATTATAAGCCATTAGGGGTCAATTTCAACAGGAAGTATTTCATTTTTTTTTTAAATGTTTCTTCATTTTTTGAGAGCGGAGAGAGACAGAGTATGAGGGTGGAGGAGCAGAGAGAGGGGAAGCACAGAATCTGAAGCAGGCTCCAGGCTCCAGGCTCCGAGCTGTCAGCACAGAGCCTGATGTAGGGCCTGAACTCATGAACGGTGAGATCATGACCTGAGCCAAAGTCGGCCACTTAACCGACTGAGCCACCTAGGTGCCCCTTAACAGGAAGTATTTAGACAGACCTACCACAAAGGGACATCTGGTTCCCTGAGGCTTTCATTCCTCCCCTAGACTAGTACCTCAATGCCTCCTCAGTAATTCCCATTTAAAAATATTTAAGTTAGTTAAAGAAAAGTTCAATTGGGTATAGTTCATGAAATCACTTTAGTCAATACAAGTAATGGTTTATATCAATAAATCCATTTCTAAGCATTATTTTTAAATATATTTTTATTAAATATATATTTTAAATATATTATACATACTTAATTATTATTAAAAACTAACCTCTGTATTTCTCTAACGTACAATATGTGTAGTTTATTTCAAAGTTTACATGGTACACAAACATGTTTTAAGAAATCATACTCATTTTTGAGCATTTATATACCTAGGAACATTTTTTTTCATGTAAAATGGACCACGTGAATAAACTTTGAGAAAAATTAGGATATTATAATGTAACATAGAGATCAAATTCACTATAAGACAGAAATAAAACTAAAGGAAAGAGAGGAAGACTAAAAATTGGAAGAACAAGATACCACAAGACAAATAAAAAGTATTACATGAAAATAGGAAAAACACATAACTGATCTCTATAAAGTTCTTGAGTATTGTGCTCATCTTCTGCATGCACTTCATTCTATCAGTAATAATTGTGTCAAAAAGAAGACTCTCTTTTAGCCTTTGAATAACCACTAACAAATCACAAGGACAGATATTTAGTAAAATCTGCTTATATCTTAACAAACTTGTATAGGGTCTTTGACAAGAAATAATGTTCTCATAAGGATTTGATTATTTCACTAAGTATTATATCTGGAAAGAACAGTAACATATTATTTTTTTTATTTTTTTTTAATTTTTTTTAATGTTTATTTATCATTGAGAGACAGAGAGAGACAGAGCATCAGCAGGGGAGAGGCAGAGAGAGGAGGAGACACAGAATCCGAAGCAGGGTCCGGGCTCTGAGCCGTCAGCACAGAGCCCGACACGGGGCTCGAACTCACAAACCGCGAGATCATGACCTGAGCCAAAGTCAGACGCTCAACTGACTGAGCCACCCAGGCGCCCCAAGAACAGCAACATTTTAATTGTATTTAAAGTGTAAACTTTGAGTAAATAAATTGCATTATTATTTTGGTGTTAATTTGTAAGATCTGCCAACACAGTGTATATTTTCCCTTGAGAACTAGAGATAGCTATTCTCTGGAATGGCATCTACCTCTGATGTCTCTTAACCACTGTTTCCTCTGCCCATCTCCTTGAATAAATTCCTCAATGACAGAGTCTCATTTTTTGTCTTAATATCCCTGCACCTAGCATAAAGTCTTATAACCTCTAGGGATTCATGAACTCTGTGTTTTGTATAAACAGATGAATGGCTGGGTTGATGGGACTCGCCTTACAAAAGAAAGGGAAGAAAGGAGGTAAAGCAATGTTCTGTCCCTAGACTGTGAATTCCTTGAGAAAGAGCTCTTTGTTATTCATGTTTATTATTTTAGCAGTTAGTGTGGTATCTGGCACATATTAAATCTTCAAATAATGTTTGCAGAATGCAGAATGAATGAGTACCTGATTTATGCTGGAATTTCACTGAGTATGATTCTTACAACAGTTTGTATTAATAATTAGAAATTTAGTCAATCCTTTCATAAATTACTCTTTTGGGGAGTGCCTGAGTGGCTCAGTCAGTTGGGCAGGCAACTACAGCTCAGGTCATGATCTCGTGGTCTGTGAGTTCAAGCCCCGCGTCAGGCTCTGTCCTGAGCGCTCAAAGCCTAGAGCCTGCTTCTGATTCTGTGTCTCCCTCTCTCTCTGTCCCTTCCCTGCTTGCTCTCTCTCTCGCTCCCTCTCTCAAAAATAATAAACAATAAAAAAATTTACTTTTTGGTTCTAACTTTAGTCCCTGTAACTACTTTTTTTATGAGACTAAAAGAAACTAATTTCACAAACTATATAGAGTATTATATTTATTATTTTTATGATCATCCCTTATATATCTTACTCAAAAATTTAATATTTCCTGTAAAATGTATTTTATATATGCTGCAACATCAATATTGTCCACTTTGTTTTCTAATAGTACATTTTTCCCTTTTAATGATTTTATGTAAAAAAAATTTTTAATCAAACCAGTCCATGTTTTCCTTAATGTCATGTTTCTTTGCTTTTAGACACTGAAATTCCTTTCCCTTCTGATATTTAATATTCAATTTTACTTTTTCTAATTCACCAGTGGCTTCCTTTTTTTTTTAAATTTTACTACTATTCCAGGTAGAATTTATTATGCCATGACCTGTTAGGTGAGAATCTAATCATTTTCCTAATCCCTATGAAAAAGTCCGAACACCATGTATTACATATGATTTCTCTTCTCACAAATTTGAGCTCTTTGATCATATCTTGTATTTATACATACAAGCAATTCTTATTCTAAGGCCAATATATATACACACACCCACACTGGTACTCTGAGGACAAGTCTTGTTTCCTGGGCCTTGTTTCTCAAGCACCAGGAACAATCCCATGTACTTAGCTGCTCAATAAATACTCGCTGAATGAATGGAAACAAATGATAGAGAAAGTGGAACTATTCAATTCCTATTAGTTCTATCAAGAATGATCTTCAAACTGAAAAAGGTATAATAAACATGGTTAGGAGCTAACTGAAAGCTAAGATAGATAGAGAGACAGTAAGAGTACCTGGCTGTCTTAAATGAATGATTTCAACTCTTCAGTCCCAGACAAATTCTAATTCAAAATTCTCTCATGAAGTATAGATATGACCACTGACTGTGCCAGAAAACTGAGACTGGAAAATAAATCCTGATTCTCAAAGAGTAAAGGATAGCAATTAGAGAGAATAGAGACAGTCATATAATCCCTAGCAAATTTCTAGAATACATCTTTTAAAAATAATTATTTAATAGATGATTTGTGAGCTCTTATGAAAGGAAACACTTGATCATCAAGACCTATTGTGAGTTCATTAAGAATTCTTCATTAAGAAGATTTTAATAATCTTCTCTTAGAATTACTAACCTGGAAAATTAAAGACACACTGAAGCTATTAACAGTAATGTCAACACTCATTGAATACTGACTTTACTTAATATTTTAATTGAGTATTATCTCATTTAATCCTTATAATAACCCTATTAGGGAAAATATAATTACTGTATTTTAAAAATGAGGAAACTGAGTCATATAGAGATTAAAGCAATCTACTCAAGGTCATGGAGTTAGTCACTTGTGGGCATTGGATTCAAACCCAGAACACTCTTCTTCCAAAGGCTTTGTTCTTATAATTGCTGTGTATGGTGCCTCATATAAGATACCTAGGAAAAAATCTGATAAAGTCTCTCATGGAATTCGTGTGGAAATGAAAGGACATAGTGAGCTGGTTGATCTTTTAAGCAGGCAGCTTCAAAGCTGGCTGAACATTTGCCAAGATGGATGGTGACACAGAAAGAAATAAAAAGGAAAGAAAAGAAGGAAAGGGAAAAGAAGGAAAGTTTGTCCACTGATCAAATGTGATCAATCCTAATATATTGTACATCTTGGTCCACTGCACACACACGTGTGTGTGTGTGTGTGTGTGTGTGTGTGTGTATGTATATACACTTAATTAAGATATTTTCAATGGAACAATATTTACTCTTCTGTGTATAATACAAAGCAATATTTTCCATTTTACATGGTTCTGTTTCTTTTTTCTTTTGAATGCTAATTGTAACTCGCTAAATTGACTTCATAGCTGACCACTGAGTAGCATCCTGCAGTTTAAAGAACACTATTCCAGAGAATCCCTGCAAGGATACACAATGAAGTATTAATAGAGGCTATGATGAGTGCCATTTGGAATTTCCTTCTTGCTTTTCGAAATGTTTAAAAAAATTGTCTACAATGAACAAATGAGAATTATAATAGTTTATATAAAAAATAAAAAGTACAGTAACTATAGAGATAATAATTAATAGCAGTTCATATGAAAAATGTCTAGGTACTCTAATGGACTTCAAACTCAAAATGAGACAACAATGTGCCTTAAGTGCCAAAAGAACCAATGTATTCTTAGCATTAAAACACACACACACATCATCATCATCATCATCATCATCATCTAAAACAAGGCAGGTGAGAGCCCTACTATCCTTTGCATATTCAGATCCTATCTAGAAATTTGTGTTCGCTTCTGCATACCACATGTCCATTGAAGAATATCCACAGAAACAGGATAATAAAGTCTGGAAATTGTATAATATGAAGAATAGTCAAAAGAACAAGGTTCTTTAATCTGATGTCTCTTTTCCAATATCTGAAGACCTTTTATTTAAATAACAGTCACAGATCAGAGTTAACATCTAATAAACAGAAGTCATACAAGAGGTAAATATGGGTAGACTTTAGCCTCACATAAAAAGGAATTCTAACACTATTTAGCAAGAGAATTCACTGCCTCAAATCCGAACAATGGACACTGTTTACAAGATTCCCCACAACAATCTGACCCCTCATTTCATGAAATGAATTTGAATTTTTCAGTACCTTCAGACTAGTAATGTCCAGTTCCCAGATCTCTGTCCTGCCCTAGACAGATCTTTTCTCATTGTAGCAAAGTGAACAAAACTAATAGCTACCTTGGGAGGGTAAGCAAGTCCTATCAATGACAGTGTTCAGACACATGATAGATAACCAATTATTTGGGATACTGTATAAGAGAACTGCTGTGTCAGAGAGTTAGACTAGCCAGTCAGTACTGTACTTTCCCAAAAGCAACACTGTAATTTTTATCTTAATGAAAAAAATCCCTTTGCTATGCCAAAATAGATGTAATTTCAGAAGAACAAAATAAGGATTCCTAAGAGGGAGTTTATAGTGTAATGCTTAAATAGAGATAGATTTTGGTTCTACCATATGCATTTTTCCTTCTGCGGGAGATATTTTATGTGCTTACAAGCTATCTGAATATGTATCAGTTTATTCCTTTCTTTTTACACAGGAGTCTTATCACACATATTGTTTTACACCATTTTTTTCCCACATAATAAATCTTAGAGGATTTTTCATTTCAGTACCTAAACTGCATCAACATTTTATATAGCTACATAGTATTCCATTTTATAGAAGTGCATGTTCCTTTAGTCCATAATGGACAGTGATTCAGAATGTTTCAAATCTTTGCTGTTACAATGTTATAACAAATAACCTTATAAATAAATCATGCCACATGTATAAGTATACTATAAAAATAGAAATGCTGTATTACAGGGGTATGTATTGTTAATTTTCATAAATACTAACAAATAGCTGTCCAAAAAAAACCCTGACATTTTAGACCCCCACCAGCAATATATGAGAGCCCCTGAATTCCCTCAGCTTTAATAATGCAACAATTTTCTGTGTGTTTTACTGAGAAAAGTCTCATATTTGAAGATAGGATACATAAACCATAAAAAATGTTCTAATAGGTCTTGCACTCATTAAGCTAAGAGAGTGGACAATATATGAAAAGCACCATTGGGAATTATGACTTCACCAAAGTGCTGTGAAAAAAAATGAAGCAAATTATAGCAGTAACATTAACATAAAGCAGCAGTATATTTAACGATGGATACCCAGATGTCCTGTGTATGAAACCCAATTTACCTTAATAAAACCCCTCAAGGTTGCTGTAAGGGAGTTGGTAGGGGGATGGGCTAAATGGGTGATAGGCCTTTGGAGGGCACTTGTTGGGATGAGCACTGTGTGTTATATGTAAGTGATGAATCACTAAATTCTATTCCTGAAACGATTATTATACTATATGTTAACTAGCTTGGATTTAAATAAAATTAAAAAAAAAACCCTCAAACCCAAATTCTGTTATGGTTAATACTGAAGGTAAAGTCCTTACATGGGGTCACTTAGGCCCTTAAGCACAACTAAGATTCAATTTTCTCATTGGAAATCCTAATTATATTTGACATACGATGCTGCAAGGTCACTGAAGACACATGGCAAAAAAACAGAAATACTCTATCCTTCCTCGATCCTTTCCTTAATAGCATAAATGAAACAGGACTACCAACCAGTACAATAAAATTTCAATGCACTGTGGCAACCAGTAGTGGTCACTAAATCCATTTTTCCTTTGCTTCATAGTAACAGTTTTAGGTGAATGAGTGGCCCCCTATAGAGAGACAGCAATTCCCAGCTTTCCTTGCAGCCCCTGTGTAGCCATGTGACAATTTGGAATGGAATGTGAAAACTGGGGGCTACTTTCTTAAAGGAAATTGTTTTCCTTCTGCACTTCTGCTCTTTCCCTCTTTTCTTAAACTAGAATACAGACATGGTAGTATCCAGATTTAATCTTGCTGACAAGAACAATGTCCTACAAGACTGCAGAACAGTAACATTAAGTGAATTTGGGACTGCTAACTTTGTGAAGTCAACCACTTTAACAGTCTGGACTACCCTACCACTGTGACATGAAAGAGAAATAAGCTTGTATCTTATTTAAGCCAATGTAAATGCTGGGTCTCTTTGTTATAGTATCTTTGTCTCTACAAATATGCACATAAACACACACACAAACATGTGCATATATTCACACTTAAGATAGGACAGTGAGAGATTAAGGAAAACCTGAAGTAAAAATAAAAGGAAAAGTTGTTTGTTTAGGCATCAGAGTGTAAGAATACAACTAAGAAATAAAGATGATTACAAGGGCACCTGGGTGGCTCAGCTGGTTGAGAGTGTGACTCTTGATTTTGGCCCAGGTCATGATCTCATAATTCGTGAGATCAAGCCCTGCATCGGGCTCTGTGCAGACAGCGCAGAGCCTGCTTGGGATTGTCTCATTTCACAATTCATGAGATCAACCCTACATCGGGCTCTGTGTAGACAGCACAGAGCCTGCTTGAGGTTCTCTCATTCTCCCTCTCTGTCTCTGTCTCTCTCTCATCCCTCTCTCTGCCCCTCCTCCCCCACTCATGCATGCACATTCTCTCTCAAAATAAACTTAAAAAAGAAATAAGGATGATTACAAATTAATAAACAGGAAGAGAACATTAGAGAACTGACCAAAAAGAGGACTGATATCAGAAATATATTTTCTATGATCAGAAAATCAATATAACATTGCAAAAGCGTTAGAAGAAAAACATGCATTGTAGTTCACAACACCTTGTTTTTTATTCAAATGATTACTCCTCACAGCAGAAAAGCACAGTAATTCAAATATAATTAACTGAATTTAGAAACATTTAAATTCATTTAAACTTTCAGTGGATTATGTAACAAAGGTAATATCTTAGCTTGATTAAATAGTGACAAATAAAACTTTTATGAGAAAAGATGTTGAAATGCATTCAGTAATTACCGAATATATACTAGACAGAAACTGCTGGATATGGGGTATCAAGGTAAATAAAATAATTTTTTTTCAGAAAAGAGCAGCAAATTTCATGAATTGTGTTGATATATAAAGATAAAACTTTTTCTGTTCAATTGTGTCAAAATTGCTTTCTTCAATATCAATTACTTGAACAGTTATTTTTTTTAAAGAACACATACACACAGAATATACATATATACTGAAACTCTTTAATACAGGATCCTTCAAGAAAAAGTCTTCATTGCATATAAAAATAAGTTTCAAGAAAAGTTATTTTGAACTATAATGAAAATTCATACTACATATACTTTAAAATTATCAACAGCTTTCCATCATTAAGCACTGTTCTTAAAGATACCAAAGATCCTTAGGCCTTTTTATATAAACCAACTGCTCAATAAAGATTGTAAAATGCTTAAAATAACAGCATAGTCACTAACTTCTTTCCTTCTATTCTATATTATTTATTTGAACTATTAGAGAAAATATTGGCAAACACTTTGAAATTTCATTTAACACCTGAAAAATGAATCATAATGGGATATTTTAAAATGTTATCTACTTGAAAATGACAAATACTTAGTTCAATTAAAAGTAATGTATATATTAATATAACTTAACATTCACTTGGAATTTTGCCAATTGAATCATTGCTTTAAAGTCACTTTAATGCATCAAAATCCTGGAGAAACTATTATTTTAGACAAATTTTGTCACATGAAAACATCATTGTTACAATTTTATTCATTTTTAAAACCTGTTGGACTCTTACAAACCACCCTACCACTGTTATGTGGAGGAGAAATAAGCTTTTATTTTTAAGACAATGTAAATAAACAGTTTATTGATGAAATGACATCCTCCCTCCTAAGAAGTACCAGAAATTACAATTAGTAAAGTAGAAAACTAAGATAAATTACATACAAAAAGTGAGTCTGACAACTAACTTTAAAATGATCATTTTAGAGTTCAATTTATAAAGGTTTTATATGATAAAACCTATTACTGTTTAACTTCTTTCTTAAAATAAAAAACCCTATGCAGAATCGTATTTGCTTATCTAACCCCCCTTCAACTTGACCCCTAGTCTTCCCTTCAAGCTTGGCTACAAAGGTCCTTCTCGTGTAGTTGATATTTTTCATTATTTTTTTATCCTTTTCTCTTAGTGTTCCAACATTCTTACTGTTCCCAGCGAATGGGAGGCTTTTTACATAGTAGGACAAAAGTATACACAGCAGAGATAGCTGAGAACCAGAAGCAGTCCTGCTGGTTCTTCCCCACAGGAGATAATGTGCTGTAATGCAGATTTTGCTCGACTCTCTGCAGGATCTCACAAAATCTGCAAATCCCTCCCAGCAGACCCAGCAACAAAACTATATTTTCCTGTCTCCTCTATACAATGGTTTGTTTTATGTAGCATTCTTTGAAAGAAGGTGATTCACTGTGCACAAATTATCAGAGGCTGAGCAATTACTTTACTTTTAAACTCTGCATGTTCCCATGGCTAATTAAAGCCCAGAGATATATAGACTGTTCACAAGTAGCTTTGTAATGATAGGAGACAACACTGATAATGAAGCAAATAGGATTACTGAATGGCCATTTTTTTAAAACTACACTCTAGTAGCACCTCTGCATTATAAACCAATTGGCCAGTTAAAAAGAAAATAAATAAACCCTTAATTTTTAAGACCCTTTTCTATTCTAACTCTAATGTGAACTGGGTTATTTTAGCTATCTTCACTGTGTGTTAATACTAGTTCTAAATGGGGCCTTTTGCCTTTTATTACTTTCACTTTAAGAATATACTGCTGGAGCTGCTATCTCTTAACTCAGAGATGCTTGTACTAACACCTTTTTACCAACACTGACTTAATTCTCTAAATTACCTCGGCTAGTCAATTTTGAATCCAGATTTATTTCTACTTTTCAGAGCACCAGGCATTTTGTACGCAGATACCTACAATATTGAAGATTTTTCCATCTCATCTTTAGCAACTCTTCATTAGTTTTCACAATACTTTCATATTTTTGTTCCTAAAAAATCATTTTTAGAAGTCCATGATATCTTCAATAAATACGTTAAGTATTTTGAGAACTGCTTGATTACTAAATTAACTTAAAAAAAATCATAGGGAATTTTATTTCCAATTTCAATAGATTTGTGGAAAAAATGGTTATATATTCTGATTTGATTTCCATTTAGAAAGATAGTGGCTGCATTGTTTTATTCGATTATTCATTAAAGCTGTCTTTGCGTTGAGTTCTGGAGGATTTTGCAAAAGCCAAGGATACATGCTCTAATAATAACCCAACCTTTATGGAAATAAAAAAGAAATATTTAAGGAGGAAATATTTTAAAACAAAAATCAGGGTTCTTTATGTGTAAGCTAATATTTTTTCTCATGCCTTCTAAGTACAATGGTATTAAACAGAGTATTAAAATTAGAGATATTTTTGCAATAAAAACCTGATAAAGAACAGATCATATCTCGTTATATGACAAAATCTTACAATAATCTAAGTATTCCACTTAAAATATACAATATACAATTTATTATTACCACCGCAAATTATTCTTTTAACAAGATGTGAAATTCATAGCATATAATGCCAGATAAGCTATTTATTCTTTAAAATAATTTTGCCATATAGATATTAGAAGACCAAGAAACTCACACATGCACACATATGTACAAAAACACTACGGTCTTAGAAGTTCTGCAAAATATATATAAGAACTGTAGTACAGCAGGCCAATATTATCAAAGAGCATCTTGTTAAACAAAAATCTAGACCTTGGTTTATTATTATATTTTGTGACTACTTCCAGAAACAATTTCAACATTTAATCAAATTTCATTTCACAAGCTTATTTTTAAAATAAATTACAATCAAGTCTGAGGAAAGGAATGTTGAGGAAAGTTTCCCAAGGAAACTTACATTATTTTGAATAGAAATGCACTTTTGCATAGAGTGGTAGTATTTTTTTTTCCAATATGAATGAAAAGATCTTAAACTAGGGAAAAAGCCACACAGCCTTATCAAGGAATCTAAAGACCAAGCATTTTGTTCAATAATCTTGTCCATAACACTATCTATCTCTTCCTACAAAATGACAAATTTTATTGAAAAGAATATAACTATTAAACTCAGATATGCCCCTTACAGCCAACAGAATATTTATAATATAGTACTGACAAACTGTTGTTGTACTCTTGAAATCAATAAAAAGTAAATTATACATAAAAAATCAATACTTAATTCATGCAGCCATCAGTATTAATATTGGTGTAAAACACTTCATTTTACATACAACTGAGGTAAAATGCTTCATACTAGAAAAAAATTTAAACTGTACGGTGAATAAGTAGTACTTCATTCCTTATATTCTATTAAGCATCTTTGTATACATTCTCTCAAAGTATATTTATAGCTCTCACACTGCATAAGGACCTCCTATTAAGGTTCATGGTACCTTAAAGGAGCATATATAACTTTACTTACGAACAATCACAATACATCAATCACAGCTAAACTGAAGCTGTCATACCAGTAGCAAAAAACAGGGAGTTTTTCAGATTATAAAGAACAGGGAGGAAAAAATCCCACGAATTAGCTAGCATGTAACTGAGGGGGAATGAAAGAAGGAAAGAAATATCTAATCTTAAGAAGAGTTTTATCAATAAGCTTACCCAATTCAAGATGAAAGCCTCAAAAAAAAAAACTTGCATTAATTTAAAGATTTAATATTTATACAAACAACTCAAATGTCGAACAACACAGATATAGATTTACTATGGCCAAGCCAGATAATGTATCATCGGGTAATCAATAATTATATTTATAAGGTTTAAAATAATATTTGGAATACTATGGCTATATAATATAATCTCTATATATTATAATATACTCCCTCTATATAATATATATTGTGTTGAAAAAGCAAAATGTTAAAAAATTTCTGGTATGATCTCCAAAATGTAAAGAAAAAATAAAATAGAAAAAAATCAGAAGAAAAAAATGCTGAGATTTTTAAGAAAGTATCTCTGGGTAGTAACTAACAGGTGATTTTTTTTCTATTTATATATATATATATATATATATATATATATATTTCCAGGCTTTCAGAATTTTCTACAATAACTGTATTATTTTCATCATTAGAAATCATTAGAAAAAATATTTATATACATAGAATTTTTGTTTTCAAAAACAGTCTCTGAAAGTCAATTTGAAATCAATGTAATAAATCAGAGAAACACTCTGTTTTTAAACAGTTTTATAGTTGACCCTTGAACAACATGAAGGAGTTAGGGGTACTGACCCCTGCATGGCCGAATATCTTGAAAATCTACATATAACCTTTGACTCTCCAAAAACAACTACTAAAACAACTACTACTGTTGACCAGAAGCCTAACCTATACCATAAAACCGTTGAATAACACATATTTGTATGTTATATGTATGTTATATGTATTATATGCTATATTCTTAAAATAAAGATAGCTAAAGAAAAAAATGTCATTAATAATGAGAAAATACATTCACTGTAGTATTAAAAAAAAATATGTGCATAAATGGACCTGTGCAATTCAAACCCATGTTGTCCAGAGTCAACTGTACTTTGCTTTCAGAAAATTACACAATAAGTAAACAAGTCTTAAATATATTATCTAGATCACTGAGATCTTTCTATTCAAACTTCAAGCAGGAATAAATACTAAATGTTTCCATTTATCTCACAGTTTTTATACATGAACATAAAAGCTAACCAAACACACTGATCTTTGAATTCTTTCTCTTCTTGATCCAAGAAGAAAACAGAGTTAGGGCTTATATGATACAAAAAAGGAAAAAAAAAACACAGAAATAGTTCTGAGTATGCTTTATTCTATATGTTGATTCCAGATGACATGACTCTTAATATACTCTAATATATCCCTTTACCTATTGGGGATTATTTATAGTTGTTATTGGTGGAGGAGAAGGATTGTTTGGTGTTTTTTGTGGGTTGTTGGTTTTTTTGTTTGGTTGGGGTATTTTTTTGCTTTTTCATTTTGCTTTAGCAGCATGCATTTATGTTCCTATAAGAGATCTCTGTAAAGCAGGTTGCATTTTTAATCTTAGTAATGTTGTCAGTGTCCCATTAACATGTTAAGGCAACTTTCCAAAAAATTAAGTAATTTTTCACATCACTTCATAATTACAGAGCACGTACAATATAACATGCAGGTGGGTTTTGAAAACATGAACAAAAGGCAAGATTGCTGTCATTAGGAAGTCTAATGCCACTTTGTAAAGCTTCAGTTGAATATCATTTCAAAGACTGTATCTAAGTGAAGAAACTATCTTTGAAGCTTACAATGGTACACTTCATTTGAGGATCCTACAGTGCTTTAAAAGTCAGCATTTTTAATTCCCATTTTGAGGGTGAAGCACTCAGTGATTCTATAACTGGGCTAGCATTACAGAATGAATCCAGCAGACACCAAGAATTCCAAATAAGCATTCTTCCAATTCACTATCTGCTACATGTTCTTCGCATGCAAACCTCATTTAACACTGACACTGAGAAAGCCAACTAAAGAAATAGCCTTCATTTTCATTTTCCCCTCTTCCCCCACTATCCTCAAACTTGACCTATCATCCATTTTAAAACACACTGGTCTCTTAGCATCTCTCTCATCATAGGTATCCATCCTTCATATCATCCAGTTCTCACCTGGGCCTTTTCTCCCCAAACAGTACTACAGATTCTGGATGAGTGTCTCCTATATCTTTTGGGCTTCATGGACCCATAAAGTATTTTGTTTTGTTTTGTTAATTTTTTTTAATGTTTTTATTTATTTTTGAGACAGAGAGCACGAGCAGGGGAGAGGCAGAGAGAGAGGGAGACACAGAATCTGAAGCAGGCTCCAGGCTCCAAGCTGTCAGCACAGAGCCCGATGCGGGGCTCGAACTCACAGACTGTGAGATCATGACCTGAGCCGAAGTCGGACGCTCAGCTGACTGAGCCACCCAGGCGCCCCCCCCCCATAAAGTTTTTTAAAAAGCCAAACAAAATAATATGAGAGTATTAATACAGAGTTACCAACTTTTTATTTTGTCAATATTATTACTCCTAAGAGTAGGATACAGTTACAAAATAAAAAAACGGTGGAAAAACTTACTGCATAATTCTTATATAATTTCTCATTTTGTCAAAGAACGGTGGGAATTCCCTAAAAACCTTAGGAACCATTTCTCTGGACTATCTGCCTTCCCCCAACCCCTGCCCCACTCTCTTGCCCCTTCCCTCAGGTTTCCCTCTGCCCTGGAAGAATGCTGACTTGTTACTCTGATCTTTAGAGCCCCCAAAAACATAACAGAGACTTGAAAAGATATATTAACTAAATTAGGATCAATCCTGAGTAGTTCAGTAGCTCTACAAGAATAATGCAAAATAATGAATGAAAGTACATTCAGTGTATCTGCACATTCGAATGAAAAAAATGGGAAGGCCATTACTTATAATAAAGGTTTTTAAAAAAATTTTTTTAACACTAATACATGGATTTGGACAGCAGCAGAGACCTGGACTCTAAGCCAGAACACCAATTTCTAGTCCCAACTTGGTCTCATTTGAATCAAACTTGTGTGAGTCTGAACAGATCATTTAATACGTCTTTATAAAATGAAAAGGGCTAAACTAGAAGATCACTTACAGTAACTTATACTCTAACAATATAAGTATAATCTTCTCTAGAGAATAAAACAAATATAAAACTAGTATTGATTTTTTTAAGTAGGTTCCATGCTGGGCAAAGAGTCCAACCTGGGAACTTGAACTCATGACCCTGAAATCAAGAGTCAGACACTTAACTGAGCCAGCCAGGCGCCCCAAGTGTTGATTTTTATCTCCCAACATTTGTGTTTATTAGTCTCATATAATTATATATTTCAAAGAAGGATGTAATGTGGTTTTTAATGAATGATACATAAAATAAGGCTGTTATAACAAAAGTTGATGTTCTAAAAATATACTTTTTTCAAGTTTACCAATCTCAATTTCCACATTCACATGTTCAATATCAACAGAAGAAACAAAAAGTGGCTGAAAACAGACTAAGCATAATAAACTTTTGAAAAAGAAAATCCTAAAAATGTTATAAGTACTGCTATCTAATAATATCAACATCAAACCATCATCTCTCCAAACTATGTAATAAAATCAGTATTTCAGATAAAACCATAGTTTTGTGAATTTTTTAAAAATAACAAGACGAAACACTATTTTACCTTTTAGAAATGATTTTCTCACTCCTCCCATTACAACACAAGCTCTGTGAAGGGCAAATCAGAATATTCTTCTTCGTTTTTCTCAGCAAAGAATAGCTCTCGATGTTTACTGAGTTTAGCTGAACTGAACTAATTCTAGGTGCAAATGGTTTTCACTTCTGTATTATCATTATAAAAATCCATGATTTCCTAGACCTGTTCATAAACCATGTTTCAGGTCATATATCCCAGGATTCATTTTGGGGAAAAAAAAAGGCCAAAATGATTTAATCTTTCCATATCTCTACTTTTCCCCATGACTCCCTACTTTGTAGTATAACTTGGTGACAGTAAGTGTCCCAAAAGGTGAACATGGGCTCAGGAGATGGCATTCCTGACACCCACATGTGACCCATCTATCATTTCAACTCCAACTCTGTTATTGACTCTCACTCATTCCTGTTAGCTCTACCTTGAACATCTTTTATACTCTCAAGCTTCCTGCTTCTTAATCACAAAGTTCTTATATTCTAAGTGTCTTTGAGAACTACTTAGAAACAGACTTCCCTTATATGACACTAGGATTTTTTCATCTTTCTCATTCCTGCCCTCTCATTCCTGCTTTCCCACTCACCCATCCCTCCAACACACATACACACACACACACACACACACACGCACGCACATGCACACACACATGCGCACGCACACACACACACGTGTGTTATTCTCCTTTGTAAGCTTGCCAAGGGGCAAAACCTGGTCCTACTGGCTATTCTCAGACACCTTCCTGCAAAGGAAACTTTCATTTCCTATCAATAAATCTATCTTTTCCTTTCAATATACCAACTTTGCTTAAGCAGCAAAAGGCAGTGAAATAACAAGATGAAGTTGTATTTTCAACCACCAACCCTATCTGATGTTAGCCTTAGGGATCCTCTGTGTGCTTGGCAAGGCTAAGTATAGAGTACACGCACGAGATTATAATCTACTTGTGGAAGTACAGTATCTTCACATAGGGTGTAGGGGGGTAGAATGCAGTAGAAGCTCTGGTTTGGCCTGCTATGTGTGCTATAGCACATTATAGAGCACTTAGCTTTTGTTATGAAGATAAACTCATTTAATAAGTTTAGTAAGCACATTCTGTGCACTGTAATAAGGAGGCAAAGATTAAAAGACATCATTTCTGCCCATGTGGTAAATAGAACATCAGGGTAAAAGGAAGATGCACTAAAAACTGTTTTAATAAAGGCAGCCATATATACAAAAGGTCATAGGACCACAGTGGAGGGAACATGACTGGCTCTGGGGATGGAGGTACAGCCATTTCCCAAAAGATATTTCAACTGGCTATTGCTGGATTTATAGGCATCTATCATTTAGAGAAAGGGGAAAAGCATTCCAGGCAAAGTATCCACACAAAACACAAGTGGGCACAAAACAATGCTAACACATCCCCTAAATTCACTGGACACGCCCCTTCCTTCAACATCTTCAGGCCAGAATGCCCCGTTTTCCCCACACATGTGTAAGAATGGGGTGGGGGTAGAGGAATTAAAATCAAAAACTATGTTTAGGATAAGGGACAGGGGATGAAAGTGGAATCTATAATGGAGGCCAGATTACAATGGGCTTTGTTCCTTGGGCTTAGTTTCATCCAAGGGCAGTGAAGAGATGTCAGAGACTTTTAACCAGAGGAGTGACAGAATTAGACAACTGGATATCAGACAGCTGTTGATAGAAGGTGACTTGTAGAATCTCCCCAGTCTTTCACCCACAGAAAGCCCCCTCACTAACCTCAATAAAGACTTTTCTTTGAGAAAGAAAGCCCCTTCCTTGGGGCTTGGCAAAGAATACAGAAAACGGTTTCAATCTAGACCATATCTGATCTCACCAGATCCTCTTCCCCAAGACTGCTGGAGGATGAGAAAATGGAGAAAAGGGAAAGAGGAAAAAAGGAGAACAAACATGAAGCATTAGGTACCAAGCAAGGTACTAGGTGCTTCACATACATTATTATCAGATTTAATTCAAAAAAACCTTCTGAGGTAGATAAAATCATTCCCATTTTAGAGAAGCCAACCAAGTTGCCAAGTATCACAGAGTAGTAGAATATGGAGGTGGAAAATAGGAATTAAACCCAAACTCAACAAACTCCGAAGATATTCATGTATGTAAGGATAATGTAGTTTTCCCCCCTTGCCATCTTTATTTTTACAATGAACATTGTCCAGTGGACTATTAGTATCACTTTATAAAGAAATTAAAATTCTGAAAGGTGGTCATACATATAATAAGTGGGTTGAGGAGGAGATGAGGTATAAGAGAAAGACAAGGCAGATGTCCTAGAAGGGTGCATTAACTGCATAAAAAAGCGAGCTACTGAAATACAGGTACCAAACTGACAAGACTCTTCCTCCATTATCCTTAGCACTGCACTAATGAACAATGTTTTATTGGTTTCAATGCTATTTTTGTTTCTATATTAAAGTGAAGGAATAGTTATGCAGATAAAATATGTATTGTAAAAATGGGTAAAGATTTATTTTTTGCTACCCCCCAAAAATATGTAAACCAAAAGGAAGACATGAGAAACAGCAATTCTTTAATCAGACACAGAGACTAGTATAATGGCAGTCCTTCTTTATCAAACATTAATTTATAGGTTTTGTAACTACTTTGTCCTGAATACATTATGCTTTTTGTATCATAAAAATGCTTAGAGGAGTTCAAATTGGATAAATACTAAGAAAATATCTAGATTATAATACAAACACATCAAGCCTCTATTATGTAGCTTTCTGCTTGCTTTAGAATTGAAATGACTGATATGAAAAATCACACAATTAGATTTTTATATTTCATACTGAACAAAGAACAGCTGCTTTTTTATAGATATATACCAGGCTACAATGAAGTCAAGAGCAATTTTTCCATTCAAGGAAAGAACCGGTGATGATGAGTTACATGAATCTCACCAATGTCACTATCTCTAATATTGACAATAAATTAATCCCTCAGTACTAGCAGAATCCACACCAACATTCCCAAATTGAGGTTGATACAGAGGTTAGAGACAGATGGCAACATACCCTGTCATCCTCGGTAAAGATAAAAACCAAGCCACCTTTTCTTTCCATACATACATAGTATCAGGGGTTTTTTTACTAACTTAAGAAATTTTCAACATTTAATAACGAATAAAATAGGTTTTTCTTTTTTCATTCTGAGTGAAATTAAAGATTTGAGGGAAAATTACATCATTTCAACTGGTGGAACACAGTAAAATATATTAGAAAGATGACCATGCTCACTGTCTGTCTTGCCCTATGTACCCAACTCAAAATTAGTAAAGGAAGTATAAAAATATATATATATGAGTATATATGTTTATTTATATTTACGTTTTAACATTGGAAAATGGATAAAGAACATAATGAAGATGACAGTAACCTGAACTATTGTTTAAATATCACTACAATAACAATATTATGACATACATTCAGATACCAGAGCAAAAGCAGAGAAGAGAAACAGGAATTCTTTTCATTATTCTGATAAAAAGAATGGGGAAGAACTAATGAAAAAGCAGCTACTACTATGACAGTACAAAATTTCAATAGTATCTCCAAAACTCCAAAAAGTTTCTAATTTACTATCTGAAACCAGACAGAAGATAGCTTGTTTCATATACTGAAAAGCACAAACTGTCAAAAAAATGAAGCTAAAAATATTTTTAAAGTTATTAAGATTTATGTAAACTGTACTTCAACAGTACATTTATATCATTCATATAATAATATGTGACACTAAAATCCCAGATCATGACTTCCTGGAAATACTTCTGAAGAATTTGTGAGACCCTAGTGATAGAGTAATTATCCTCACAGGATGTTGGTTAAACAAAGTAAGTGAATAACTTGATATGGTAGTTGTAAACATTAACACCTGTAAAAATCAAATGTGGCACAATGTCACTTAATAGTGCTTTTGATAATGCTAAAATGTTATTTTCCTCCAACTCTGGTTCCACAGGAAAATACAAGGCTGGTTCGGTACTTAAGACCTTCAAGAAGACCCTGTTTCTATGTATTCCCCTATTTTCACTTTTAAGTTTTGTCTGGGCAATTCCAGTACACAAATAAGGATTTGTCATAAAGATAGGCAGGCATCACAGGGTATCACCTCATCCCCATCTTCAGGCATATGAATGTCTAACCTTCCAAAACACAAGTTTTAGAAGACAAACTTGAGATTGAGCCTTAAAAAACTTTCACAAATGATTTTATCTCTATCTTTGTGACTATTTTAGCTATTTAAAGCTCTCCTGAAGCATGATAATATTTCATCTTTCTCTTACATGGCCCCAAATATGAAATGATCTACCATGTACATAAAAATATCTTAAAAATTAGAAAGAAAGAAGTGAGTAATTCCTTAACTAAGTTAAATATCTCTGATTCTTTTAGTATCTATTTTTGCACATGCTCTAAGAGGGATCTTTGTGGTGATGAATAATTTGATTATGGTGGTAAACTGCATGAATCTACACTTGAAATAAAATGACATAAAATTATAAACACATATTGGGGCACCTGGGTAGTTCAGTCAATTGAGCATCCAACTCTTGATTTTGGCTCAGTCATGATCTAAGGGGTTGTGAGATCAACCCCTGCACCAGATTCTATGAGTGTGGAGCCTGCTTAAGATTTTCTCTCCCTCTCCCCCTGCCTCTCTCCCCTGCTCACTTGCTCACTCTCTCTTCAAACAAACAAACAAATAAATACAATTTTTAAAAAACTAGACACATGTTTTACCAAAATCTATTTCCTGGTTTTAACTGTACTCATTTTAATACATGTAAGATGTTATCAATAGGGGAAACCATGAAGAGAACACAGGACCACTCTGTACTATCTTTGCATGTTCCTATTTATCTACAGTTTAATGCATCTCACAGAAATCATAAGATCTCACTGCCAGGAGTATAGGAGAAAAGTAGAAAGAGTAAGAAGGAACATTATTCCTGCAAATCTAAGATATCAATGTGGGTAAACACCAGGAAAGCAAATAACAAAAGCAGGTATATAATGGCAATAATCTGAATATTTGACAGTATATAATAAGCTTAATGGGACTAAGCATGATGTGAATACAACAACCAAATTATCTATCTGTATGTCAACCTATATCCCTTTCTGGGGTCTGAAAATATATCCTACAGACCTACTATAAACAAGAAATTCTTTCAAAATCTTGAATTTTATTTTAAAATGCATGTATTTTACACTGATGTCATTTTCACATTCATTTATGTTTTTAAACATTTAATTTACCAGTTAAATTATTTACCAGAATTATTTTTTTACCAGAAAATTAATAAAGGGAAACTTCATTTCAAATGGAGTCAGGGAGCCCTGAAGAGAAAGCTCTCATGCAAATCTTGCCATCAAAGCTTACTTCACATTCCTGGGCAGAAAGAAGTTCACTTTACTACCCCAGCAGGAAGAAAGATTTCCACCTTGCCCAGCAACAGCCTAGCCAATGACAACCTGCCACAACTCAGCCAATGAGAAAACAATCGGCACCCTGAACTCTCACTTTCCTCCAACAGACTTTTGTTCAAAGCATTCCCTCCCCAACGTCCTCCATTTTCTCTATCAAGTAACTATGGTTTGTCTATGGTTTGCCATCGCTTGTATGTCCCAAATTGTAATTCCTCTGTTATTCCCAAATAAATTCATTTTGCTGATAAAATAACTGGCTATTTTATTTTTAAGGTTAACACCACTTTCTCCAAAAAAAAAAAAAAAAAAAAAAGTTAGTAAATCTGGCATTCACAGAAGATGGAATGTCTTCTGTGTCTTCTGTAGCTTGGAACCCTCCAACATAACTCAGAGTACCCCAATTGGAGAATCATCATTTTATTTTCCACTTACAAGGTGGTGATTCACAAATTGTTTTGCTGGCCTATTCTGAAATAGCCATTAGATCCTTGTTGACTAAGCTAACTTCAGGAAAATTCTTAGAAGAGGAATAACTGTTAGCAATCTATCATTTCAGCTATGACTTCCAAAAGGCCTTATCCTAGGAACCATGTACCTGCCTCCTGTACACAGAGCCCCCCTAAGGAAACATCATCTATACACCGTCTCACTTCAACAAGAAGGAGTAAAGCCTGAGGCATTTTCACAAACATATGTAAGAGTAGGCTTCCTGCATAAGTAGCTTAAAAATACCTGGTTCTTATTTTAAAGTTTTCTGGGAATTTAGCAAAATTAAATTTAGAGAAAAGGTCCAAAACTACAAGGCTTATTTAGTCGTTCCCAATTAGATTCACATCACTTGAGAAGGTCAGATAAAGGAAGCTTTTATCACCTCAACGTAATTAAAAATCTCAAGCTAACTTCTATGACCAGCATTTCAAAAAAGTGATACAATACACCAGAAGGTATTTACTTTGGTTTGAACACACTCTAAGAGTTCTGAAGTCTAGCAGGAAATAATGTTTCTGGTTTGGTAAAACAAACAAACAAAAACTGAATGGTCCCCTCTGGGAGCTAAGCTGTAAGTGCTTCTTAAAACCAGGAGATACCCAAAAAGTTGTTAAATCACTGAGTAATGTGTTAAATTGAAAATTAAAACAAAACAAACAAAAAAATAAACTACTACTTACATACAGAGTATGATCTGTTTAAAAGTGTTTCTACTGTGTTCTTTCTCCAGTTTCTAATTGTAAAAAAAACCAGATCCAAAGTACATTTAAGAATGCATTATTTGAGGTTATTTTATCACCAATGATAACTGAATGCAATGCACAGGAATAAGACAGCACAGCTCATACAGAGTTATAAATTTACCAATAAATAAGGCTGGACCAATGTAATAAATAAAGTCCTAAAACTGAAGAAGTTAATGAATAATTTTATATACTAACGTTGTAAAAAAGCAAAAAGCCATCTCTAATGTAGAAAACATTCATCGATGGTACTATATACAATGGAAAAGTCAAAAGTATAGACTTTTCATTATCTGTTTTTAAAGGATTCATAGCTCTTCTAAAATTTTTCACAACTGAACATCTAAAAATAAAATATCCATAATATATTCCTAAACAAACCACACTGTGGTAATTAATACTGAGAGCATAAATTCCATTATTAAAACTTAACTATTTATACTTTGAAACCACACTTACAAACAAATAGGGAAAATCATGCTGAACTCAAAATACTAGGTTTCTATGAAGACAAATCACCTTTCTTATCTGAACCGCTCAGATCAAAATGTCAAAACAATTAAATTACAATTTTGTCTGACATCCAATATCCTATGCAACAGTGCAAAACAGACAAGCCTGATTTCAAGCATACCGTTTGCTTTTAAATGGCAAAAAAATTGAGCAATGAATCAAATTTTGCAAAAGAAAACATGAGACAATATGCCAGATCACAGAGGTCAAGGAATTCATCAAGACTCACTTTCTATGTAACTATATGCTTTTGGCTCAGGGGGAGAAATTATCCATTCCTTCATACAAATACAAAAATAGACAAACATAGGACAGATACTTATCTGCCTATATACCAAATATGACTATAAACCACATTTTTAAAAATCACATTGATTTTTTAGCTATATGTGCATACTTTATTTATGTGTATTCATATCTATATACATGTTTACACATGTGAGACCTTAAATTTTTGGCTTAACAAACCTAGTTCTTCCATGTTGCTATCTTATCTATTTCTCTAAATGTACCATGTAAAAAAATTATACCACCTTATTTTTTCAGCTGTAAAAAGGACTAAAATGATCTTGAGCTACCTGTTCATTTTTCAGTAAAACAAAACAAAACAAAACCTGAAGGCCAAAGAAGACATGGACACAAAAGCTATCCAGGGACAGACTGGTAAAAAATAATTAGATAATTTTTTGCCCAAACAATCATGTTATATACTAAAGGCACAGACTCCTAAAAACTGATTAGGTACTGTCAGATGAAACAATAATGGGCTCCTATTGTTATATTTTATATTTACTTACTTTTTAAAGGAAAGTGTTCTTTCAAAAATTCACTAAGCCCCATGAGAAAATAAAATAATGACATACTAGAATATTCTACCCAGGCATATTTAGATTTCATACCTGTTCAACTGTAATGTACATTCAGGATTAGTCAGCATCTTAAAGACTTTACATATAATCACAATATAGGACTACCTAAGTACAAATCATTGATTTATCAATTAATTTTCATTCTCTGGCTAAAATTCTTTTCATATATATTTTTCCTATGTATCTAAAAAGAATGCAGCATTATAGCTTAGGATAAGGATGCTGTAACAGAACTGCTTGTTCCACTACCTACTACTATGTAATCTTGGGTAAGTTACTCACCCATCCATGCTTCAGTTTCATTTTTGAACTAATAAGACCTGTCTAATGGGGTTTTGGTGAAAATTAAATGTGTTAGTACATACAAACCAAAACAACAGTGCTAGCTCTTAGTAAATGCTTAAAAAAATATTAGCAATTATTGCTAATTTCTGGTGGCCTAATAGATTAACATATTGGAGCCAAAGGAATCTCAGAGACCACGTAGAATACAGTTTGGCAAACATTATGTAAAGGACCAGAATATTTTAGCCTTCTCCAGCTACACCATCTCTGTCTCAACTACCCAACACTACAGTCTATGACAAATGCAGATACTATGATCTATAATAGATACAGACAATAAACTGATGGATATAGTTATGTTCCAAAAAACTTTACTTACAAAAACAGGTGACAGACTGGAGTTTACAGCCCCCTGATATAGACACACTTTACAAAAGTGAAGAATAGAGAGATCAAATGAGTAACAGAAATTTGCCCAGCAAGTCATTGGCAGGTACAGAACTAGAACCAACTAAAATTCAGTTCAACTGTCTTTTTACCTATCATATAGGAGAGGCTCCATGAAGTCTTCCTATTATCTACAAACAGAAGCAATCTCTCCATTTTCTACCCTCCCACAACAAGATCAACAGAAAATTGACAGATTTTAATTTTTTTTAAAGCTTATTCATTTCTCAGAGACAGAGCATGAGTGGGGGAGGGGCAGAGAGAGAGGGAGACACAGAATCTGAAACAGGCTCAGGCTCTGAGCTGTCAGCACAGAGCCCGATGCAGGGCTTGAACTCATGGACCACGAGATCATGACCCGAGCCGAAGTCTGACACTTAACCGACTGAGCCACCCAGGCGCCCCAGAAAATTGACAGATTTTAAAGGGTGATAAATTCACTGGGGTTCATTATACTATTCTCCCTACTTTTGAGTGTCTGATAATTTCCATAATAAAATTTTTTTAAACTTCAAACATTTAGCAAGTCTCTCAGAATATTAGTGTACATTCTTTTGTTTTTGTCTCTAGTAGATATGGCAATTTGAAGGCAGGGATTATGTCATTTGCATCTTGGTATCACTGTCTCCTGCCTCATACAGAATCCTATTTTATAATTAGAATTCAATAAATAAATGGTCCCTAAACACTAAAGGAGAGTCATCTCAAACAGATACTATTTCCAATTCCAACAATCCTCTCCAACTTGTCAAACTGCTCAATATCCATAAGCAAGGTTGTCAACATGCTATCTTTCCCTATACCCAATTGTTGCCAATCCAGTCTCATTTATATCATTTTCTTTTTTTCTTTTTTTTTTAACATTTATTTATTTTTGAGAGATAGTGTGAGCAGGGGAGGTGCAGAGAGAGAGGTAGACACTGAATCTGAAGCAGGCTCCAGGCTCTGAGCTGTCAGCACAGAGAGATCATGACCTGAGCTGAAGTCGGATGCTTAACCGACTAGGCCGCCCAGGCGCCCCTCATTTATATCATTTCAAAATCTAACCTGAAGTCTACTTCTAGCTAACATCTCTTTCTAGGTCTGATACCACCTATCCATAAGTGGATTCACCACCAGCAACAACACTGCTCTCCATCAGATTCCATTTGGTACTCAAAAACTAAACCATCTGTTTGATGTGATGATAATATTCTTAGAACTTTACTGTAGTTATCTAATAGCACTAGAGCTAAAATTCAATGTTTTTACCTTCCTCATCGTAGCCTTTCCCAGATTTCATGATATGATCTTGCTTACCTTATTTCTTCTTTCACGTGTAGCTAAATTTTATTCTAGAATCTCAACTTACTTTCCAAGTCTTCTCCCGAGCAGAACCCAAGGCTGAAATTCCCTCTTCTTTCCTCAACAAACACGTATTTCTTTGCTTCAAGAAATTTTCACAATCTCAAAGTATGTGCTCATCAAATATACCATGAACCAAGAGGAAAAAAGATAATATTTCCTACAAATTTCTAATGTACCACAACTGCCACTCACCACAATGACAAAACAGAAGAGATCCAAAGAGGACATCCACACACATTCCCACCTGCATCTGTGTCCACAGTTCTCCCCCAATTATTACTATAGATAAATAGTCCATCCTACTAATAGATAACCTCTCGACTGTTGCATCCTCTCCAACATAAGAACAATCCCTCTCTCTCCTTGCATCATCAATTTCCCAGGTCTTTGGGCTCTTTCTCATTAGCATAACAACATACCATTGTTTCACACATCATTAAAACTCTTTTTATATCATATAGCCCTCCAACAAATCCTCCATTTCTCTCCCTATCTTTTCAATAAAAATCTTCAAAGATTTTTGATGCATACCATCATGCTCTTCAATTTTCTCTTCTCTATCACATTCCAAACTAGCTTTCACCATCCACCACACCATGGAAAGTATCATCAAATCACCAATGATTTCCTTTGCTAAATCAATTGTCAATCTTCATCTTTAAAACAGGTGACCAGTCCCCTCCCTAATTCTTCAAACACTTCCTTCATTTGGCTTCCAGGAGCCCACACTCTCCAGCTCTTCCTATTACCAAGTATGCAGCTAGTTTTTAGAATCCTTTGATCATTCCTTCTCAACTCATAATGTGTGAGTGCCCCAATGCTGTCCTTGGTCCTCCTTAGTTTTCTAAGCTCACACATTTTTTTATGAATGTATCCAATCTCTTCACTTTTAAAATCAGTTATATGCTGAAGAATCATAAATTATCATTAGCCTGGCCTTCAGACTGTCTGCTTGACATCCCCACTTGGATATTTGACATGCATCCAACCCTTAACACGTTCAAACCCAAATTCTTAATCCTCACCATACCGTTCTCCTGCTCTATTCCCATCTCAGTAAATGGAAATTCTATATTTTCAGTTGCTTAGGCAATTAAGTTCTCCTAAATTTCTTTTGCTTTCACACTCCATACCCAATCTGTCAGCAAATCCTGTGGATTGTACCATCAAAATACATCCAGAATCTGAACTTTTCACCACCTCCACTGTTACCATCCTGGTCTAACCTACTATCATCTGTCACATGGATTATTATAATAGCCTAACTGCCCCCCCCCCCCGCTTCTCCCCTTGCCTTCCTTCAATCTGTTCTCATTATGCCACAGTAATGGTGTTAAATAGTTGTTAGTTCTGATGAAAACACTCCAAAGGCTTCCCATATCATTTCAAGTAAAATCTAGAGTCATGACAATAGCTTACTAGACCATTAGTACAATCTAGTCTCTCTTTCATTTAAGACCATATGGCCTATTTCCCTCCTTCCTCCACTCTACTGAACCCACACTGGCTTCTTTGTGGATCTCTGAACACACAATTTTGTTCTGTAGACCTAGAAAGCTCTTGCCCCAAATATCACATGGCTGACTCCTTCAACTACTCTAAGTCTAATGAAAGGTCACCTTCTCTGAAGGTCTTCCCTTACAATCCTTTTTTAAACTACTAAACACACACACACACACACACACACACACACACACACACACACACACCCTTTCCCCACGGCACTTACTATAGTACCATCACATATTTTTCTATGTATTGTATATACGGTCTCCCTCCACTAGAATGTATATTCCAAGAAGGCAGCGCTTTATTGCAGCGCCAAAAACAATGCTTGGCACACATCGGGCACTCGATAAATATTTGTTGACTAAATGAATAAGTATTCATGTCTCTACGTAAATCTGATAATGCTTTTGTAAGCAAGTAACAAATTGATCATTTCATCCTTGTTAGTCCTATAATAAAAGTCCATAATACTCTTTGTATGGTACCAGGAATATATTAGATCACTCTTGTGAAGAGGAGTTACTTTCTTATTTCTCAGAAGTCTTGAAATCAGAGATTACTACCAATTGAAACTACTGTTAAAGATATCCTCTTCCTATTGAGAATTCTTAAGGGATTTTAAAGAAATGGAGAAAATCCCACTCCAACATAAAACCCAATCCTTTCCTTAATCCTTTTTGACCATTCACCCAGAGCACTTTGTATCACTTTTGCAGTGTTCACCATGGTCCCTTCTCCTGAATATGGAGTTTCTGCAGGACAAGAACTGAATCTTATTTCTCTCTTAACCCGTCATCCAGTATCCATGACCGGCATTCAAAGAACTGTTACTGGATTGAACTCAATGGAGTGAATACCACAGAAACCTGTGACATAACTGCTTATAGTTGTCAAGATGTAGTCCATCAACAAGTAGCACCGCTATCTAGGTTTTTACGGTCGGTTTCTAACAAACCCACGTCTTCTGTTATGTCTAAGTGAGGCAGTAGGACATTCACGCGCAGGTCCAGGATCTATTACTCCTCTCAGGATGCACAAGTCACAGGAAGCAAAGGGAGGATAGAAAAGTAAATGATACTGTACGTGTGCCTGTTATTCTAACAGTGAGGAACAAAAGAACACAGACACCAAAAGATGAGACACCCAACAAACGGGGTGATGGAAGGGGGAAAAGTACAGAATTCGGAAAACGAAGGGGTCAGGGGGGCTAGAGGATGGAGCTACGCAAGAAGGAGACCGCAGGGCAAACGTGTACTAAGGCTGACACTAAGGTAGAACCAGCGCAGGCGCTAATCACAGGCTGCTCTTTCAACACTTTCTCATAAACTTCCTCGAAGAAGAGGTCCTGCGCGTCCTACGGAGCGGCATTCCACACGCGGGGCGTCACTCGGGGCGAGCCATCCCCAAAACACCGGTCCGCAGCGCCGCTCGTCTTTACCTGCGTCCCGCTAGGGTGTCGCGTGGGACAGCCCAGGCGGCTTGCGTGCATGTGTGAACGTGTCAGAAAAGGGCACTCGGGAGTTGCTAGGCTCCGCTCGTAGACAATCGGCTTCGAGAGGTGGGCGGGGGCCTCGAGGCGGGGATGGGGGCTCCCGCAGCCAGCGAATGGCGGGGGGACTGGCGGAGCCAGGTGCCCCGCGCGCCGCCCCTCGGGGTTGCCCCCGCCCTGCCGCCGCCCGGGAGCCCCTCCGCCCGGATCCTGACGCCCGGTCGGCGTCCCGGGACCCACGCAGGGGTGCGGCCAGCGCCACAGCCGCGCCAGTCTGGGCGGGAGAAAGGGCCGAAAGGGTCGGCCCAGACCGCGCCGCCTCAGAGCGCCTAGCTGGTTTTGGCAAAACTTTGAAAACAGAAAGACTTCGTTTACCTGAGCGGCGCGGGCGCGGGCTCGTCTGCGGTACGGCTGCCGAGCGCGGGCCGGGTTTTCAGCAGCCGTAAAGCGGGAGGAGAGCGCGCGAGCCGCGGCGCGAGCCCTCGCCCCCGAGCGGCGGCCCCGGCGCCTCCGCCGCGAGCGTCAGCCGCTTGGCAAGGAGCGGGCTGGGCTGAGTCATAATAAAAGACACGTTTGCCGAGCGGAGTGGGAAGAGGGGCCTCGAGGAGCCGTGTTAAATGGCAAGAGGTTAAAAAATAGGAAAGGAATTTTTTTTAAGGGGACAAAACTGAAAAGCTTGTCTCAAGGTGGGACAGATATGAGCTTCTTTTATAATTTGCAAATAGTTTACAAATACTCTTTGTGTCCAATAAAACTTTTTATTAAAGATTTTTTTTCTTTAAGTGCATTACCTGTGGAGCCAGTGAATGGTGTATAACGCTCAGCTTCACTTGCAGCTCTCAGACCTTGTGCAAGTTACTTGAATCCCTTGCCTTTGTTTCTCATCTGTCAAACAGGATAATAAAAGTGCCTCCCTCCGGACAGAAAATGCTTGGAGGGTACTTGGCATAGTGCCTGTACTAAACGTTAATTATTAGGATTTAAAAATAAAGTGGGGTTAAGTGAAGACGAGCCTAGATGAGCAGCTTTACAAGGAAGGATTCAAAAATAAAGCAAGGACTTTTTGCAAGTGGGGTAAATTAGACAAATGCCTCAATGGAAGAAAATAAATTGGTGCCTCTAAAAAAATAAGTGAAGTCAATAGATGTAGCTGAGGTGGAAAAAGGAAAAGAAAAGGAAAAAGGTCGGGGGGAAACTAGGTGCAGTGACCAGACATCTGAAGCTTCATGGGGAATGGAGGAGGAGTATATTTACTTGCTATTTAGAAAATCATGACAAACTCCCTCTGCTGAGGGAGATTTTTAAAAAATATTTAAACAGATAAACAACTGTCTCAAAACGAGCCCCAAATGAGGAGCCTTCGCTCCAATGAATGAGATTTGGCAGTTCTGCAAAATGAGGAAATTCTTCCTTGTGCTGCATCTTAGTGGGTTGAGTCATCAAACCCATAGCAAAACTTAGTGGGCTGGATTCCTGAAAGACATGCCAGATGGATGCATTCTGCTTAGTTTTAATAACTGTATGATGTTCCCTCTGTACTGTCAATTTTGGAAGAAAGGAATCTGAATAAAGATTTGAGAAGAGAACTTGAAAATAAAAGCTAAGCTAGTTATTTATTACATGAGTATCCATCCACAATGAGCATACAGTTAAAGACTGCAAAACAAGTAATCATTTCTCCCAGTTCTGTTCTCCCTTCCCTTTGTTTCTGCTTTTAATGTATTTCTTTTTATCCACTTTTATTATATCATTTTTATACAATGAACCTACCCAGGGGAAACGTGGTTTTAATTAATACTAAGGCATGGAAGGAATTTTAGCTAGGCCTCTCTAAGTAAGGTCAAACTTTCTGAAAGAAAGGTTTTTCAGTTGAAGTTTTAATGAGAGCAAGGGTAAATTGGCAGATGTGAAATCAGAAGTTGTTCTAGACAAACAAGAAAATAGACTGAAAAAGAGAATGGAATAGAAATCAGAAAGAGTTCTATTCCCTAATTACTGGAAGCACGGAAGACTAGAGGAAAGTTTTCTCTATCAGATCAAGAAAAATGGGTATCTTGCTTTACCACCCAGCCTTTCAAATACAAACAAAAGAAAGAAAAGAGGAGAGAAAAAAAAAAAAAAAAAACCTTTATCAGATTCTTGAAATGAATTCCTAGGAGGTCTCCTGCCGGGTAAAAAATTTGGAGGTGCCTCTTTCAGGGAAAAACACCAGCAAAATATTTGAGGGGATTAATTTTTGCAGAATTGGGGAAAACCCTAAGATAAGAATCCCACTCTCTTTGTTTCAGTTTTGCTAAGCCTTAAGGCTGAGGCCAACAGATTTTCATTAAACCTTTATTAATGAAACAAAGAGATGAAATCTTAAATGGTGTGAAGCCCTTAAACTAAAAGGAGCAAGAAAACAAAACCAAAGCCCAGAAAATAAACAAAGAGATTAGGAAGTTTTTTTCTAAGGGGAACCTTTGAACTTTTGGCTGTCATGTGAATGCTTGTGACTTGCTTTAGGCAAATAGGAGATACAAACTAAAGCTGAAACCAAAAAGATCTGGTCAGTTCAGATAAAAAAGCTTACCTTGCCTGAAATGTTTTGGTCTGAGAAGATAATTCCATTCATTTTAGGTAGAGACAAAAACTCACCACCTGGTTTTGTATGCCCATTAACACCTCAATCACCAGAATCTACTTGAATGCGTTTTTTAGTAGGACTCCTGGCACTTTGTGAACTAAACCTTGGCTCATGGGCTTTTGAGCATTTTGTGAATTTATCCAAAAGTATATTTTGACTAATAAGTGTTTGCTTTTAAAATTCTTATTCCATCATTATTAATGTTAATAATGTAAAGCAGAGTGACCTGCTTTTTAAGGTTTTTATAGATAGAATATAACAGGTTATAATTGTATCAATTGATGACATTACAAGTTTCTTTGACACAACTGAATTAAACTTTCATGTGCTAATATGATTTCTAATTAAGAAATTTCTTATTTCATATAAGATTATTATTGGAAGGGACTGATTGCATTGTGAAAGTCAACATTGTTCTAACTTAAAACTCCAGTGTAGTAAAGGTTTCTTGCCACATTCCAAATACTGTTACGTTACCTGTTGCTAAATCACTGAGTAATAGGAGCAATAGTTAAACAGCCTCAACAAAATTTAGTTTTGAAAACTAATTTCAGGAATGCTACTAACGACTATAGCAAAGCTGAAGTGAGATTCTCAAGCCAAAACTGAGTGTTAGCTGAGAACATTATGTTACAAGATTCCTAGCTAATCTGGCTCAATAAGGGAGGACAATCTTAAAGATACAGATCCTTGTTCTTCTCTGTCAACAGCAACAACACATATGTACTTATGAATCTATATGTACTTATGAAATCTTACGTATTTTAGAAGAGGTTTATTTGAAATTATTCATATCTATAGCACTGATCTTTTTTAGACATTTGAAGTGGGTTGAAGAATGATCACTTTATGGTTTCGGTTTTGGACAATGTCACAACTACAGATTCTCGGGTTAATTAAAATTTTCATTGGAAACATAAACAATTGTAGAAAATAAGCCCTTTCATACATTTCTGATTGGAGTATAAGTTATTATAACCCCCTACAGAGAGCAATTTAGTAACAAAATTAAAACACCAAAATTACACTCTCCTGGAACCAGCAAATTACTTTTGGGAATTGATTTCTGTAGAAATAACACATGTACAACATTATTCATTGTAACAACAAAAGTTTGGAAATAACCTAAAAGTCCATCTGTAGGAGACTAGTTACATTAATTATAGTACATTCATCCAATAGAATGTACTGTATGCAACTGTAGTTGTCAGGGAGGGGGGAGGAATTGAATGAACTTTTCTGTAAACAGTTTTGGGAAATGCAAGATATACAAAGTAGAAAAAAAAACAATGTGCAAAATATTGTACTTGCAAGGAAGAAATATGTTTATATTCATTTATACATTCATAAATTCTTGAGGGGAACATAAGAAACTAACAGTAGTTACTCACAGTAAAGGAGTAGTCAAATGTATTCATTGGACTGAGAAACAGGTGCAAAAGAGACTTCGTTGCATTTTTTTGTTATTGTTTTCCTTTCCGTATAAATATATTACCTATTTGAAAATTAATTTATTTTTTTAATTTTTTAAGTAACCTAACCTAGAGCTTGAAGTCATGACCCCAAGGTCAAGAGTTGCGTGTTCTTCTGACTGAGCCAGCCAAGTGCTCCTGAAAATTAATTTTTAGTTTTTTTTTAAGTTTATTCATTTTTTTGAGAGAGAGAGAGAGAGAGAGAGAGAGAACACCTGTGAGCACACATGGGGAAGGAGCAGAGAGAGAGGGAGAGAGAGAGAATCCCAAGTAGGCCCTGCTGCCATCAGCACAGAGCCCGATGCTGGGCTCAAACCCATGAAACCATGAGGTTATGCTCTGAGCTAAAGTCTGAGGCTTTACTGACTAAGTCACCCAGGTGCCCCTGAAAATTAATTTTTAAAAAAGAAAACAAATACTAAATAGTATATGTTAGGTATAAAAAGATAAAGTTAGGAAACTTATTCTGTAGTTGAATAATCTCCCTGTCATAACTCCAAAAGTCTTGAAGTTTACTATGAGAAGAATTCCTGAAAGCTAAACTATGAATTCTATCTATATCTGTTTTGACTATAAAGAACTATAGTATTTGAAAATAGTTGAAATTCATTTTTATTTCTCTCTAATGACTTTAAAGTTCCCAATAGTAGAGAAATTAATATATAAAATACAGTGTATTTTATGCTAATAAATTGTTCAGAGTTTCTACAACTCACTGGTTTTGCTAAAAATATGGTATAGTAGCAAATACTAATATTTAATTCTATAATGGCTTAAAGAAAATCATTGTTACATAAATACCTTTGAACCACATACTTTCTTTAATTGTTACCTATATAATGGTCCTGCTATTTCCAATGCTTTTGGGGAAGTTAATGGTCTCATTGTGAGGAACTTAATGACAATAAAGAAAAAAAGAAATTCTAATTACTCTGCTTACAGAGTGTTTTGATTTTCTACATTTATTTGTGTAGAAAAAGTTACTTAGGGGCGCCTGGGTGGCTCAGTCGGTTAAGCGTCCGACTTCAGCTCAGGTCATGATCTCGCGGTCCGTGAGTTCGAGCCTCGCATCGGGCTTTGGGCTGATGGCTCAGAGCCTGGAGCCTGCTTCTGATTCTGTGTCTCCCCCTCTGTCTGCCCCTCCCCGTTCATGCTCTGTCTCTCTCTGTCTCAAAAATAAACATTAAAAAAAAATTTTTTTTTAAAAAAAGAAAAAGTTACTTAGCTGAGAAAGTGGTATCTAGGAGATGTTGACAATGTGTGTATGACTTCTTGAAAATTAAGCAGTGTGACAGAAACTGCCAATCTCACTAATATCTATACACTCCATACATTTTTCAGCCTCCCTTACAGTTATATTTATCATATGACTGAGTTCTGCCCAATGGAATGTGGACACAAGTATGCCATGATCTCTTTAGTTGTTGTGCTGGGTGGTTGGAGAAGCTCCACCAAAGGACTTTAAGTACTCTACCCCTCAGTATCAAGTTAGGAAAAATAAACCACATTATTCAAAGATAGGAGGTTTAATATTAGGACAATCATTATACAGTGTGTAATCTGTGAAGCTGAAGAAGCAGAAAGGGAACATTCAGGTAACTCAGAAGTAACTGCAGGCAACAACTACCGTTCTAGAGCTGGGTGTGGTAGAGCTTACAAAATAGGCTCCATGACTCCACCTCCTGGTATCCGTGCCCTATGCAATATCTTCCCTTTGAAAATGGGCTGGACTTAGTGATACTTACAGTGAAAAGGATAAAGCAGAAATAACGAGATGTGACTTCCAAGTTTAGGATATAAAGATACTATGGCTTCTCTCTTGGCATGCTTGCTCTCGTTCTCTCTTGGATTACTCACCTGGGGAAAGCCGGCTGACAAGTCATGAAGCAGTGCTTTGGAGATAAAAGAGATGAAAGTTCATGTGGCAAAGATGTGTAGCCTGCCAAAAGCCATATAGGAGAGCTTGGAAATGGATTTCTCCTCCTCCCAGTTAAGCCTTCAGGTGAGACTACAGGGCCTGTCAGCAGTTTGAATGCAACCTCACAAGAGACTTGGATCCAGAGGCATCCATCCGTGTCCACATTGCTAATCCTCAGAAACTGTGAAATAATATATGTTTGCTGTAAGGCACTAGTTTCTGGGTAATTTGTTATGTAGTAATAATGACAAATACAGTAGGGAATCAAAAGGGAAAAGATGAGTAACCAAAACCTAGGAACTCAGAGAGTGACCGTATGTAACTTGGCTCTCAGTCCTCTGAGGAGGATGTAGGTGGGATAGACCCCTTCCCAATTATAGGTAAAACATAGAGGCTGATGACACTCCACACAACAAGAAAATTGGAGAAAAAGTTTATTATTGACACAAAGACTCCTGGGAAAGAACAGCATTCACAAGTAGGTCCATGCTGACTTTAGTGAGGCAGACAGAGTGGGTTGGACCCTCATAGTGGCTCCTATATTGGGACTAAAAGGTAAAAGTTTTTGTGCATGGGTTGGCGATTTGCAAGGTTCAAATTGCTCGCTGCTGCCAAAGAAGAGGCACAGTTGGGGTTTCTTGTCAGCTTGTTCAAATGTGGGGCCAAATGGGAAAGGGAGGGTGAGGCTTAAAAAAATGTCGGAAATCAAATATCAAAAAATGAAATCAGACTCTTTATTACTAGGTGTCTCCCAGGTACTGATTGTAATTCGGGAGCACAGAGGAGGGATTCCAGGAGATGGTACTCTGACCTCTTAACAAGACACACAGCTGGCTGCAGCTGACACCTCTGAGAAAGCACAAGTCCAGGTTTGGGGGTAACAAAACATATTTGAAAAGGTGTCTGATTAGGGCTGCTCAAACCATGCTGACAGGATGAAAGAAAGTCTCTTCTCTTCTTTTCCACTTTCCAAAACTCCTTTAGTACTGCCTATTAGCAGAAATGAATTGGTGTCTCGGAAATGTAACCTATCCAGGGTACTTGGGTGGCTCAGTCGGTTAAGCGTTTGATTTTTGTCTCAGGTCATGATCTAGCACTTCGTGAGTTTGAGCCCCACATCAGGCTCTCTGCTGTCAGCACAGGGCCTGCGTTAGATCCTCTGCCTCCCTCTCTCTCACTCATTCTCTCCTTCTCTCAAAAAACTAAATAAACAATAAAGAAGAAGAAGAAGAAGAAGAAGAAGAAGAAGAAGAAGAAGAAGAAGAAGAAGAAGAAAAAGAATGTAACCTATCCTAGCCCTAGAAATACAGAAGACACTATGGAAGGCTGGATTTAGAGCAGAAACAATACCCAGAACACTTCTTACCTTTGTCATTTCAGCACTGTACACAACCCTCCTCACATTTTTCTATTTCTTTAGCAAGAACTTCATGCTTCCACATTTATCCCAATGAAAATATTCTAATCATCTCCTCCAGAAGAGAAGACACACTCAAGAATGTCAACATCACCCTAATGATTTATTGGTTAGGTTAGTTCCTCTGCTGCTCCAATCATAACACTACCTTGGATACTTTATAACTAGCACAAAAGTAAAAGCACTAGCCATCATCACCAATCCTTATTTATAATAAGAACATAAGGAGGAAAAAGGGGAAATACTGTATGCAACACTTATTACTAGAGTCATTGTTTCTGTAACTAGTCAGAAAAAAGTTTATAATTACAACTTCTTCCATTATCTGCTGCATGTTCCTCTGACCTCAGCCAGTATCTCTGCTTGTTATGGTTATTAAGCTGATAGAGTGACTCAAATCTTTATTCCTGAAGAATCTAATGTCTCAGTAATTCTATCTTTATTGCACTTCTGTAGTTTTCCATTAATTTTTACTATTAAAGATGTATGTGCTAAGAAGTAATCCAGAGAATCCACTTAGTTCCAATATAGTCCTCTCTGTGCCCAGTGTATAGCAACAGGCTAATTTCTTCTTGATAATTAGGATCGATCGCTTCACCCAATAAAGTATGCTTGTCTTTTACAATTAATTCAGTAATATGAAAAACTCAAAATTGCCATATGGTGGTCTCAACTTTCAATTCAATGGAAAAATGGTCACATATCCTGATGGTAACATTCCTTAGTACCTTGGGAACTGATATTGCTGAAAGAATCAGAAAAGCCCAAAGTTTCAAAGATGGGAAGAAAGGTTTTAGAAATGAATAATTAGGTGTAATAGTCAGAGGAGCTATTTATATTCCTTCCTCTTGGTTCTTGGAGCCATACATTCTGACCTTGAGAGAAACAGCACCATGTGTGTTCAAAACATACATTGTATGCTGTAGGAAAGTATCCCAGTCAGGGGCATATATGGAAAGACCAATGAATGCCATTCTGCCACACTTCTTTTGCTGTAAAACAATGTTATGTGGGATTTCAAGATGGTGAATTTAAGCATTCCGCAAGTCTATGAATAGTGCCTTCTGGCCAAAGCATTGCTGGCAAGTAAAGCAGATCCATACCCAGAATAAATGTGCATTCCTGGAAGTCAAATCCCTGTTCCCACCGCAGAGGAGCCACTAAATGAAAAGACTTGCTTGAAGTCCTTGACTTTCTTCTTAAAGGAGAGCCAATACACCCCAAACATCTGCTTTAGACTTTGAGTGTGAGAAATAAACTTTTACTGCATTAAGACACTGAGATTTTAGTGTTGTTTGTACTAACTTTCAGTCTATTTTTACTAATTCAAGCAGGAAATTTGCCTTCAACAAAAAATAAAAGAATTATAAATACCCATGAAAGAATTAAAGACTGAAACAGTTATCTACACAAAAACTATCCTTTTAACATCTAACATTAATACACATATTTCTATGTTTGATTGATGCATTGAGTTTTCTATCTTCATTCAGAAATTGTTTCCTATGTCTGAATAATAAGGATACTATTTTTTAAATGTTATTGCTACTACAACTGTTTATTATCACTATTGTTATTACTATTGATTAATTTTCTTTCAAAATATCAACATTTCAAGTAGCTCAAAGGGTTTCTTTCTGTCTAAAAGATGTGTTTTATTTAAAAAATCAGAGAATTTTCATAAAGTCAAAAATTTAATCATTCAGAAAATTAAAGGCAAGTTTTCTTTACCTCTATTCCCATTTCCCTCTTATATATAATATAATTTGCTTTTTTATTTATTATATTTCTGCTATTCCAAAATGGTTTATTAACTAAAAGAATAAGTGCATGGTTGCCACTTTTCTTTTTTACTATACTACAAACCCATTAAAATATGATCACATCTTGAAAATCCACTTTTCAGTGATACATAGCTAGACTACAAGGTGGAAAAAAGACTTGAGACTTTCTTTTTCATCCTCCGTAAATATAGCAAATGAACCAGAAAAAAAAAAAGTTAAATAGCAAGTACAGCCAAGCTCTGTTTTTTGGATGGATGGCTTAGCATGAATACCTGAGAAAGTTTGTCATAGTAAAGCATGTCTTAAATAGCTATAGCAAACAGTCCTAAATATAATGTAGAGTCCTCTTTAATATAGAAATAAAATGTTTCTGGGGCACCCGGGAGGCTGTCAGTTAAGCACCTGACTTTTGATTTTGGCTCGGGCCATAATCTCACAGTTCATGAGTTTTAGTCCCATGTCACGTTCTGTGCTGACAGTGTGGATCCTGCGTGGGTCTCTCTCTCTCTCTCTCTCTCTGCCCCTCCCCCACTTGCACCGTCTCTCTCTCTCTCTCTCTCTCTCAAAACATAAATAAATAAATAAACAAAGAAATAAACTGTAAAAAAAAGAAAATATTTCTCTAATGATTAAGGGGAAAAAAGACACCTAGAATACAGATTGGTTTTAATGATTTAATAAATCTTACATAGGCAGACTAAATAACCACCCAAATATTACATAATATTTGTCCTCCAATTCATAGATATACTATATATATGTATGAATTGTGGTTCCCTCAATTCATCACTTTTATGATTTTTTTTCTGTTCAATTTAGAATTTTATCTATTGATATAACTTTCAATGTCTTCCATCCCAGTCTGTGCCATAGACATGTTAATTTTCCCCGCTGATATATGTCCTTGCTTTGGGAAGTGGTTTTCTCCATCCATATGAAACTGATAGGACTACCTAGGAAAGGGCCTTGCCTCCATTACCAGAGGAAAATTCATGATCCAAAAGCATCAGTTGACTGTTGAAAAGCTCCACAGACTCTAGGCCTAGGGTTGCTGAGGGCCAGTTTCCTCACTTCACAGAGAATCTCTAAAGGAAAGCAGAGCTGAGACAGGAAGTGCCCTGATAACATGCATCAGCCTTAACCTGAGCCTAAGCCCTTACACCTCTCAGGTACATGAGCCATGTATACACCTATTTTCCTTAAGCTGGTTTCAGTTAGATTTCTGTCATTCACAAACATGAGTCTAGAAATTAAAAGCTTTCACTTGCCACCCTTTCACTCTGTATTTCATCATGCTTTCTAACATATATTTTAGAATATTTAAAAACACAATGGAGGCAACAGAAAAATAATATAGCCATTAGTAAAAGAAAAGTGAACAACACTTTCAAGAAACCTAGGAGATAGACTATTTTCATGGATCCCAGGATAAGAAAGGGTGGGGCTAAATCCTTGCCAGGTGTTAGAGACCAATGATGGGTGTGCTCATTGCTACAGGGGTTTCATAACTTCTAGGCCCTGTACAGAGCTCTAATTCTAATCCAGTACATATGTACCATGGTTCATTCTAGCCTTCGTCCCTTGCCTGTCTGTTTCCTCCCACTCTAGCACCCCAACCTTCTCTAGGTACAGAATTTCCAGACTATTTCCTCTATCCCTTCTTAACTATGGCTTACTTATTCCTTCTTAATCTGGCTTTGCCCCACCCATCTCCATTACATGAGACCAGAAACCTGGATAGGGCTGGATTAGGGCAGATTTCCCTTCCTCCAGATGAGATAAAATATCAGAATTGACTGTTATTGGGGAGAAAAGTTTGGGAGGTTTTCTCAGTGGATACTCTTTCTCTCCCCCTGGCAATTCCATGTTGAGGTTTTCTTAGATTTCTCCTGTGAGAAACTGGCAGGGCTCCTGAGGGAAACTCTGCAAGTATATGGGGTCCTCCTATGACTACAACTTCTGGAAACCTTTCACACTCATGATAGCATGCACTGTGCCTCCAGCAATTTCTCAAAGATTTTGTTGAAATGTTCATATTAGCCTATGGAATCTTGGCTTCTACTCCAGGGAACCAAATCTTTTTTGATTTTTCTCTCTGAGTATATCTGACTATAGTTTATGGGGTGAATATTTGCCCTGTATCCTCTACATTTCCTTGTGTGTCCAAGCCCTGCCCCAAATAACTTTTTTTAATGGTTATTTCTAATTATTCTTTTTTAAAAAATTCATAGCATTAAACACCTGGTTATGAAAGTAATTCATTTTCATTGAAAATATGTAGAAAATCAAACACCAAATCAACTACAAGTTCAACATGCAGACACAACAAATATTTTGACATGTATACTTCTAGGAGTTTTTGAAAGTTTTTTTTTTTTAACATTAATTCATTTATTTAGCATTAAGATGCACTTTCAATTTCCCCTTGACATGGGTAAGTGCAGAAAATCTCCTTGGAGCAGATGCATGTGACCATTGTCTCAACATCAAATGACCTCATTTGGATGTATACATTGGTCCCAATGGCTGAGCCTGGGTTCTCACCTTGGGGCATTAAGCATGGTGCAACCCTCCTCCTCTTCCCAAGCCTGTGATGGGAACTACATAACTGAGGGCAGCCAACAGAGGGCAGTGATGCTCCAGTCTGCGCAGGAAAATGTTTAAAGAACCAGTTTAAGTGGCAGTGGGGACAATGGCAAACCTAATGTGGGTCCTCTCAGGGGACTGGTCACACTCTATTTCTCTCTTCTGCCTGGGGTTTTGGACAATACATAAGGGGAGGAAGCCTTAAGAAAGAGACCCTGGACTTCCTAATAACATGAGCATTGGAGTCTTAAGCAAATAATTAAAAAGCTTTGTTATCAATTTTCTCCTATGATTAAATGGACCACATAGCCAGATGCCTTTTTTACAAAATATTCTTCTATTTATTTTTATTTTGTTAACATTTCTAAAGACTTCTAAAAATTAAAACTATGCCAGGATTAATATATGCTTCTCTGACTTTTATAAATTCATTCAAAAGGGTAAGAAAAAAAATCAGGATAAAGGAGAATAGGAGTCTGGTTGTGCACTAATTTAGAGACCCAACATGCCCATGTGTGGTCATTGTCAACCTTTCCCTCCTGAGTGCACTCATTCTGAATGCCAGTCTCCTAATAGGATGCCCACCAACAGGGTGAGAAGGAATAGAGGAAGGAGAAATACTCCACACTAATGTTCTCCACTAAAGCCCATATTATTTAGGCTGCAAGCTAGGCTACTATGATGAAAGGACAAAGAGGATCCAATAAGATAATAGTTTATTCCCTGCTAATGTAAACAGTCCAGAAATTAAGCAGGCAGTCTTGGCCTTGTAGTCATTTCTGCCATATCCAATTCATGGCTTAGACTTCTACATATAATTCAGGGAAGATGCTCCAATGCTTGCCAGTTCCCAACCAGTGGACAGGGGAGCCTCTGCCCAATTATTTTTAGTACGAGACACAGAGTACTTGTTTTTTTTACATCTCCTTAGACAAAACTCTGTCATGTGGCCATGCTTAACTGCAAGATATCTGGAAACTATAATCTTTACTTGGGCAAATATATAGCCACTTAAAACTTTATTACATGGAAAGAGGAGAATGATAATAACAGACAACTAGAGATTTGCCACAGATCTCAATAAAGCCCCAGGCTTTACCAACACCCAGTTGCTTCTTCATATCAATTATACTTCACAGTTGAAATGCAAGAAACTAAGAAGAAAATGGCAAGAAAGTCATGATTTTTTGTTATCTTTTTATCTTTTTTGTATATATTAGATGAAGTAATACATAAAAAGTATTCTGAAGATTTCCATAGCGGGAGTGCTACATATTATAGCTATTTTTATCAATAGTACTTGTAGTATCAATATTGCAGTAGGTTGAATTATGGTCCCTAGATATGCATTTCCTCATCTTTGTAGGAAGATTTTATATTCCTATAATTGCTGCAATTACAATTGTGAGCTGTGGTGCCTCCATGGGAAGAAAATACATAGCTCCTCCATTCATGTTATGCTTGGTCATGTGACATGTATGTGATATGTACCACATCTAAGCAGAAGCTTTGAAAACCATATGACAACAGCATATCTCAACTAGGGGCTCAGACTTACATCCAATTCAATAATGACCCACAGTTGACATGAAATCCAAGTGACTGATAAACATTTGTTGCTTGTTATAAGCTATTGAAATTATAGAATCATCCCTTACCTCAAGGCAAAGTTGATAAATATGATCATTATTTTACATGAGTCTGGAGCTTTAGAATACAATATAGAGAAGGGGGAGGTGAGATGGTATAGAGTAAGATAGTGACTAAAGAGATCATATAGAATAAGAAGAACACCCATGATCAAAAATATGTGAAGAGTGAACCCTGCAAAGGAGACAGAATGAATGGGCTAAAACATAGGAGGAGGATCAAAATGAATACCAAAGCACTTTTCATGGGAGCTGACTAGTAAGGCTTTGGTCAGAACAACATAAACACCTCTGATTGTGACAATAAGGGAGAGATATTTTAGGAGGACTCAGGTGCATACAAAACTTTTGAAAAGGGGAAAGTCAGAGAAGACCACTACCTCAGGGAAACAGGAAGTTTCTACTGCTGCTTGGGTCAGGAACCACAGAGAATTGCTGTAATAATCACAGGTATCCACATGTTTGCAGAAGCCTTTGCATATACCTACTGATTTCAAAAGAAGAATCATTGATTTTTGCTTCTTTTCTGTCTTTCCAATCTTGAACAAATTCTCTTTATCAGAATGTAAATCACTTCAGAACTCTGGTGGGAAGGGAATTTGGGAAATACAGTTTCTGGAGTTTCCAGCTGCAGCAATACAGGGAAAAGAATAAAAAGGAGTGGTGATGAATATTTGATGACAAAAACCGAAAAGCAGAAAATAAAACAATTTCTAGCACAAAAACCAATGGAGAGCAGGTTTAAGAAAAAATAAGGGTGCCTGGGTAACTCAGTTCATTAAGGGACCACCTTTTGATTTTGGCTCAGGTCATGATCTGACAGTTTGTGAATTGGAGCCCCACATGGGACTCCGTGCTGACAGCGGAAGCCTGCTTAGGATTCTCTCTCTCTCTCTCTCTCTCTCTCTCTCTCTCTCTCTCAGCACCTCCCCTGCTCATACATGCTCTCTCTCTCTCTCAAAATAAATAAATAAACCTGAAAAAAAAAAGAAAAGTAAAGGAAGAAAAGTGCCATTGTTGCCAAATAATCTGGAAATGAAATATGACATGAACTGGAAGGTAGCTATTAGAATTATGAACTGGGGGAGGGAGGTATTTGGAAAATTTTTCCAAGATACCAATAGTGAGGAATTACACATAGAAGTCTTAGTTCAGTAATTCAGTTCTACTTTTTAATGAACTTTGGATAAGGAAAGAAACAAAAGAGGTGGCAAGATGAAGGTAAATGCAGGATCAAGAAAAAATAATTTTAAGATCGTAGAGACTCATTCGTGTTTCAGGCATAAAGGAAGTAATAAGTGAGAAGGAAAAGATAAAGTTACCATTGAGAGTATAAAACTAATGTAGCAAGTTCAAGAAGAAAATGCATGGGTATAGGAATCATATCATAAACAGAAGGAGAAGGGATACCAACAATTTCTAAGGCTTAAGGGAAGGAGATAAAGAGAGGCATAATTGTAGATAGCCTTGTAGCTATAAAAAAGAGAGAGAGAGAGAGAGAGTTAAAGGAATATATACAGATGTGATGTCTCTTTTTTCAATAAAAAGGAAGATATGGTTATATGCCTATCGAGGGAGTAAAGATGAAAAATGGACAATTCACAGTGCTGGTGAGCATATTTTTAAATGGAAATCTTAACACATTATTGGGAGAGGAATATAAATAATCTATTTTTCCGGTAATAATATGGCAATTTGGATCAAGGCCCTTATGTAATTTAAATATAACTTGGCCTCTTTGTCGATCTCTGCTCTTACCCTGAATCTGTATTGAGGCCAGTCTAGCACAGTCTTCTTGCTAAGCCAAGAAAGCCAACAAACTAATTCCAAAAGCACTAGTAACACATGCGGGTTGTACTGATGGAGACTGCATCACATTCACACTGAAAAAAATTCTTCCAATTTTTCTGTCTTGGGAAAGGCAAGAAGAACTCTTAGACCAATCTTTTATGCCTCTTAGATTTATCACAAGTCTTGGGGATTTATAAATATAAAGGAAAGGAAAGCCACACAGTGTTGATTGCTACTTCCCCTACCCTGCTGGAGTCTTCGACTATCTCAAGTTCAAGAGATGGTATATCATCATCAGATGTCCAAGACAATGTCTTCTCTCCATGTTAATAAGCAGATTGTCCAGATAGCTATGACTCTAAAACTTAATGTGCAGCATACCTAGTGGATGCAGAAATTGACCTGAGAATTTTTCTCTTATCAGACAAGTTCATAGTTCTGCTTAAAGGGCTGTGTGGGACAGGCTTTAAAAAAAACAACAATAATAACAAAGTGCTTACTTTATGTCAGGACCTATCCCAAACACTTTACATGTGTTTAAATCAGGCATTTCCAAAAATAACCCATTGAGATAATTTACTACTATGATCTTCATTCTACAGATGAGGAAATTGCTCCACAGAAGTGCTAAGTATCTTGCCCAAAATTGTGTACATAGGAAATGCTGGAGAGACTGACTTAAAAAGAAAATGAGAAAACTTTCAGTATTAAAATTTTAAGTAGCACTCAAAAAAATAGCATAGTAAACTCCTATTTACCATTCACTTTACTTCAAGGACTGCAAATTTTTGACTGCTCTTGTTTTATCTATTTACCCCTACTGGTAACCTTTCTCTTCACTTCCCTTCTTCCTTTCCCTTCTCTCTTTCCTTTTCCTCCCTCTCTGTTTCCATCCCTTCTCAATTTCTTCCTTCCTTCTTTTTTCTGTATTGGAATATTTTAAAGCCAAACTTAGGTATCATATGCTTTCCCCATTGGAATTCCGAACAAATAAACTTCACTAGCTGGTGCACCCATCCCAGGTTCTATGAGTGTTGGCTGATATCTTATAGCTTCTTCCCTCTACTGTAGAATTGTCTTGGACAAAATGGGAGTTACCTTGACAAGGAGACTGTCCCACTCCCTGCCCTGTCCCCCACCCCCACACCTAGGTAGGGGAAAACCTTGGCTGACCCAATGATAAACTGACACATGAGTTCACAAGGTTCTTCAGAACTACCTTGGGCATAAGATGGAAGTTAGTCTCCAGCTAAGACTACATTCTTAGCTAGCTATTTTTCACTGCCCTAGACTGCCTTCCTCATTCTTCTTTAGGCACTCCTCCTTTTCTCAAAAAATCACTTGAACACAAATCATTATTCTAGGCTCTGCTTCTAATCTGAACTGAGATAGTTAACGGCAGCAGTTGTGCTAGGAAGCAGATTCTAAGTCTGGGGTTTGGGGTTGGATTACTCACAGTTCAGTGGCAAAGAGGCCCAAAGATGGATGAGAGGTAGACTGTTCTATTTATTTATTTTATTTATTTTAGCAATTGTTAACACTTTCATCTATAGTTAACCAGGATGAGGGAAGGACATGCAATAGATGGTACACTGTCTCAGGAATTTTAGAGGTATGGGGTAAATGGCGGCTCTAAACACTGTGGAACTGTTGGCTATTGCTGAATGCCATTGACATATTGAAGAAAGAAATTAATGTATAGAAAGAGAAAGTGACAGGTTCAAATCTATTAATCAACAACTTAAAACAATTGTGAGAATCAAAGAGCCTTCCTGACGGCATATAAAGAAACCACTCATTTGCAGCTGGACAACAAAGCTGAAGATCAAGAATGAGACTTAATTTTTAAAACTTCAGAAAAGGCTAAATTCACTATTTATTTGCATCTCCTACACCAACGTTGGGGTTTTGATAGAGAAGTGGAACTCTGATACTTGTGGTAGGAGTGTCTGGATAGATGTGATTGAAAATTTTGAATGCTTAGATCCCTTAGACCCTCTTGGTTTGTCAAATTGGCCCATTCTCCCTTTTGGATGATAGAGCCCACCATCCCCATGCTTAAATATGATGCAGAATGAGGAAGGTGCTTTAACAAGACTATGCTTACCCTCAGCTGAGGTTAACTCATCAATGTTTAGCATAACCCAGTTGGGGAAGTGTTGGACCTGCTCAGGTAGAAGGGAATTGTGCACCAAAATAGCTACTGGATATGGCTAACATGTAGGGGCAAGTGTGGGGGAGATAAACCTGGGTGTTGTTCCCAGGAATGCTGAATGGGTTGGGAGCCAGGGGCGAGGGTTAGGGATGAGTAACAGAATATAAAACTGGGCAAGTGAGATTTTGTTGATATTGGAGAGCAACCCCATGATACAGGGTTTAATACCCTGGTAAGATCCCCAAATGATGTTCCTAGTTCACTGCTGGGATATCTTCTCAAAGCTTGGAAAAATTAATTCTTCCTAATAAATGAAGTACATTGTGGAGAAAAGAATCTAAAGTCTTAAGAAGTGGGCATGTTAGAACACATCAAGTATATAAAGCTAAAAAGTATCCACAAGTTAACCATGTTCCTCAGGAGGGAAGTGGAAGACACTGTCTGTCAAGTGGAAAAAGAATGCATGGGTGAAGGGTCACTAGCATTGCTGAGTAGGAGATAACGGGGCTTACTAGTATCAATGAAAGTGGGGAGGGTGATAGGTATTGGACTGGTACTTGGGAGGGGCATTTAGCTATCAAAAGCAAGGCAGATTGTAGATTTAATGAGCAGCAAAGTTAGAATATTGTAATGTTAGCTAGTGGGTCTGATCTAAAGCTTTTATTAAAATGGTTCAGAAAACCTGGTTCCTAGGCAGCCAATTGATTGTCTATTGCTAGGAAGCCAATATGAAGTTACACCTTTAAATAATCAAAATGTAAATATGTAATCAAAGAGATCAAGAATGAGTGAGCAAAGGCCAAGTTTAGCTGATCTCATAGAAAGTTCTAATTTTATTCCCAATTTTCAGACCTTAGCCAGTTCTCAGACCCACAATTCACTTACCTAATAAGAGACCTCATGAAGAGGTCATGAGGAGTACCTCATGAGGAGTAACTCAATGATATCACAGCAAATATATATAGTCATAATTCTTGCTATTGAAAATGACCTATGACTATATACTGAGATAAACATACACTAGGGAAAGAGTGTATGGCTAACAGGTCTGAATTTATGCTGGACCCAGAGTCCCATCATGCATCCCACAATTAGAATAGAAGATCTGGCTAAGGTCCATCTTGCAGCTGGTTAAAGAACAAAAATGGTGGTAATATTCCCAGTCCTGAATGTAAAATAAGATTGGATGTACTTAGCAATTGGAAGATTTCATGCATTGGTTCACTGAACTTAAACTAAAAGCTATTGTAATAAGAAATCTTCATCATATCCCTTCCCCCCATTTAATTTACCAGGTTGACTACTGCAAAAACTGGATGAATCATGGCAGATGGCAGTGAACTGCTTCAAATTTAGTCATGTGGTGACCCTAATTACATCTGCTGCACTAGCTGTGGTATCTTCCCAGGGTAGATTGACAAAGCCTCTAGCACATGGAATGAGTTTCCATTCCCAGCAGAAAAGAGGACCAGATGCAGTATGCATTCATTGAATGGACAACCGTATACATTGGTGGTTTTACCTCAAGACCATGCAAATTCACATGCTCTCTGTAATAATATATTGAAGAGGGACCTGGGTCATGTGAACAGAGCACAAAACAATACATTGGTATGTTGGTCACAATGTTGGGGTATCTCTTCTCTTCCAAAGTAAACAGCAAGTTATTACACAATGTACAAATAAGAAAGAAGTACAATGCTTGGTAATTCCATTTGTATTCTAGAAGCAGTGTGTTTTGTACCTGGAACACTACCCAAAATGATTTATAGGATGATGTGGAAGGCTACTAGCTTTAGGACTCAGACTCAGAATAAGAGATGTCCTTAGAGCATGTCCTGGTTGTGGTATAAGTAAATCTATTTGGATCATATAACCTAGAATATCCAAAGGTATTAGAGTTATCTTTGGCAGAGAAAGATGCTCTGTGGAACCTCTGGCAAGCATGAAAAGCAGAGTCAACATGTAGATCCCTACATTCTGAATCATGGTCATGCTATCTTCGCTAGATTGTCCATCTGTTTACTCTCAGTTCTAAATTCCTACCTTTGTCTGCTCTGTTAAAGTACAGCTGAGCCCTTTAAACAACTTCCTTTTGGAAGCTGGCACCAAAGCCTTGTCAGTTGAAGGTACTGGAGAGACACTGCAATGAAAAAAGGGGTGTGCCTCCCGTGTCTGTCATCCCTGGTAGGCAGACTCCCGTAGTGCATATAGTGTCCCAGTGCCACTAGGGCATGTGAGGCTTTCCCTAGCACCAGGCTTTTGCAGCCCTTGTAGCTTCTCCAGTGCCTGGCTCCTTCAGTGCACACCGCCCATCATCACCCAGTAGCCAGCAGCTTCCCCTAGTATCCCTTCTTAGGGAGGAAGGTAGGGGTTTGTGGTAAAATGCATCCAGTAAGGAATTTTCCTATTCTGTGCTTTGAGTAATGAAGTCCTCTGTCTTTGATTCTAGAGTCTTGTGTTTTTCTCCAGTGTCTACAAATCTGTTTCAGGCTAACCTGTTAGCCTGCAAGGAGGACAAAATATTAAGCCCTTCTCAGTTTTTGACAGAAAGCCTATACCTCCTTGCTGGGGTGGAGTAGTGAGACTCTTCCCTAGGTACTTGATCTCAGCCCCAGGCTGTATTGGATGTTCCCTGTATTTGCTGTTCCTATATTCTGCTAAGTTTTCTTACTTCTTACTAACCAATTCCTCATTATTTTAATTCCTTATGGTTGATGATTCTTTACATTAAACTTTTCCTGTTCAAATTATTCTGTCATTTCTTTCTTTTAATAGTACTAAGATGGATATAAGATTTACAAAAGAAAGCTAAGCAGCACTTAAAAACAGGTCCTGGCATACTACTGGACTCAGAAACTGAGCTTCTGACTCAAGAACATCAAATGACCGTGTAGTAAAAATGATCTGTCTTGAGTCAGAGCTATCAGGTCGTAACATTGGGCAAGGCTGACAGCAATCTGTTGTAAGATGGAAGTGGTATGCTGAGGTTCAGGCTCAACTAGGTCCAGAGGGCACAAGTAACCTGCAAGAACAGATGGCTTAGACCCTCATGCCAGCTGCAGCCGTTGCATTAATAGCTATCCTTCAGCCTCGTGGGACGGGTTCTCCATTGCCAGCTGTTGGAGAAAGTTTAAAATTGATTCATGAATGGATTGTCTTGGTACACTGTTGCAAGTTGAAAATAAACTTTTTAAAACTGCATCTCCTCCTCAGGAATGACCCTGAAAGACCCTGAAATGACCCTGAAATGACCCTGAAATGAAAAGACCCTGAATGACCCTGAAAGGGAAATCGTCTCAATGGGCAGCACCTCAGCCAGTTCATCTGGTCATTCACTTTGTGTAGAGACGGAAGTGGTCCACAGTCACAGTTTACCTGGAATCATAAGCTTTGGTGAGCAGATCAGCTGTTTGGTCAGAAGTCTGGAAAGAGAAGATTGGGGTCCAGGAGGCCTAGGAAAGAGGCATGTGCTCAGGCCTCTGAGACTGGGTGAGCAGTGTGATCATCTCTGTATTGCGTGCTAACGACTCTCTCACCCTCTTTTATGTCGTTTTACTCATTAAAGCTGCCAGGGCATTTGGTACTTCAGAATCAGTGTGGTATCAATATGTTCCTCCACACCCATGTTTTTGCAGTAATCTGGCAATAGATCCGGACTGCATTAAATTCAGCTCTTGCTTCTCTCTCTCTTTTATCAGTAACAAACCACAAAGAGGCGATACGGTGCATACTTCCTATTGCGTCTCACCAAGAACATGATATGATTGTCCACTTTTACTTAGGTTAAGATGGTTCAAATGTCATCCATCCATTAAAAAAAAAAGTACCATAAATCTTTCATCTAACAGCTTTAACATTTGTTATTTGGTTATAAGTTGCAAAATGGTAATGTTTCAATTCTAATACTCCTCCTGAATTTATTAGTTGTTATTCTTTTTTAAAGAAGAACTTCCATCTTTTTTGGGGGGGGCTGGTGGGGGGAGATATTCTGAAATACACTTTGAAAAGACAGAATAAATAAATGTTTTTTTTCTTTTATTTATAAGGTTCCTATCTTAGCAACTATCATAGCTACCCCATGAGTTTCTTTTTTAATATAATTATGAATTTAAGGACTTATATATATAAATCTTATATATGGGAGACATTTTTTTTTGGTCTAGTGTAGTCACTACTTTTTTTAAATGTTTGTTTTATTTTTGAAAGAAAGAGAGCAAGGGGAGAAGCAGAGAGAGAAGAAGACAGAGTATCCCCAAGCTGGCAGCACAGAGCTGATGTGGGGCTCGAACCACAAACCCTGAGATCATAACCTGAGCTGAAATCAAGAGTCAGATACCTAATCAACTAAGCTACCCAGGCACCCCGCAGTCATTATCTTTTTATTGCTCATTTTGTTCTATCTTTCGTAAATGGAGCTGAGAAATGAATATTTTTTAAAAAATATAGTATAAGTTTATTATTTATTTTACTAATAAGTATATTATTTATTTTGCTAATGTATTTAATTTTAAACTTGTATGTCTTTTCTGTTGCTTTGAAAAACCTGGTTTCTTAATAATATATTCATTTGCTTTATCATTGTATATATGTATGTAATAGTTTCAAAATAATAATGTCAGTATGCCAAATACCAAAATAATGACACCAACATTACTAACAAGACCACTGAAAATAATCTCAGTATGTTTTTCATTTTGTTTGTTTGTTTTCCTTAGGGTATATCTACTAGTGATGTACAGTCAAAATATTGTTTTCTAGTTAATTTGGAATAATTCTTGTTCATAGAGTTATGATTTTAACCAGATATACACTTAGATTGATGCATTTCAATTTGTTTTCAAATGTTAAGCATGTTTTGTTTTTTTTTTTGTCATCCTTTGATTTATTATTTTTTCAAAAAAAATATGCAGGACATTACATGATTCTGAATTTTTTAGCTTCTATCCTAGACTATCTCTCCTGTTCTCTTTTTCCTTGTTTTGGTAAACGTTTAAAATTTATTTTTGTCCTTTCCTTGTTTTGGATTTTGGGTTTGAACCCAAGTAGTCTGGTTCCTCAGTCCATGATCTTAAGCACAATGGTAGATTGAAACTGCCCATCAGAAATTACCAAATCCTTTTTTAACACAGGTAGGGGTAGAGGTGGGGATGGGGTTGGGTAGTGATGCCGTTGAAAATTGTATATGTTTGTAACTAGTTCTTAAGTGTGTAAACTTGAGGGTTCTTTATAAGCCCCACTCCCACATGCACCTTCCAAATTCAAAACCACTAGGCAGCAGCTAAAAGCCTCTTTTATGGCTTTTTGTGTTCCAGAAGCTTACAGCCTTAACCCAGATACCTACTTTATAGATTCATAGCATGCAAGCTTTGCAGATATTCTTTTGAAGTTTGCATTTATAAGGCTTTGTGTACCAGCTTCTGTAAATTTCCATGTGACCTGTCTGAACTTCTTGAAGACAGAGTGTGAACAAACATTACAAGCTTTTTGTGAAAGAGAATGTAGGCTCCATATAAAAAGATTTTTCCTAAATCCCATTATATCTCCTTTAACCATCCCTGTTCATTCTTACAAAGTTTCACTACCCCTGGTCACTCTCACATCTCTCTCTTCTACTTTTGCTTCACTCCCCGCTCTGTCTCCTTAACTCTGGGTTTCTCAAAAAGTCTATTCAGTGCACCAAGCCCACTCAACATAATAAAAGGCTGCCAGCATGTGGAATAGCTTTAGACCACAAAAGCACCAAAGGCAGGGTTGTTAGCTATTTCCTTTGTTCTTTATGAATGCCCCTGGGGAGTCCTCAGTTTATCCAGTTACACTTCAAATTTTTTCATGACCTTTGTGACCTTTGACATAGCAACTCTTCTGGGAATCTAGCCCAATAAAGTAATTCAAACTGGTACAAAGATGTTCATTGCAAAAATTGTATAATAAAGTTTGTTACTGTTTAAGTGTCCAACAATAGGGGGATGATTAAATGATGCTACTTATTTATCCTAGGCTGTTAAGGATTCATTATGCTATAAAGACAGACAACCTTAATAATATAAAAACTCTTAAGATGTACTGTTAAGCGATTAAGTATAAACACAGAAATAGCAGTAATAATCTGAAGAAAATATGACAAACTATTAGCAATCTTTTAAAAACATTAATAATGATAAACAGCATTAATTTCTGTGTTTTCCAAGTTTTCACAAATGGGGATACATTACTTTTATTAATAATACACACCCATATATACACAGACTAACCACAAGGGTATAAACATGGGAGCTGATTGCTCAAGCTTTTTATGTCTATAAAACACAGATCTGAAGGACAATAGTCCTCAGAGAAAAAATGGGCATATAAAGAGTTATAATTTGAAGATGTGGGCTTCAAAGGAAACAGTTTCCAGATAAAGTCAAACAAAGTCAAGATCTGGAAAAGATAATGAGAGACTGCAACTGACATCGCCTGGCCTTATGGAAGCTGGGATAGGAGAAAAGCACAGCACACACTGGAGAAAGTGACACGGAAACTGAAGCTTTCAATGGAAAATTAAGGTAGCACTTCTTAAAATGCAACCATTTGGGATTTTTGTCATCTCTACTTTCTACATAAACTATTATTTTTTCAGTATTTTTCTTTAAATCAACTCACCATCTCTCTCCTTTTTTTAATCAAAAAGTTTCCTTTATTTTTAACCTAATCAATAATATGTCTGCAAAGATGACTCGGATATATATTTTTCTAATACACATTAAAAATGTAGTTATTAAAATTAAAATATTTACCCAACGGACACCCTGAAGTAATCTTTGAGGCACTACTTTAGAGCAAGGAGATGAAGAGAACTTTCTCTGAAGAGAATGAGTATGCAGAAAAAAAGTTGCCAAGGACATAAGACTCCAGAGAGCAAAGTGAAAGTTTCTGGATGGCAATCAACAATAAGAAAATGGGAGAGGGGTTGGGATGGGCAGCGTAAATCTTTAAGTGACAGAACAGAGTAATACACCAGGAGAATCTGCATTTTGAATGATGGTGCTTGACTATTAAGATGAGAAGCATGAATGAAATTATCTGATCTATAAGCATTCACCTTTGGCTTAAAAAAGAAAAAAATAGGGGCACGGAAAGAAGGGAAAATTTGGGCCTCAAACAATAGGATCAACTAGAGGTACCAACAGTGGACCAAACTAGCAGTGCATGATACATTTATAAAAGAGGAGTATGTTGGCCAACAGGGGCAACACTAGGACCCACAGAGTTGGTCACCCCAGGGAGAGCTAACAGGCTGAAACAGACCTTGCAAGCACTGAATCCAGAGTCACTTTGGGGGAACAGACTTCTAGTTACCAAGGCAAGTACCACTGCTCAGCTGTAAGCTGGTGAGGAAGAACCTGATCTCACACATGGGCAAAGTAAAAAAAAATATGTCTAGTCTCAAGTATTTGGGTTTACTTATACATATATCGAAATGAATTTCAACTTTATTACACCTGGGCAACAAATAGATATAGCAATGAAATAATTAAAATAATAAATGCTTTGTTAAGCATTGACAGGAACTATTCTGTTTTATTTCGTTCATATCACTGAATATTATTTTACTAATGTCCATAAGATCAGGGAATTTGTATGTTTTGTTTCCTGCTATATCTTAAGTGCCTTAAAAAAGGAACTGACACAGAATAGAAGCTCAATAAATAAATATTTCTTATTTGACTGGTGGAATGAAAGAAGGAAGGAAGGAAGGAATGATGGACAAGTACTCCAAGGACTTGTCTTGAGCCTTGGGGGAGGGAGGGATTAAGCAGAGTTATTAGAAAAGAGAAAAGGATTCAAGATTCAGGATGGGACCTATGAATCGTAAGGATTCAGAATTCACGAGGGAAACAGTTACCTTGGTTTGTACTTAGGATAAAGAATCCTCAGGCAAATCTCCAATAGCAGGGTTCATATATTCCCAATCTCCCAGTCTCATATTGGCAATAAGAGGTAAAGGAAAAGCTTAATCAGTTCTATGAACATATTCAGCTTTCTCCTTTCTGAGGGTCTTCTGATCTGCTATTTTCCTTGGTTGCAATGTTGTTCCTTTGCCCCACTTTATTTATTTTCTTAAAGACTTTTTAAAAAAGTTTATTTACTGATTTTGAGAGAGAAAGAGCAGGGGAGAGGCAGAGAGAGAGAATCCCAAACAGGCTCCATTCGCTCAGCATGGAGCAGGACATGGAGGTAGAACTCACAGACTGTGAGATCATAACCTGAGCTGAAATCAAGAGTCAGATGGTTAAGTGGCTGAGCCACCCAGGCACCCTTCCTTTGCCTCATTTTATAAACATGGTGAACTACTTCCCAACTTTCGACTTTCAGGTCTTAGATTTAGGGAAATTCCTTGACCACCACCATCATTGTCTCTTCCTGTACCCTGTCTGCTTCATACCGCTATCACCATTTGTAATTGCATACGTACTTATTTGTTTACTGGGTTATCGTCTCTCTCTCCCACTAGATTTAATATCCTTAAGGGCAGTTTCTCTCTTTTGTGTTCCTCTCTCAATACTCAGTGCTTAATACGGTGCTAGGTGCTCTGCAGATGTTCAGGAACTTTGTTGATGGTAGTGAAATGAGATATAATGAATAGTTCTGGCCATTGCATTCATGTGAGTTCATACTATATCCATTTTTCTTAAATGGGGGGTGGGGAAGACTAGTTTTGCAACTTAATCTAATACATTAGCATCAAAGTTAAGAGAATAGAAAAGTTACACAAGGAAGAATAGGGTGACAGATGGTGTTTGGGAAGTTCTTTGTTAACTGCAGTCAAACAGATATAAAAGGTAGTGTTTTCCCTACACAAAATATAATTATTTAGCTTCTAATGATACAGGGACAGTGGCAAAGTTTAAAGAAAATAAAGTTATAGTGAAATAATAATATGTGGTTGAAAAGTTAATATAATTGTGCAGGAAAAATTTTTAGGCATTTTACATTGTATAAAATTGAGTATTAGTGGAATGTTTAATCTAACAGTGTTTCCATATTTTTATACACATATCCGTTGGTATAATACTACTTATTAATTTTCCCTTCATATTATTATTTTGAAATGGGGCTGGGGAAGCAGGTAGTAGATAGGAATAAACAGAAAAAATTAAGCCACAGAGGGGAAATTTGCCAAGCTCTTGTGTTCTCAGCCTATATAACTCTTAGAATACTTTGTACTCTTCACTTTTATCAACAAATAAAAGGAGATTTATCAGTGGTGGTATTAATTTGTCCTAAATTTCCTTATTTTTTCTTGCCTTAATTTATCCAATTCCTAATAATGATGACATGACATACGAGATATTACCAAAAATTCCTGACAGACTGTTAGATAACAAGAAAGAAAATTTTCAGCTAAAGTGTCATATTTATAGAAAAGTTTCTTTTTACTCTGTGTTCTTTGGATGGGAACAAAAAACTGAATAGCAACTGTAGTTCCAGGTCATATCAGGAGCATCTGCCTAAGATTCACATTGTACAATGGGAGCTCTGTAGACAACTCTGTGAGGGTACAAGAGAAGAAACCTGAGTTTGTGTTAAGAAGTCAAGGATAAATACACCTGTCCTTTGCTAAGCAATTTGAATTTTTCCTGAAAACTGTAACACAAAAGCTCTTAAAGAAAGCCATTTTCCATTAGTTGAAATGGGAAATGTTATGATGTGTTCTTTCTATCTTATTCCAAGGTAACCAAAGAATATTCATAAATATAAAAAATTTCAATTAAACAACAAAAACAAGCAAGTATAAATAATAAGTAAAAACTAAAAGTGTTTTCAGTTTGTACTTAAAAAAATTTTTTTAACGTTTATTTATTTTTGAGACAGAGAGAGACAGAGCATGAACGGGGGAGGGGCAGAGAGAGGGAAGCACAGAATCTGAAACAGGTTCCAGGCTCTGAGCTGTCAGCACAGAGCCCAATGTGGGGCTCGAACTCATGGACCGCGAGATCACGACCTGAGCTGAAGTCGGCCGCTTAACCAACTGAGCCACCCAGGCACCCCAGTTTGTACTTAAAATTTAACTATGATTTATTACACCTCCCAATAAAGGGAGACAAGACTTGATAAAAGATGGTGACTAGCAGGGCAAAGAGAGAGGGTTGGTGCAAGGGAATCATTCTTTGGCAGGTGTATTTTTTTATTCCATTTTAAACCTTTTTTTTTTCAGTCCTTCTGAGGCTCATATATGTTTTATATAAAACTTCACTTTTAGGGCAAACAACTTTAGGGCAAAATAAAGCCAAAATATTCAGGGCTACAAAATAGCCCAAGTGGAAATAGCCCAAGTTCACAATAGGGTGAAAAATCAAAGAAGATTCTACCTCTTCATTCCTCTTGTGTATATCCAAACATAGTGCACAATTCAAATTTTTCATATGATATTCTCTCACTAGAAAATCTTGTGATAAATAAATTGGTGTGTCTTTGCCCAAAGCCATAGTGTCAAGATTATTTTTTCATATAGAAAATTTATATTAGGAATTTTGGGATTAAAAAAAGGGTTGTAATGCTAAGAAAAAGTAGTTGTCTGAAAAGTAGTGTAACTTTTCAAATATCTAAATGATGAAAGTAGTTAACTGAACCACTGTGTGGTTAAGGCTGTAGTTTTCTACTAACCTCTTTTCTGGATTCCCATCTGGAGATGAAAGAGCAAAAGACTTTCTGAAGCCATTCCCAGGGCTACTGAAGCTCCTCTGCTCAGATTCTTTGCAGGGAGAAATAGAGGCGTATACTATGAAACGGTCTCTCCTCCTGACAAACAGAAACAGATTTTTCTGCAAAGAAAAAACTCAACAAGCAAAAACAGAAACTAGATTTGATAGCGCCAACTACATCATATGCTCCCATTTAATGTGACAATAGACTTTGCCACGTTTGATTTTGTGGCATCACTTAGGTAGTCTCATCCTCCCCTAAGTTACTCTTTGTGTTAGATATCTATATAATGTTGACTTTCATAGTATGAATTTCCCTAGACCTAAGCAGGACACTAGGAATTCATATTCCCAATGCTTTTTCATTTAAAAATTATCTTTGTAACCCTGTGCAAGTTACCTAACTCTCTGTGCCTAAATTTCCTCATCTATAAAATGAGGATGATACTATGTATTTCCCTCATAGCAGGGGTAAACTGAGAGAATACATCAGTTTTAGACCTGTGCCTGGAACAGATAATTATTGTCACATGCTTCTACCACCATAAGAACAATTTTATTTTATTTATTCACAGAAAACTTGACTCTTTTTCCTAACATTTGGACAGTTTAAGTGGCTAAGTTAGACTGGGTTTAACCTCTACCTATAAAAGCATGGTTGTTGGTAGTAGGCAAGACATACAAGAGATAAAAATGATAAGAATTATTGCAAATATTCCCTGAAGACACACCTCAGGCCCTGGATAGAACAAAGCAATTGGGAATACTGAAGAGACTAATCAGTTTCAAAATGAGAATATTTTATGGGTAAGTAAGTCTCTATTTAGCCCTCTGGCCATCATTATGGATTATTTGTGAAAGTAGAAGATGGTAATGATCAGTCAGAGAGCATCATCAGGCTCTCAACAAGCAGAAAGTGGCTGATGTACAAAATATATCATGATTCTAGGGGTGTCTGGGTGGCTAAGTCAGTTGAGCATCTGACTCTTGATTTCGGCTCAGGTGATGATCACAGGGTCATGGGATTGACACCTGTGTTGTGCTTTGTGCTGTGCATGGAGCCTATTTAAGATTCTCTCTCTCTCTCTCTCTCTCTCTCTCTCTCTCTCTCCCCAATATCCTCTCCCTAAAATTAAAAAAAAAATTTACCAATGGTTCTTAAGTTATTGTATACAATGGGTCCTTTTTCTCCCCCCAGTGGATCCCTTTTTAAACAAATATTTTGTAGCACTCTCTTTATCATGCAAAAGTTAAATTTATAGTTTATATAACCTATCTACACAATAATAAAAATCAATCAACATATTTAATGTAATATAAAGGAGGAATGAAAGGAAAACAATTCACAAACTAGTATGTACTTCAATATGTAAATGTTCCATAACTTTAATTACTGCAATATGTAATAAAATGGACAGTTGTTTGCACCTATATGTATAATCACTGTGAATGCTGTAACTATAAATATGGACTGATGAAACATGTTTTAATGCCATATTAAGGATTACAACTAATATTGTCATTGTGAATTTCAGCAATGGTGAACACTCTTAGCAAAGTCTTTCCTCAGTAATTGCTTTGTTGGAAAATTCAGTGTATGTTAAATTTGTCAGAAATAAATTTTTCAACATATAAAATGAAGTCAAGTCTAATATTAGACTGGGAAACCATCTGGTGGCATGTTATAAGGTATTATGGAATGCAGGACAATTTTTGGTTTTGCAGAACATCTAACAGCCCTGTTCTACCCAATGAATACCAGTATCATCTACTGATCAATGTAACAAACAACACTAATTCTCCCCCTCCCCTCCATATTTCTAAAACATCCCCTAGAGGGTAGTACTATCTTCATGGAAAACCACTGATTTATATCCTGCAGATTTCAACCACACATGCTGTTAGGGGAGTAGAAATCAGACAGACAAGAAATGTTCTCAGCAGACAATAGTGCCAAAAAACACAAGTACATTAAATGGATTAAAGGATCTCCATTTATCCTCACTGCCAAGAAGAAACAATAAGGAACTCCCCGCTTTGTACCTAGATGTCATCTTGGAGTGGTTTCTGGAATGGCAATTAATATCTAAGAAACCAGGACTTTTTACCTAAAGAAAATGACCTAATAATGTGGCTTAAATTATTACATAAGACTAAAATTTCACCCCCATTTCCCATTAGGTGAGGACTTTGATGTTCCAGACATCTTAGCTCTACCCAAGAAATAATGAATCATCAGTAGTGTGAAATGCTTTAGGAAATAACACAAAGGCTAATTAATTGTAATACAGAGGATTCTTGCTAACTTAGGGAGAACAATTTTCATGAAGTTATGTGTTGCCATAGGAGATGTGCTTAGGAGGTGAGGGTATGGAGTCAAGGAAGCCCAGCTATGAAAAGGAAGAAAAAAAAAGTGTTTTCTCTTTCTAATCTGTCTTTTGACAGTTTAATTTGCAGTTCCCAAATACTGAACATAAGAGGGTGGAGAATAAATATTTTCCTATCCTGACAATAGCTATACCAGCTAGAGGAAGCTGAGAAGCAAACAGGATTTTTATTTTGTTTTGTTTTGTTTTTGAAGACTGAAGAAGCTTTAAAAGGCTTACATGCTAAGGGGAAAGTGTCAATATACAGGATATTGTTGAGATAATGGAGAATGGAGCTGATCAATGAGAGTGCATTCCTTGGATACACAGCAGGATGAAATAGTAACCCATGGTAAAGGAATTTCTTTTGAATTACGGGAGGAAGCAGTCATGGGAGTAGAACCGAAGCATTTGGGGATTTGAAATCAATTGAAGGGAAAAGCTTGGGAATTCTTAAGTTTTACCCAACATATGTAATAATTACATTTGAATTATATTCTGAGTAGGCCTTCAGGGGGTTATTAACTTATTAACTAGTTTCAATTAATCCTTACTTAATATTTTATTGAACTTTTAAATAAAGTTTAATATGTTTATATAAAATTGTATAAATCATAAGATTATAGTTCAATAAGTGTTCATCATTCAGTAAATGAGTAAACCCCTATGATCACATCCAAGTCAAGAGGGAGAATGTTACCAGCACCCCCAGAAACTCCCTCTTACCCTCTTCCAGTCACAATTTCCCCCAGGGGAAACTGCTAATCTGACTTCTAGTTTTGGATATTTTTGAACTTAATAACAGATATGGAATCTTACAATATATACAATTTTTTAAAAATCTGACTTCTTGTGCTCAACATATTTTTAAGATTTATTGTATGTGATTATAGTTTTTTATTTATTCTCACTGCTGCATAGTATTCCATTGTGTATATATACCCCCAAATGTATTTATCCATTCCACTCTCGATTGGCATTTGGGTAGTTTCTAGTCTGAAATAATAATGCCACTATGAACATTTGTGGTCTTATTTTTTTGTTTATACACTTACACATTTCTATTGGGTATACACTTAAGAATAAAAATCTGAAGTAAGTTTGGTATTTTTAACTGCCAAAATTTATTGGTCCATTTTACTAGCATGGAGAAACAGTGACATCTGGTGCATGAAATAATGAATTTCAAGTCTTCGTGTATATTTGAAATTTTTTAAGGAATCTGTTCTTATAGGTAGTATGAAATCTTATAAGAATTCATATGAACTGTGAGCTTATAGTTCCTGTTTCTAATATTTAAATTAACCTAAAATTTATTTACTTTGGACACTTAAAAAATTCGAGAATAAAATTCTTAAACTCTTTTAAATAATCAGTAAAACCAAGTAAGTAAAAAGATAATTCGATTTTTGAAGAAATGTTATTTTGATATGTATAGTATCAATGTATCAATATGATAGTTTTTAATGCAAATTGCTACCCTTAAAGTTGCCACACAGTGAAAGATTTTCAGAGTTTGTGAAGTACAAAATTTCTTATCTAACCTAAGCCACTGAAACCTGAAAAAAATGCACACAAATAATATGCTTCTAAGGTAATAAAAAAGTAAAACTAATTTATACATTGGAATTCTGTAGAATTCAGTTAAGGGAGTTCTCTGTCCTTGAGTAACTTTTCTACTTCTGCTGAAGAAGATATTTTTTATTACATTATATGATTAGGATACATACACATGCATACCACTTTATTTTTATGTTTGTATGTGATTTTGCTATCACATGATACAGGTAGAGGGGTTAGGTATGTCATTTAAGGCACTATTTTGATTGATCTCTACAGTTCTAGAAGGATGGTACAGGTTTCTTTCTTGACACTGTGAAGCTCATGGGCAGGATTATCACACTGAAACTTAATGCTTTTCAACATTTATTCCACAAATGTTTATCACAACCTTTTATCCGCTGAGCATATTGGCTAGTGGAGTCCTAGATGAAGCTCTCTTCTCCCACCTGTCCCCTTTAACTCCTTCCTTTCTTCTTCCTTCTCTATTTCTTTCCTCTATTTCTTTTTAATATGAGAAAAACATGAGTAAAGTTAAATTCTGAGAAAAGTCTTGATCACTGTCAAGATACTGAAGATACAGGAGAGAGATGGCATGATTAATGTAGGAAAGCAAAGATTAAGGTCATAAACTTTAGTTAGGAGAAAGAATTGTTTTCTAATTGTGTCAGGAGGAAGGAAAAAAGAAAGGGGGAATGTAAAATAAAAAATAGAGTGACAGGAAGTTGAGAAAAATCTAGCTGTTGTTTTTTATCAGGTAATGATTGAGATCGTGTTCTAAAAGTAGCATTAGAAGAGATATCCTGGCAGTATGAAGAAAGAAAACAAAGGTTGTGGTAGTAATTGTTAATGATTGAAGGAAGTGGAAGTAACTAGAGGAAATATACAGGATTCCTGAGTAACACTGAAAGCCCAGCTGAGGGAAAAATCTTGAATTTGTAATGGTGCCAATGATCAGCAGTGCTCATCAAGCAATACTTAGGAAGAAGGAGGACAGGTGAATTGACCTGGGTTGAGTGTTTTAAAGAATATACGTACTAGAAGACAAATGGGCCAGAGAGATGAGGTCTACAGGATGATTATGGAAATATTTCATGGAGTTGATGTGGATTTCAAAATAAGGGATATTTTACAGGTAGATTATAGACAGATTTTGACGTACAGAGACAATGTTGATGGTTCTTAAGTACTTGGAAATTAAATGAAGAAAAAGTATTATGGCAATAATGAAGTAGGAAAGTTGAAAGGATGAGAGAGGTTAAGGTCAGAAAAAATTGTGAATTTATGACTTTATGAAGCATTGGCAGCATTTGCAACAATAAGTGATGCAGGAGAGTGTGGCAAAAGTGAAGTGGGGATGGAAGTCACTGGAAGTGAGAAAGTCAATAAAATGACAAAGATGTTAGATAGACACTGATTGATAACTAGAATAATTGCAGAACTTCAGAAAGTCTGAGTGATTTTACAAAGTCTTTAATAAATGAGGGACAGTGATCAGGATGTGAGGAGATGAGAGTAGTATTGGTAAGGATCAAAAATAACTCATTGAAAGACATTAATAATTTTTAATAGAAGAAAATTATCTGATTAATAAGCCTATAAAACAATGTCCAACTTTACAATTAATAAAATAACTATAAATTAGAAAAATGGGAAACCATTTATTTTGCCTATGAAATTAGCAGAGATTTAAAAAATCATTGTCAAAAAAAATTTGTCAAAGATGTAATGAAATAGATAATTTAATAATATGAGTGCAAACTATTAAAAAATGGAAAACTATTTAACAATATTTATTAAATTGATCCCAAAAACTTTTGATGAAGCACTTCCAATTCTGGAAAACTATTATAAAGGGATTGTACAAAACCACTGCAGTGCTACTTAAAATAATCAAAACCGAAAAGCATCTGAGTATTTAACAAAGGAGGAAATGCTTTTCATACAATGGTAAGTGGAAAAGTATCTTAACAATGTTTTATATATAATATGATCAAAATGTTTAAAAGCAAAACCTGTGCATATGTAAAAAGACTGGAAGAAAATATCTAAACAAAAATGAAAATGAATGATTTTATCTTCATTTAAAAATATTTTCTTTTGTGTTTTTCAAAATTTCCCTAATTAGTATTTTATTAAACTATACTAGAAATATAAGACCAAGTTTATTAACATTAAAACTAACCACCAAGAGGACCACCACCAACAAAAATTCTAATGGGCTTAGGCTGCCTGGGTGCCTCAGTCACTTATAAGCATACAACTTTGGCTCAGGTCATGATCTCATGGCTCCTGAGTTCGAGCCTGGCATCAGGCTCTGTGCTGATAGCTCAGAGCCTAGAGCTTGTTTCGGATTCTGTGTCTCTGTCTCTCTGCCCCTCCCTCACTTGCATCCTGTCTCTGTCTCTCAAAAATTAATAAACATTAAAAACAAACTTAAAAAAATTCTAATGGGCTAAAAATATAAAAGAAAATTAAGATAAATGTAAACATACATACAAATAAAATAAGCAAATAATCTAAATTTACATGCTAATGGTATTTAAAGTAGAATTTGATACATTGACTCTCAAGTTTTTCTTGAGGAGTAAATTAAACAGGAAAATATATATTGTAAAGTTTAATTTGATAAAGCCTATAAGTATCTATAAAAATTTTAAATATTTAGGCCATTGACACAGGAATTCCACTTCTGAGACTTTAACCTATAAAATTGTTAGAACAAATGCAAAAGGTACATTTGTAATTCTATTTATCATCACTTTATTTCTAATATAAAATCCTACAGTTACTTAAATGTCTTTCTATGAAGAGTCTTTAAAATAAATGGAGCAATGTTTGTGTTAGGGAATGCTATGCAGGCCCTAAAAAGAATGAGATGTGGTATGCGACATTGATGCAAAATATCTCTAAGACATATTCCAGGTAAAAATAAATAACTATTAGGGTTCTGGATTCTAGTAACAAAGGAATATAAGATTCATCCTCCTGCTGACAACAATTATAAATTGAAATTTGAAAAAGATTGCTCAAAGGCAACTGAAATCATACAGAAACTGGAGGGAGTTTGAACCTTGGAGAAGGGGACCCCAGGTAGATTGACATATATTTCTCTGTGAATTTCCTTATTCTGAATTCTGAAAATTCGAGCTGCATTTGTCTCAGACCTATCTGCTCAATTCAGTGAGAGTATTGGACTCTTTTTGGGTTTGCCTTCCCTGCATCAAAATCTGGCAATAATTTCCAGTCATATAGCCAAAGCAATGTTTCCTTTCCTTTTTTTTTTAAATAAGCACAGTTTTATATTTGTTTTTTAACTTTTTTTAAAGCTTATTTCTTTATTGAGAGAGAGAGAGAGAGAGAGAAAGAAAAGCAGAGAGAGACAGAGCGAGAGAGAGAATCTCATGCAGGCTCTGTGCTTTCAGCTCAGAGCCCCACACGGGGCTTGATCCCATGGGCTTGAAATCATGACCCGGGCTGAAATCAAGAGTCAGAGGCTTAACCGTCTGAGCCACCCAGGCACCCCTCTTTCCTTTTCTTAGGGATCACAGTCCTCTGCTAACTATACTCCCTTATCTGAAAATACTTGTTTTCCATAATTTTTCCATTTTCTAGTTGACAGCAAGACGCAATTCTGGACCATCTTATTCCCTCATGACTGTAAATGGAAGTTCCACCTAGCATTTTAGATCCAGCAAAAATATCTTTTGAAAAGGAAAGAAAAAATAATATACTTTCAGAGAAATGGAAGCTAAAAGAACATGTTGCCAGCAGAATATGCCATTGTACAAGAAATGCTAAGGGAATGTCTTCAGATTGAAAAAATTGATACCAGATGGGAATTCAGATAAAATAGGTAAATATAAAATGTTATCTTTTATTCATTTTCATAAGTTCTTTAAGTCATAGACCATGTATACTGTGGGGTTTATAACACATTTAGAAGTAAATATATGACAAAATATTGCAAAAGATAGGAGGGTATCAATGGAATTTTACCGTTGTTTCTTACCTAATCCGTGAAGTTACACAATCATAACTCAAGAAGGCTTTAATTAATTAAGAATGAATATTGTATCCTCTAGAGGAAACATGGCAAAAATGAAAAACCAAAGTAAACAAACAAACAAAAAACTTCCACAAGGCTGTATTAGCTAAATAGCCAATAGAAAAGATAATATGGGATATTAAAATTTTATTAACCCAAAGAAAGAAAGGAAGAACAAGAAAACAGAGCAGAGAATAAATACCATGATGAAGACAGTCTTAATTACAGCAATGATTTGAATTCAAATTTATCAGCCTGTATACAAAAGTGAACCCCAACTATTTTCTGTCTACAAGAGATCCACTGGATATATAATGATAAAGACAGAACACAAGAAATGGAAAAGATACATCAGGCAAACACTAAGAGTATGAAGGCTGGTATGCTATAACAACACCAGACAACACTGACTTCAAGACAAGGAGCATTATCAGATGTAAAATGTGTCATTTTATAATCACAAAAGAGTCAATTCATTGAGAAGACATAACAATCTTAAAGTGAATACATTTAATAATAATATTTTAAAATACACCAAGCAAGGGGCTCCTGGCTGGCTTAGTCGGTAAAGCATGTGACTATTGATCTCTGGGTTGTGAGCTTGTGCCCCATGCAAGGTGTAGAAATTACTTAAAAATAAAATCTTTAAAAAAAAAAAAGTACACCAAGCAAAAAATGGGCAGAATTAAAGGGGGAAATAGATAAATTTCAAAGTTACAGATTTTAATACTTCTCTCAGTAATTGATAGAATAAGTAGACTTTGGTCTACTTATCAATATCAATATAGATCGTCATAGAAGATTTGAATAACACTATCAATCAACTTGGCATAACTGACATTTACAGAACGCTATATCCAGTAACTACAGAAAATACATTCCTCTGAAGAGCACCTGGAACATGCACTAAGATAAATCATGTTGAGTCATAAAACAAATCTTAACAAATTTCAAAGTCTTGACATCACGTTCCCTGTCCACAACCAAATTAAATTTTAAAAAGTAGTAGAACAATATGTACAGTGTAATCCTATTTATGTTAAACAATATTGATCACTCAAATCAATATACTATAAATCCACAAAATATGCATATACATGTATTAAAAAAAAACCTGGCAGAATATAGATCAAAGATCACTTCTTAGGAGAATGAGAATGGAAAAGGGATTGAAGAAGAACATCCAAGCTTTATTTATATGCATTTCTTTACTGTTGGATTACTTTTATCCGTATGTCACTTGTGTATTTAATATTGATAAAAATAAGTCTTATAAAGAATAAATAATATTTCTGAACAAACCATAAAAGTTTTGAACTAGAGGAATAGTGAAAAAGAACCTGCCCTACACTACTAAAAGGTTTTAAATACTTATGGTACCTTAGGTACAGTTATGGGAAGCAACAAGGCACTAAGTAGAATAGAGTCCTGTAACAGACTTACTACATATGAGAATTTAGTAGATAATAGAGACGCCACTTAAATTTGCTGGGCAAAGGATGTTATCTTTAATAAGTGGTGTCAGAAAAATTGGCTAAATGCTTGGGGGAAAATTAAACACTATTATTATAGTCATTAGTACTGTCCTTCACATACTTTTAGCTCTCTATTTTGGGGCACAAAATAAGACTATACTTCATCATTACCTTTGAAGCCAGATGTGCCTAGTGATTTGTTTTGGCCAATGAGATGTAAGCATAAGTAGCAGGTGTCATTTCCAGGTGGAAGTAATGTGTATCTGTTCTAGGCAGTGGATGTACAATTCACCATTTCCTCTCCTGCTATTGCAGTGATAACTGAAATGCATCTTGAGATAACACCTCTGTAAGGCTGGCTTTCTGAGTGCCATATAAGCAGTACACCCCCTACCTGCCGGCACTGGATAGGATACACAAGGGAAAAGTAAATTTTTATTGTGTTAAGTAACTAGATTTTGGTGAGTTTGCCACCACAGCACAAACTGATTAAAATAAAAATTGCTATCTAGAATTTTAGAGAATTTTATTTTTTTAATTTAATTTAATTTAATTTAATTTAATTTTATTTTATTTTATTAAGTAGGCTTCACACCAAGTGCAAAGCCCAACACGGGGCTTGAACTCAGTACCCTGAGATCAAGACCTGAGCTGAAATCGAGTCGGACCCTTAACTGACTGAGCTTACATCCTGGCAGCCCTAGAGATATTTCTTTTTAATTTTTAATTTTCAAAATGTTTATTTATTTTGAGAGACAGAGAACGTGCATGCGAGTCGGGAGTGGGGCAGAGAGAGAGAGGGAGAGAGAGAATTCCAAGCAAGCTCTGTGCTGTTAGCACAGAACCCAACACTGGCCTCCATCTCATAAACGGTGAGGTCCTGACCTGAGCTGAGCAGAAACCAAGAGTTGGACGCTTAACTGACTGAGCTATCCAGGCGCCCTGCCCTGGAGATACTTTAATAAAAACCCAAACTTCTTGCGTTAGCATTGAGGCTGGAAAGCAGGTGGGAAGAAAATTATTACTGGAGTTGGAATATTTCCCATGTTCTGCAGTAGCAAAACTTATCATAAAACTGTTGCTCACAAGGATGTGGATGATTGATTATATATCTAATGAACTTTTTGTCCTGGGGGAAAAGACTAGAAAACAGAATGATAGTAGCAAGCGGTGGTTGACGTAACCTGAGTCTGGCAAAATATTACAAGAAAGTTGCTTCAGATAGAAATTGCCACTTTGCAAGCAGAAATGAAGAGGTATAATGGAATCTAGGAATTTATAGATTTGTAGAGATAGAAAAGGTGACGGCTTCTCAATCTCAAACAGTTAATATAAAAATGAAAAGTAATTTAAACTATATGAGCAGCTTAAAACTCAGCCTTGGTTTATTTATAATTGCCAAAAACTGGAAATAATTCAAATACCTCTCAACTATAGAATGAAGAACTCCCACAACTTAAGAGTACACTGTAGTGTATTGATTCAGTAGAATACTACTTAAAAGACACAAATGACTGATACATGCTACCACATGGATGGATCCCAAATGCATTATGCTAAATGAAAGAAGTTAGGTTACATGACATATATACAAAGCAAAACTACAGGGATAGAAAACAGATTGGTGATTGCCCTAATCTGAGGATGAGGGAAAGACCCAGAGGATTTTGTGGGGTTTTTTGAACCTTATTTTTATTATGGTGGTAGTTTCATGACTGTATACACTTGTTAAAATGATAGGGAAAAATCTGTTATAAGATGGCCCACAGGACTGATAGGGGAATTCCAGTCCCTGCTTAAGACTTTCTGGGTTTTTCTTCCCACCCCGCTTGCGGAGCTCATAAAGACTATAAATTGTCCCGGCTGCTTATGCTCAGGACTCAGACCTCTGGAGAATGATCTCTGAGCCCAACTGTAAAATAAACCTGCTGCCTCCCAAGATCTCCAAGTGCTGCTTGGTTCTTCTGCCAGGTGATCCAGTCCAGTTTCTTGAACAAAAGCTCACAAAGTTGTACTCTAAAAAGCGTAGAACATGTTTGTAAGCCCAAGAGGAACCCTGTTTTAATCATTAAAAATCCCAGCATGAGTAGAGGACATTTAAAGATGCAAGAAATTAGCCTTGCCAAAGACACTTTGCAATAACCATTTATTAAGTACCTATGAGGTGCCAACTAGAACCACTCTACTAAGCACACTTACATAGAGAAGTAACTGTATCTCCAATCCTTATAGCTTCCTATGGGAGAAGCATTGTTATTCCCATTTTAAGAAAACTCAGGGTCAGAGAGATTAAATAACTTGCACAGGTTGCTTAGATAGTAAGTAATAGTCCCAGGCAGAGCTGTCTGTTAAGCTCTAGCAGCTTCCTCTCTATAATGTGGAAACTAGAATGAATGATGCTAGAGATTTTCAGGTAGGAAAAAGGAAGGAAGCTGAGGAAATTATAATCAGGGAATGTTATCACAGCAACATTGTAAAATCTGGACATCTGTTGGCAGTGAGGGGATTAATGGGGTAAAGTTGAAGCCTTGAGTAGAGTGGGAAAAATTGAAGGAGGCTGTGATGATTTTGACATTGTTCATTCTACTCTTTGTCCCTGTACCATAAGGAGGAGATACCATTCCATTCTTCGTTACATTAGCAGAAAGAAATCCTGAGGCAGGATGCAAGAGACCCACAATAGTATTCACTGAGTGCAGATTATCATAAGAATGTGCGACTTGAGAGCCTCTTATTTTACAAGGACCAATTCTTATCCATTCCCCAAGCCCCATTCATTTCTGTCTTCTGTTTATAAAGAATATGTCATTGAAATTATAGTATATTCCTGAGAGTGTGAGAGAAACTTTCAAGTATAAAAAGGAATCATAACTTATAGATGACTGTCCTACGAATCTCTGATGGGTTGATTAACCTTGATTTCTCCCAAATTCTTTAGGATCTCAAAAAATAACTGGAAAACATGAAGTGTAAGATCATAACTGCAAACCCACATCTTTACTGTTAATGAAACCTAGGCTGGTTTCAGAGAGATCACTGATAAGGGAGCATAAGGCAAGCTGACAAGCCACAAACACCGCCACCCCCCTCCCAACCAGGGGGATATGTGTGATATTCCTCAGGCACTCCTGGCTGCCCAAGCACAAAGGAAAGTGAAAAAACAAATGGTTAACTGATAGAGATCATAGTCCTGCAGGACCTAAGTCTCCATCATCCCTCCATAGTGATGTGGGAAACAAAGGAAGGAGGAAATGGCAGATAGAACTAAATTTACTTATAGCCTGCGGCCCATTGACAAATACCTGAGGCTGGCAGAGTAAAATGTTTCTCCAGGAACTCCCTACAGTCTTAATGTTAATAAGGGAAAACAACCTCAGCTTGACAATAGCAAGGCCTCCAGTATCCGGTGAGTCTTCTTTAGCATATGAACATCTCCTTGGAAACTTCCCCTGGACTTTACCTCCCCCAACTCCATAGTATAAAACCAGTCCCTCCTCTTGGTCACAGGCAGCTCTTTCTGCCAATGGGTCCTGTCCCCGTGCTTTAATAAAATCACCTTTTTGCACCAAAGCCATCTTCAAGAATTCTTTCTTGGTCGTCGGCTCTGGACCCCACAAACCCGACTATCACCCCAAAAAACCTCATCAATCACTACACGAAATTGTAAATTCCATGTCAGTTTCCTTTTCTAAAGGTACATATCATGAAGCCTTGGGTATTTTCATGGTGGATATGATGGATGACATTTAATGTTGAAAGCATTAGGAAAACTTTCATAAAATAAGATCAAGTTGATTCAAATAGTGTTAAAACGGGAAGCAGCCTTAGAAATCACCTAGTTCAATTTCTTCATTTTGCTTGTGAGTAAAATAGTCTGGATGAAGCAATTTTCTCTAAGCTCACAAGAATTTGTTAACCAATCATAGCATACCTTTTAAAAAATTTTTGTTACGTTTACACATTCTTTTTTGATTCCTTCTTATATTGCACCCACAGGGTGACAGAACTAAGGATTTAAAAATTAAAAGAAAATGTTTCTGAATAGTAATGGATGAAGGTACTTTAAAATATTACTGCATGTATAGAGGAGGTAAAATAAATTGTCCTCTACCCTTCTAGGTTCTTGGCTAAGAAAGTTCTTCCTCCCCCTCCCCCAACACAAATGAAAAGTAAAGTAATAAGAAAAACAAACAGAGCTTTAATAACATGAATACTGCTGAATACACAAGAGATAGCCAGGAAAACTGAGTAACTCCCTGAAATGGCCCACATCACCACCTTAAATATCATCTCCAGCTAAAGACAAAAGAAAGATGTTGGGTTAGGGGGTAGGGAGTCAGAAAATAAGGTTAAGGTTGTTATGCAAATTTAAGTTTTTGTCTTCCCCACTGCTAAGAGTTTTAGATTTGTTCATCCTTCTTTTCCTGGCACTGAGAGGGAGACATCTTTACAAACAGATTTCCCTTATAAATGTAAATGTCTCTTACAAAAGGGTAACTTCTACTCAGTTTTCTCCTGTGTCTGCTGTTTCTTAAAAATAACCAACTCAATGGGGCACCTGGGTGGCTCAGTCGGTTGAGCTTCTGACTTCAGCTCAGGTCATGATCTCACGGTCTGTGAGTTTGAGCCCTGCGTCGGGCTCTGTGCTGACAGCTCAGAGCCTGGAGCCTGCTTTGGATTCTGTGTCTCCCTCTCTCTCTGCCCCTCCCCTGCTCATGCTCTGTCTCTCTCTCTGTCAAAAATAAATAAACATTAAAAAAAAAAATAACCAACTCAAGATAGTCCTTATGCCAAAGAGAATATTTTGGGGGGGGGATTATGCTCCTTTTCATATGCATTATATTTTTTTGTCCAGCTTTGCAGTGGCATACGATATTGGAAAGAATGTTGAGTTAGCAGTAAGAAGACAAGAGTTCTAATCCTGCTCACTCTCTTCAGGACTCAGTTTCCTCATTTTATGTCCCTGGTTATCATAGAAAATAAAAATCCTATATGTTTAAAAAAATACATTAAAATAAATGAGATTTTAAGTGGGTAAATAGAAGCCCTTCTTATAAGTTGGATGATTTAAAGAACTTGAAAATTATGAAATACCTGTCGTGGAATATGTTTATGAAGAAAACAAACAACCATCAGTCTGGAATGGCATTGAGATATCTGGAGAAAAATGGATAAATTTGAGTCTCTAGAGATTTTTTCTAGATCTATAGTCTTATGATTATGTCACTACCAGGGTAGTAGGCAAAATAAAGCTTAACACATGAATTCTCATCATTGTAGAGTTTATCTACAGGTTCATGAAATTTTACTGCATTGCCATTGGTTCACACATATGCCATAGCATCCCAGAGGTGGTATCTAGGCTGTAAATAGATGATCTTTTGAACTTTTATAAGAAAACAATTTATGTAGAGCAGCCACTGAGTAGCTGACGTTGAGTCTTTACTGTGTGACACCTGGCATACTTGTTAGAAGCAGAGTCCTAAAATCATATTTAAAAGTTTTCAAACAGAGACATCTTCATCTTATCAAATGAAAAAAAAAAAAAAAACCACCTTTAGAAGTAAAAGATTTTTCCTTTACACAGGAATGATAATGACAACACCACTGCTCTTTTACAGTCTCTCTGGGAGTTTTTCTCACCACAGCAGTTATAAGAGAATGAAAGCTTCATGCCTTGGGAAGGCTGCATTTTTATGTCTGGAGCTCTTCCATTAGGTCACACTGTTAACGGCACAGTTCTTTCCTAAGGGAGACCTTCCCTGCTTCATAGCAGCCCCATTTATTCTGCCTGCAGCTTCTCTGTTCCCTTGTACTCCATGCAGACCAACCTTATTAAAACAGGGTGAAAATGATTCTTATGGAAAGTGCATCACTGTTGGCTTAACCAGCTATTTTAAATATAAAAAATACAGTTTGAGTTTTGGAAAAAAAAGAAAATACTGTACAAGTTGTGTCTGGACATTTCCAGGACATAAAAACAAAAGAAGACTGCTAGCTTCTACACAGCATATATGTTTGGCTTTCTTTTTCCATGGTGCAAAGGAAAAGTACCAAAAGATGATGCCACACTTCCTAGATGATATGGAGGGAAAAACTCAATGTATCAACTTCATTCTCATGTACCCATATAGTCAACAATGTCAGGATCCTCCCACAGAAGAAAGAGATATGAGAAAATAAGATGATTCTGTACTCTTTTTAATTTTCAATTACTCACACTTTTTCTTCTCTTCTTTTTTAGTTGTTCAGGATCCCAAGGTATAAAATACCATCTTGACTTCTTCAGTGGAATGTCAAATGGAGTCTCCCTTAACAGAATGCTAACTCTTTCTCCTTGTAGCTCAGTGATGTAATTCCATCTGACCTTTCCCTTCTTTTTTCTGTTTAACATCTGGGCTTTTTATGAAAGCCTAGATCAGACTCACAGACATTAAACTTAAAAGCTATGTATATATTCCTTATTATCGAGAAAACAACTTCCTGGATTAAAAAATATGGTGGAGGCCCTTTATTGATATGTGAAGATGGCAACTTGAACATGTGTCCCAAATCCAAATCAGTAGTATACAACTTTTCTTGAGCCAAACAACTGTTGGACCAACTGACTGGGGGCCTGCTGAGTATGAGCCAGGTCTTATCTCTTCCAGGACAGATGAAAGGAAATGGAAGACCTTTTGACCTTTGTTTTATGATACCTCTGAAGACCAATCATGGAGAGAGCTGAAATGATGATCAAAATTATTTAAATTCTGGAGAGAGTTTGCCCTGTAGAAACTCACAAAATCCAGGAAGATTTGCCCAGGGGGAAAGATGAAGTTTCCTGGGAAAACCAGTTGGCTTCCAGCAGGGAAGTCAAGCAGATGGTGTGGGTTTTTTTGTAACACTAAGGCTTGCAAAATGCTGGCTTTTGCACAGAAGGAGGCTGCAAGCAAAATGAAGTTTTTTGTGATGTTTCCATTTGCGACTGACAGACTGCTGGCTGGTACATGCTAATCTCTTGATATATATACTGTGATCCTTGATCCCAGCAACAATGGCATCACTTGGTTGTTTAATAACAATACGTAATCTCAGGCCTCAACCCAGATCTACTGAATCAGAACCAGGATTTGAACAAGATTCCCAGGTGACCTATAGACACATTAAAGTCGAGAAGTCTACAGACACAGAGACAGCTGTATCTCCCCTCACCTATGGTATTATCATCATTAAGTTAGATTAGCAGCTATACCCAGATCTCACTGAGAAAACTAAAACTCCACCAATCATGGTTCTGATATGCCCCGATTCGAGAGACCCCCCGAAAACAAACCACCAGAGTCCAGAGTCAAAGCCAAGCGGCAAGGGTCGTTTATTGCAGTTTCGAACCCGGTCCTCCGCGCACTCCTTACCGGTGACGCTAAGAGGCCCCGAGCAAGGATCTTACAGCTTCTTTTATAGACAGGCACAAACAAGTTAGGGATTTTTTGAGGTTACAGAGCTGTTATTGGTTGACATTTAAATTTGAACGCTCAGCAGAACTTGTTTGGTTCCCCCCTTTATTTCAAACCACTCAGCAGAACTTGATTGGTTCCCGCCTTTGGGTCAGACTACAACCGGGCACGCCCTGGCTGGTTTCAGGAATGGTGGGGGGGGGGGGGGGGTGTCTTTTCTTTGCAGTTGTGAGTACACCTGGTAATTTTTCTCTTAGTCTCTCAGTTCTTAGCCAAGTAGTGCTGGAGGGGACTGATGAGTACTTCAGGAGATAAATAATGTTCTCTCTATCTCTCTCTCTCTCCTTAGCAGAGAGACTTTGTGTTTGAACTAAAAAGTTAATGATAATTTTAAAGAGAAAATGGTCACTGCTAAGACTTGAATAAGTGATCCTGAAGATTAAATAAAATAACATCTTAAAACAAAACAAAATAAACAGATAAAAATGTAAATAATAAAGGAAATCATAAAAGATAAAAATTCAAGAATCCTAAAATTCAAGTACTATGGATTCTAGAAAAAGAAAAAACAATAGACAGAAAAAGAGAAATTATTTAATTGAAGAAAATGTCCTATTCTGAAGCTAGTTGGTAGTCTGTAGACTGAAGGGGTTTAGCAAATTCCACACAGGATTGCGGGGGAAAGAGAGATCAGACATTTCATAATAAAATCCCTGAATTCTGAGAATAAAGAGCATTACACGCTACCGATGGAAAGAAAAAAGTTGCTTACCAAATGAAACAAATCAAATTGGCATTAAACTTCTCATCAGTAGAAAGCTGGTGGTGTGACCACCGTAGACAACTACAAGTACAGTATGCAATTTAGCCTAGCTTGCTAGATTGCCAATAGTACCAAACCATTTCAGTAGAAAGTAGGGATTGGCTGGTCAGGGATGTGTGGTGGGAAGTAAAGGCATGCTAAGTTCTCATCTTTTTTTTTTTTTTTTTAATTTTTTAACGTTTATTTATTATTGAGAGACAGAGAGAGACAGAGCATGAGCAAGGGAGGGGCAGAGAGAGGGGAGACACAGAATCTGAAGCAGGCTCCAGGCTTCCAGCTGTCAGCTGTCAGCACAGAGCCCGACGTGGGGTTTGAACCCACAAACTGTGAGATCATGACCTGAGCCGAAGTCAGAGGCTTAACAGATTAAGTCACCCAGGTGTCCCCTAAGTTCCCATCTTATGGGAAGGGAAGAAGAAGTAGTTGAGAATTACAGCATCTTTGTTGAGAATATTTGGTACCTTGTGTTCATATTTTGGGAGAGATATATGTTTGATTATGGATGTCTCTAAAAATATAGTGATAGTTGGTAAATAACTATAGATAAATGAAATAAAACTTTAACTTAGAAAAAAAACAAGTAAAGAAAGAACAGTAACTAAAAAACAGAAAAAATAAGGACAAGGAAAAAGAGAAAATAATACACTAGGCAGGAAACAAAGTAAGATGAGTAATATTAATTATATCAGTTATTGCCTAAATGTGAGTATACTGAATGTTTTGCCTTCAAGATAGAAATGGCACTAAAAAAACCCCAGAAATTACAGTTAAAAAAAAACCAACGAAGGTATATGTTGTTTATAACAAGCAATGATAAAGAAGGTGAAATGTGATAAAGGAATAGCTGAAGACGAACAAGGCCAAAAAACCCCTAAAAACAAGCAAAAAGTATAATAATAATGTCAGTCAATATGGAAATTTAAGTTAAAATGATAAAAGTATATTTTAATGAATGAATATACAGTAAATCTCTATGCATCCAATAATACTAGCAGCAAAATAAATGAAGCAAAACATTAAAAATGTAATACGGGCCCAACAAAAACAATTATAGTGGAAAATGTTAATATATATATATTCTTAGCAACTTTATTAAAAATGCATGGTCATAGAAAAATTGAAGCAGATAATCAACAAACTTGATTACAAATGCATGTATGTATACATACATATGTGTATATATACACATACATAAACTTTAGATCCTTTGAAGAAAAAAATTTCATAAGTCCAAAAAAAAACTGCAAAAACAAATCTCTCTTTGACCACAAAGTAAACTTTAACACTTTTTTTAGAGAGACAAATTTTTACCTTACATTCTATAATATAATTATAATCCAACAAAATTAGAAATAAATAATAAAAGTTTATCTTAAAACCCTAATTGCTGGGGCGCCTGGGTGGCTCAGTCGGTTAAGCGTCCGACTTCAGCTCAGGTCACGATCTCACAGTCTGTGAGTTCGAGACCCGTGTCGGGCTCTGGGCTGATGGCTCAGATCCTGGAGCCTGCTTCCGTTCTGTGTCTCCCTCTCTCTCTGTCCCTCCCCCGTTCATGCTCTGTCTCTCTCTGTCTCAAAAATAAATAAAAAACGTTAAAAAAAATTTAGAGAGAAAACCTCTTACTATGGAAACATTGAACATACATAAAAGTAGATAGCATAATACAATGAATCCTTACAAATACATCAAATCATATTTAAAAATTATCAACAGTGTTTGCTTCGGCAGCACATATACTAAAAATTATCAACATTTTTTCCCAATTTTATTTTATGTATCTATCCCTTCATTTTTTTCTTTCCTGGCATATCAAAATATATCCCAGTATTATATCATTTCACCCATAAACACTTCAAATAAGAATTCTTAAAAAAAAGTAATTACCACAACATCATTATATCTATGAAAATTAATAGTAGCTGTTCAATATCTAATATGCATTTGATGTTCACATCTCCTCTTTGATTCAAAAATGCTTTTATACAATTGATTATTTAAATCAGAATCCAAACAAGGTCTACACATTGTATTTTGTTGGTATATTTCTCAAGCATCTTTTAATCTATAAGAGTTTCCTCCTTCTAGATTCTTTATGCAATATGTTTGTTGAAGAAACTTGGTTATTCATTCTGTAGCATTTTCTACATTCTTGATTTAGCTCTTTGTTTCCTTGTGGTTTTATTTAACATTCTCTTTGATGCCTCCCTTCTTGGGAAATGAGTCAATCGCTACAGACTGAAGATCTACCAGGTTTTAGTTAAATTGTCTGGACAGAAATATGTCATAGGTGGTGCTAAATACTTCCTTCGCATCACATTTGCAAGCATACAATATCTAGTTATTCCACTTTTCAATGTTAACGTTGATTAATGTATTCAGGTATTGTCTATCTGATGACCAATCTACTCTTTACCCAAAGGGTTTAGCATCCATTGATGATCTTTGCCTAGATTCATTATTTCATTAGAAGTCTTCTGGTTGAATGCATTTTGGTACATCTATACTATGAAGTAATATTTTGCAATTATTGCAAATAATAATACCTAAGCCTTTTAAAAGGCTTACTTTGAGTAATGTACTGTTCTAAGCACTCTCTATATATTTATTATACCTAATAGCAACCCAATGAAGTAGATACTATAATTGTGGGGTTCAAACTCATGAACCATGAAGTCGTGACCTGACAGACCCTTAACAGACTGAGCCACCCAGGCGCCTCATGAGATGGCAGAAATTTTTATTTTTAATCTATAAGAAGTCCCACATGAAAAATGGAAATACTTCAGGTTTTCCACTTGAGATAGGACAAGGGTTCTAAGTGAGAGAAGATGGACAAATATTAAAACAAACACAAATTATTCATCTTTGAAGAAACTTTCCTGGTAAGTACCCAAAGAAAGCAGACCCAGAAAAAAATGGTTTAAATGCTTTAATGAAGTTTTCTTGAAATTATTGTGAATATTAATGCTTTTCCAGGTTTATATTAGACTTTCCATTTACAACTAGAAAGAAGCCTTTATTATTAGCACTTTAAAATATTAGTAATATTACTTATTAGTAAATGATACGGTTAACATTTAGTAGCATACATTTATTGATTATAGATACAATACCTGGTAATGGTGTTTTGAAATGACAGAATATATAACTAAGAAAATATATATTACTATATTCTAACCACTCAAAGATGACAGAACACATGTTAAGATTTAAAAATATTTATTGGTATGCCAGATATTGTCATTTGGGAAACTATACGCTCAGCTTTTTTTTTTAATGAGATGATATATTTTATTTCATTTATTTATTTATTTTGAGAGAGAGAGAGAATGCCCGAGTGCACTAGCAGGGGAAGGGCAGAGGGAAAGAGAGAGAATCTTAAGCAGGCTCCACACCCAGCACGGACACAGGGCTGGGTAGCACAACCCTGGGATCATGACCAGAGCCAAAATCAATAGTCAGTTGCTCAATCAACTGAGCCAGCCAGGTGTCCCACTATATGCTCAGCCTTGGAAGCAATTTAGACCCTTCATAATGTATCTTTGGGAACTTTCTAAATTAATACATGTAGATAAACTTTATTTTTAATAACTACTTAGAATTTTATCATATGGGTGTAATTTATCTAAGCATTTCTATGTTATGGAAAATTAAGACTGTTTGCACAGTTTTACATATTTTTAAATAAGAATGTAAAATCCATGAGGGCAGATACTTTTTATTCTGCACGCCAGCTAAAAATAACACTTGAAACCTAGTAGGCAAAAAATAAATTTATTTAATGAGTATGTTGACTGAATAATGTCATACTGAGTATCTTCATATAAAACTCTACCTGGGGGTGGCTGGCTGGCTCAGTCAGTAGAGCACCTGACTCTTAATCTCAGGGTGTGAGTTCAAGTCCCACACTGGGCATAGAACCTACTTTAAAACACACACACACACACACACACACACACACACACACACACACACAAACTTCTGTCTGTATTTCTGATTATTTACTGAATGTAGAACTTTTTGATCAAATAGTAGGAGCTTATATCCATTCTTCACCATGTGCTTTCCAGTCTCTTTGATTAAAAAAAAAAAAAAAACTAGTCGGAAAAAAAGAACTCACTCACATGGTAAAAAATGTACAGAACAGGACATCATTATATTTCTAAATATAACCATTTGTTTTAAATTTTCTGTTTACACATGAAACTTTAAAAATTACTTACATGATTTATATGTACTTTAAGAGATTTGTTTCTGAAAACTATTTTAAGAAAATAGGTAGAAAGTACCAAAAACCAAAACATGAGAGAATTAGAATTAAAACTTCAAGTATCAGTCCAGGAAGAGCAAGACCTAACTAACAGACATACCAGAAAGAGCAAAGGTAGGACATATTAATGAGATAACCTAAACAAAGTTCCCAAATCTGAAGATACTTATGACCCCTACTACCACTTGAAGGCTATTGTTCCAGTCTTTAAATAGTAGTTCCTCCTTTAAAGTTTGTACTATATGAGTGCACAGGGGTGTTCTTAGTACCCTGACTAATACTACCTGAGAGTCCTCCCCCTTTCACTTTTTCCCTCCTCCCATTCCTGCTGTCCTGTGAGAACTGGGTTTTACATCTCCTAGTTTCAGCCACTCTCCACCTTAACGAGAGAGTGATAAGCAGATTCAACTCGAGGATACTGTTCTTCAGGATTTTATCAGCTGGAAGACATGCTATCTGAAAAACATTTCAAAGACCTTACAGTTCTTTTGCTCTATTCCAAGGATATCTGCTTAAACCTACAGCCATAGTTTCCCATTATTTTATCTTCTTCACCTAATGGTTGTTATACCTCATATCTAGAATTTATATACTGAAGACTATGCAGAAGTCAGGATTGAACAAGAGAGCATACGATTTAGTTCATGGCTCCCAAATTTATATCTTGGGTCTGAACTCTTCACTCAAACCCCAGACTCAAATATTCAATTCCCAGCTATTTATTTTCATCTATTTTAAAATTTTTAATGTGTATTTATTTTTGAGACAGAGCACAAGTGGGGGAGAGGCAGAGAGAAAGAGAGGGAGACACAGAATCCGAAGCAGGCTCCAGGCCGTAAGCTGTCAGGACAGAGCCCTACACGGGGCTGGAACCCACGAACCCCAAGATCATGACCTGACCCTAAGAACGATGCTTAACTGACTGAGCCACCTAGGCGCCCCTCAACTGCCATTTATTTATTAGGCACCTCAAACTTCACGGGTTCAGAAATTGCAAACAAAATTGTAGGGATCATCTCTCTATCCTCTAGCCTCTTTTTGCACCAGTGTCTTCCAGATTCATCATATTCCTGACACACTGACCTTTTATTTATTATTAGAAAACACCAATCTTATGTTTTCTTGGGCTTTCCACTGTCTGCTCTCTCTGTCCTGAAGACTCTTCCTTGAGATCTGTACATACCTGGCTCTTTCACATATCATTCATGTCTCAGCTGTAATGTCATGTCCTCAGAGGACTTTTCCCTGACAAAATTAAATAAAGCTGCCCCTTCTCATGTTTCTCATTTTTGTCTATCTTACTATGTTTTGTTCATTTTATTCATAGCACTTGCACTATTTGAATTTTTATCTTATTTGTTTATTGTCTGTCCGTCTCCATTATTTACATACTCTGTTACAGTAGATACACGTTCTGTCTTCTTCACCATGTATCTCTGAGCAATGGGAAAATAGTGTGGTGCATAGTAGCTAAACAGTTAAGAACTGTTTTTCAATAAATGGTTGAATGACACAATTTTTCAGTAAATCCAATACAACTTTTTTTTTTTACTTTAGACCCATATTACTATTTCTTGTGTTGAACATTAAAAGAAGTAGTTGGTTTGTTAAAGGCCATGTTGTACAAATAGTATGTATGTTTAATCTAAATTTAGGTTGATAAAATGCAGCATACGGGATCTGAGGCCTACAAAGGAAAAAGCAGATTCATATCTTCTGTTTCACTCTCCCTCAATGGCTTTTCCAATTATGACTTTAGCCTCACTTTAGTTTGTCCTTCCTATAGCTAAGATTTACTGAGATAACCAATTACAGAATTATCCCTTCTTTCTGACAGCACGTGATTCATGACAAAGCCCTACTTCCTTGGACCCTGTCCAAAATCACTCAACCCAAATCCAAATCCTATAATTCATTTCCAGCCTTCTCTTACTGAGACATCCCAGGATTCCCCATGATGTGTGTTACTTCTTCTGGAAATCAATAATAAACCCAACTTGTTCAAGTGTTCTTGGGTCTTTGGCTGGAGGACATTATTATACCTGACACCTTGTTACACCCATTGGCAACTGGTAAAACTTCATCTATACCTAGGTAACTCCATATAAAGGGAAATTCTAGGACTCCCCTTTGGGTTACTTGACGTAGCAGCACGTATCTACATGATACAACTAAGTAGAGAGCTACAGCTGCTAAGATCTGTTGATGGAAATACTGTTCCTTCTTTCTCCAAAAGACCACAACCCTGTGTCTGAGGGCAGTGACACTCAAACTATAATGTGCAATGAATCACCTGGAGATCTTGTTTAAAAAAATAAAAGTTCCTATTCAGTAGGTCTGGGTGGGCTCTGATATTCTGCTTTTCTAACAAGGTCCAGGGTAATATTAAGGAATAAACTTTGAGGAGAAAGTTTTTAAAGGAACTAGAGGCAACAGACTTGAGCTCCTATTTCCCATTTTCCCTCAGATAGGATGCTCAGATGACCACTGCATAGGTAAGATGTGAGTTGTGTCCTGAAATTATAGACTTCTCCTGAACCTCCTTTCTATCTTGGAAGAAGGGATGGAAAAAGATGAAAGGCCTTGCATTAAATTAGACATGTATATATGTTTGTGCTCCTAATCTTTAGGTACAACCAAGAGCAAAAAGATTTTGAGATTGGTTTTTATTTGAATGTCTGTGGATACTCCCAGCAACAAATACTGGGACAAAGATTTGAGATTCAGTAGGAAGGTAGTCCCCAGAAACACCAGTAGGGAATATGAAAGTGAGGCAGGAAAAAGAAGGAGGCCAAGAGAGAGCAAATTATCAACCAAGTTACCACTGTTGACAACTGGAGCATAATCTCATTGGGGAACTCTGTGCAGACTATGCCTTAGAATTATCTCAAGAGAGGGGTGAGTGTTCCTCATTGGTTGAGGCCGGCTTCTAAGGAAATTAATTCTTTATCACTATTGCCCTACCTTGATAGCTGGCCTATTGTGCTACTAAGCCAGAGAAAAAGAAAAGGCAGCTCTTCAGTAAGGAGTCATACTTATTCACGGTAAGCAATCTTTAGCTTAGAGGTAAGCAGTGAGAAGATATATAGGTGAGACATGGACAGCAAATGCTTCCTGAGTTGGGGCCTTTGCTAACACAAGGTGAGAAGTAATTCACCTATTACCTCACCTATTACCCTCAAGAAACTTAGATGTTTCTGATCAAGGGAAGAATATGCCTGAAGCTACTTCTTATCACAAATAACCTTTTTCATTAAGGGGTGACAGCAGGGCCCCTTGAGAGACCCTGAGGTATCATTGCAGATGGATGAAACCTTGCTCTTCAGATAAAAGCTCTCCTCTTCTTTATCCTCATCAGCTGGAAATGCTATCGGGGAATACCCACTCTGAAAATCTAACAAGGTGAACTCTAGGTGTTCTTTCCAAGTAGTCTATTGATCACTCTGAGTTCAGCTATTAACAGTATGATAATTCACACACTCAATTTTTCCCAGACTCCTTTCTCACTACAAAAATTGGAGAGGCATATGGGCTATGATTCAGTAATGATCCTGTTAGCCAACAGTTCTTTAACAGGATCCCTTAGGTAATTAATCTTTCACAAAGTAATCGTCCTAGATTGTTCTGGAAATGCCCTTGAGTCATTTAACATGATGGTGTGCTGATCCCCTTGGGCAAATCCCAAGCAACCCAGCAGGCTTGCAGGGGTTGACTTCAATTTTCACCTCAACTCATCTTTATGCTCAAATGCTGAAGATACCACAAAGTGCAGGAAGACAGGGCTCAGGCCATGGGAGTTTCTAGGACCGTGCAAAGGAGGAGGGAACTAAGGATAGTTTTCTTTTCTGGCTTCCACTTTTCTTTTCTGGCTTCCTCAAGGCATTGTACTTGAGACATGTTTGGTGTGTTTAAATATCTCCTAGTGCTTGGTGCTGACCATGTGTTCTACAAGCTTTAGAGAGAGTTATCCCTCAACAGATCCATTATTATCGAACTTGGTGAAGCAGGACATATCACGGAGCTACTTACTATTTCTTCTTTTACAGTCTTTTCAGGGAATTTCAATATCATGATAAATGTGCCCCATAGGACTTGTTCATTATAACCAAATTCCAATCTTGGTTGGATCAGATGTTAACTCTAGAAACACCTGAACCTCATATTTTTTTAATGTTTATTTATTTTAGAGAGACAGAGAAAGAGAGAGAGAGAGACACGGAGCATGAGCGGGGCTCAGTTGGTTGGGCGACCGACTTCAGCTCAGGTCATGATCTCACAGTTTGTGAGTTTGAGCCCCATGTCAGGCTCTGTGCTGACAGCTCAGAGCCTGGAGCCTACTTCAGATTCTGTGTCTCCGATCTCTCTGCACCTCCCTTGCTCACTCTCTGAGTCTCTCTGTCTCTAAATAATAAATAAACGTTAAAAAAAATTAAAAAAAAAAAAGAATCCAACTCTTGATTTCAGCTCAGCTCATGATCTCATGGTTTGTGAGTTTGAGCCCTGAGTTGGGTCCACTGACAGCACAGAACCTGCTTGGGAATCTCTCTCCATCTCTCTCTGCCCCTCCTCTGCTCACGCACACACACACACACACGCGCGCGCACACACACACACACACACACACACACACACACACACTTTCTCTCTAAATAAATAAATAAACTTAAAAAAAGAAAGATGGAAGCCCAGTAGGTTGTAAGCACCTGAATTTTTGTCAGCATATGGCACTTTTCATATTCTCCATTAATTTATCATTATTTGTTTTGTTGTCTTATGTCACTAGTGAGATTTTAAACTTTTTACAGGTGGAGGTTGTGGCTCACTCATCTCTGTATTTCCTTTATTGTTAAGAACAGTGCTTTGCCCTGGGAAACAGCTGGTGCTCACTAACTGTTTAACCAATAAACTATGCATGAACAAATGAGTGAATGCTCTTTTGCTAACAGTTATAAGGCAATACAATTTAATTGGAAGAACTAATGGGTGGCTTGGAATGCCAGTTGTCTTGTACCATGTTACTTAAACAGCTGGTTAATTTAAAAGTAATATGAATCAAACCAATGTTTTGTCATCACATAGACAAAAATTGGCTCATTAACTGGATTGTTCACTTTCCAGTTTGTGGCTATCAGTTCATGTAGATAGAAATTCGTAGTGTTTTGTCTTCTTCCTAGATAAAGCAATATTTAATTGGATGATCCTGACCAAGTAAATTAAAATCTCCCTGGATCTTCTTTTCTCCACCTGCTAAAGAGTATAGTCAACTCTGCCTGTTCATTGCCTCACAAGGAAATTGTCATGCTGACAATTTTATAAAAGAGGATTTTATATGGAGAAAGAAAGGATGAAATGGCTTAGCTCCTATCTCTTCCCAAGGAAGATTTTGTAAATGACTTTATTCTAATTCATCAATCCAGTTTGTGTTAGAATTACGGCAATTGTGAGCCATGAACTCCTCAGCATCACCCTTATTTTCACATCTTTATTCTTTGGTTGATTCACTAAGTAATGTGATTACAAATGAAGACATTTGATGGATATTCTTGTGTTCCTTGGTATGTGTGATTCCTTGGACTCTATCATACACACACACACACACACACACACACATACACACACATGGAGAAAAAGAGAGAGAAAGGGGAGAGAGAGAGATATTTGCTTTAAATATCTTTAAACTCTTTGGTTATTGAATTTTGTTTTATTTTTTGACCGAGAAAAAAAAAATAGAAAGAAAAAACCCAACTAGTGACTTAAACTGACACATAATCTTTTCTTGTGAGTTTTCAAAAGATTAAGTTCTAAGGTTGAATTCTAAAGGGGATCTATGATCTAAACACCTGACATATTCATACCTAATATACATTGGTCCTTGCTGTTCGTGTCTTTATATCAAGTCTGTTAAGTCTTAGTGTCTTAAGGATTCTCTGCTTCTATTTTCTCCCTCCTCCAAATTATAATGTACATTATTACCAAATCTATCTTCAAAAAACGCATCAAGTACCTTCAATCACTTAATATTTGACTACAGCAGGATTTGGAAAACTATGGCATGAGAACCTAATCCAACCTACTGTCCATTTTCATAAGTGAAATTTACTGCAACACAGACATGTTTATTCATTTATATATGGTCTACGGCTGCTTTTTTGCTACAATAGCTGAATTAAGTACTTGCCACAGAGACTGGATGCCCTACAAAGCTTAAAAATCCATTGTTTTGCCCCCACCCACCTTTTTTTTACACAGAAAAAAAGTTAGCTGACCTCTGGACTACAGGATAAAATAAAAATTCTACAGTCTGGCATCTATGGCCTTTCATAAACTGTAGTTGGAATATAGCAGGTGATCAATAAAAGCATAATCTAGGTAAAAATTTATGCTGGAAATATATCCTACACAATTAATTTCTAGCACAGTCTCCTAGCTTCAGCAGTCTCCTGTCCTGTTGGGAGGGACTGTGCAGCAAACAGTCAGGTGTATGCATAGGATTTAGTCAGACATGACTGGGTTCAACTTAAAGCTTTGGCATTTACTAGCTGCATGGCTTTGAGCAAGTTAGCTTTCTGAATCTTGGTTTTCTCATTTGTAAAATGACTTCATGGGGTTCTAAGAATAAAATGAAGTAATACATTTTAAATACCTAATATAACAGTTCATACTCAAGAAAGGCTATTGCATAGTTTCTTGTTTAGTCCATGAACTAGGATTGCTTAGAAGATATGGTCTATCAGTCAGCTTGGACTGCCATTAAAAAAGTACCTCAGACTGGGTGCCTTCAACAAAAGAAATTTATTTTCTCACAGTTCTGGAGGCTGGGAATTGTGAGCTCAAGGTGCTAGAGGATTTGGTTTCTGGTGAAAGCTATCTTCCTGGCTTGCTGATGGCTACTTTCTCGCTGTGTCCTCATGTGGTGGAAAGAGAGAACGAGCTCTCTGGTGTCTTTTCTTATAAAGACATTAATTCTATGGGGTCGGGGGCTCCCCCATATGACTTTATTTAATGTAATTACCTCCTTTTAAAAAATCTTTTTTATATGAACTTTTAAAATGTTTACTTATTTCTGAGAGAGACAGAAAGAGCAGGGTGGGGCAAAGAGAGAGGGAGACAGGATGCAAAGCAGGCCTGATGCAGGACTTGAACTCACAAACTGAGGTCACGACCTGAGTTTAAGTCTGACACTTAACTGACTGAGCCACCCAGGAGCCCCATAACCTAACTGTCTCCTTGTAGGTCCTTTCTCCAAACACAGTCACATTGACATTAGGACTTTAACGTGTGAATTTACTGGGGGACACAATTTAGTTTATAATACATGGCATGCAGAGGGTGATGACTCAATCTATACCTGGTGGATTGATCACTGTATTCCCCACAGAGTGGGTTTCATCTTTAAGTGAGGCAAGCATTTGGTTTTCAAACTTTAAAACCATTGTCATCTTATTGGCATAATATGATATTTATGTATATTGTTAAGCTGCAAAAGTGTATTACAGGACAACGTATTGTGAGATTACAGTTTTTGGTAAAAATACACAGAAAAAAATACACACAAGGGATATATGCCCCAAAAGTAACTGAAGTTATTGCTATTTGATGGAATAATGGACAATTAAAAATGCTTTTCTTTTTCACTTCCTACTTTTTATATAATGAAAATGAATTGCTTATATAAAAGTGGATATATGAGTAGGGCGATCATAAAACAAACTTAAAAATACATTAAAAACCCCACATATTTTGACAGTGTCTATCACTTTTTAGTTATTTAGTTTTTATTTTAGGTGAAATTCTCATAAAGTTAACATTTAAGAGTGGCATTTAGTACATTAAAATGTTATGCCAACATCACCTCTACCTAGTTCCTGTCCATAACTTTTAAAAACGACTTTGTAAAGGTCTATTTACATATCTTATACTCCTCCATTTAAAATGCACAATTCAAAGAATTCTGCATATTTACAGAGTTACACAACCATTACCACAACTCAGTTCTAGAACATTTCCATCACCCTGATAAGATTCTTTGTGTCCATTTAGATTTTACTCCCATTCTCACTTCTAGCTCCAGGCAAATACTAATCAACTTTTTGTCTCATTAGATTTGTCTTTTCTGGACATTTCACATATGTGGAATCATGTAATTTGTTATCTTTTGTTTTTGGTTCCTTTCATTTTGCATAATATTTTTGAAGTTCATTTATTGCATAGCATGTATCAGTATTTCATTATTTATTTTTTTCTTTTGCTGAATAAATTGCATTGTAGGAATAAACCACATTTTATTTTTCCATTCACTCATGGACACTTGAGTTGTTTCTATATTTTGCCTATTATGAGTAATTCTGCTCTGAACATTCACCTGTTAGTCTTTGTGTGGACATAGGATTTCATTTCCACTGGGTAGGATCTTAAAAGTGGAATTACTAGGTTGTAAACTCATATTTAACTTTCTGTGAAACAGCCACATTGTTTTCTTCATAACTTAGTTTTTCATTTCTATAAGCATCAACAACAACTACATCTTTGAGTTCCATAAATTGTGTAAACTGGGTAAGTTTCTTATGACCTCTTCATCTCTTTTCTCATCTATAAAATGGGGATATCATGGGGTTCATGTAAGCTTTAAAAATAATATACAAAACACTTAATATGTGTGAGTTCTAATTGAGTGCTAGCTGTTATCACAGAGTATGTTCAGAAGATTGGGATACTGACTGGAATTTCTTGCATAGACATAATATAAAGCCATAATATAAAATCATTCATTATTTTCTATTTTCTATGGTTCTTTTCAGTAAAATATCTTTGCAAACTCTTCCTACATTTTTAGAATTTTTTTTTGCCAGATCTTTCCATTTCACAGCTTACTCCTTATTTAATGATCTTGATTTAGTTCTTCCCAAAGTATCCAACTTAGCTTTTTTGTAAATTAGTCTTCATAGAAACATCAACTCTCATTCTATACTTATATATTATATTCACACTTCATTATTTTATGCAATTATATGCCTCTATGGTTGGAGCTGAGTGGCTACCTGGACATGAGGTTTCATATGCTGGGAATATTACTAAGTTTTACAAGGTGAATGAATACTTCTAGTTAATCTGGCAGCTGACTGAGTAGAACTTGGTAAAGATCTCTTACTTTACATGGCAGTGTCTGTAGGAATTTCTACCAGTTACAAAGTTAAAGAAGAGGAAACAGTAATACAGGTTTATCTCCACATTCTGCAAAACATGAAGCAAACTTGGCATATTCATCATGTAAGATAAATACAGCAAAATTTGTGGGTGATTTTTTAAAACATGGGGAAATATAATATTAAGATTAAAAAGTTGAATACCAGTAAGTCTTGAGGAGGAAACTGTGGCTTTAATAGAATTATAGGTTAATTTTTTTCCCTGCATCTCTATACTTTTCTCTATTAAAAGTAATAATGTGGATAGCTTTGACAAATACATAAAAAGTAAATAGAACTTATGGTTTCCGTTACAATATTTAAAGAGCTTGGAAGTTGCCCTCTAATCCTTACAATAAAAAGGTAAACAAATGGAAAATCAACAATTTCTCTTGAACCTATTAGGTAATTGAGGTCACAGGGCAAACTGCCACCCAGAAATATCTAGAGATGGGTAAATCCAGAGTCATAGTCAAGGCCTGCTCGCCTAAAGTAGAAGCAAGCCATAAACTGGTAGAAATACTTAAAAGGTATTGTTAATGAATTGGTGGAGGTTAAGTATAGACACATAAAACCTACGCATAAATATTTATAGTAGCTTTATTCATAATCACCAAAAACTAGAAAAAATAAAATATCCTTCAATCAATGAATGGATAAAAAGTGGGTGGTACATCCATGTAATGGAATATTATTCAGCAAAAAATAAAAGGAAAGGAATTATCAAGCCACAAAAAAGATATGGGTGAGTCTTACCTATATATTGCTAAGTTAAAGAAGCCCATGTGAAAAGGCTACATATTATAGGAGTCCAATTAAATACCTTTGGAAAAGACAAAACTGTAGCACCTGTAAAATATCAGTGGTTTTCTTGGGTTCCGTGGTGGAGGGAAATAGGTGAATCACAGAGGACACATTTAGGGTAGTGAAATTATTTGGTATAAGACTGTAATGATGGGGGCGTCTGGGTGGCTCAGTCGGTTAAGCGCCTGATTTCATCTCAGGTCATGATCTCTCAGTCAGTGAGTTCGAGCCCCGTGTTGGGTTCTGTGCTGACTGCTCAGAGCCTGGAGCCTGCTTTAGATTCTGTGTCTCCCTCTCTCTGCTTCTCCCCCACTCACTCTCTGTCTCTGTCTCTCTGTCTCTGAAAAATGAATAAACATTAAAAAAAATTTTTTTTTAAAGACTGGAATGATGGATGTGTGACACTATGCATTTGTCAAAACCTGTAGAACTTTATAGCCTAACAAGTGAACCTTAACGTATATAAATTTGATTTTTAAAATTTTAGGTTGCAGTTTCCCAGGAAGGATTGCACACTGTGACAAGAGACTTTAACCATGTTACAAATGTATGAAATAACTTCCTGAAGGGGGTGGGAGGGAAAAGCACTGACCTAAGTACTTTTGGAAATGAGCAGCAAAAGGAACTGCCCATGGCATTGTACTCTAGTTGATCATTTTTCCCCCATGAGAGGGTGGGTTAATAATTCTGAAATTTTAGTACATGTATACGAAATGAACAACTAAGTAAATGTGTGGTGGGCAGCAGGAGCCAGATGTCTCACTGTTGGAGTAGGAATGTACAGATAAACAAGTGAAGGAGTCTAGAATGATCCATGTGGTAATGGATTAGAGATATCAGTATAAATAAATTTTAACTTATTTAGTTAAAAGATACAGATGGTTATATATGGAAATGTTTATAGCTTTGTGTGTATATATGGCTTTGTGTACACACATATATTTCCTTGCTCTGTCAGCTGAGAGGACCTAGAAGCAATGACATGCCTAGAGCTCAGATCTGGTTTCTAATACCATTCTCCAATAAAAGGATCCAGGACTGCTTAGAGAAATGGCTGATTTGCTGGAGGAGGAAATATACAAGATGATCCTGGAGAATCCACTAGTGCCAAAAATTTTAAAAAAGGGGTTTAGAAATAAAAATCTATAATAATGAGAGTATGTCAGTGGAACACAGGAACCAATTGAGAGAGCTCTCCAGGGCCAAAACTGAGAACATTTGAGCACCCAAATAAGCAAAGTAGTACTGGATTATAACCCAAAGTAAAGAATAAGTATCCATAAGAACAAACTGACATAAATATTAAAAAGTAAATAGATGAAGAATTTGGAATGAAGGAATAGATAAGATAAAGCTATGGTAAAGCCAGTACAAAAATTTCATACTGTTGTTCTCCTGTGCTCTCTCATGAAGGTGGACTGCATATTTCTTCTGAGTTTCCTAGCAGTCAAAGCAGAAAATGAAGCAAGTTAGAAGACTTCTAGTATACATAAGCATATAAAAAAACAAAACAAAACAAAACAAAACAAAAAAACAATTACTACTTGTTCAGGAGAAGGGCAGCTTCTCTTAAAAATGAGATTCAAGAGACCTTGCTTTCTTGGGTTTTCACATCCTTACAATAAAGATAATAAGGAATTTAAATAATCTTTCAATATAGACTAATTAATAGGAAATTTGTTTAATTAATTCCTCATGGCACATGTCTGATAATGTTTAAAGATACTATAATCCATACCCCCATAAAATCTAAAATCATAACTTGTTTCTAAAAGAGGAGGTTTTAATTTATTTGAATTCTTGAAATCACAGGTGGCAGAAACTGACAAAAATTATTTAAACACGACTTCAAATTTTATTTTTATAATCCTGAACTTTCCTGATAATTAATAAATTGACATGTGAAAAATACATATTTCCAATTTTAATCCTGAGTTTTACATACATGTATTTTAGAAACAAGACCACAGCTACTGACATTAATCCCCCCTTTTAATTTTATTTCATCCTATTATGGTCACAAACCTTTGCCTATTTCCAGTTACTGACATAGCTTCATCTAAAAGCCAAAGTGGTCCCAGATTTATTTAGAATAGGTTGTTTATGGATTGAAAGAGCTCATCAACTCTGAACTTTTTTTCTAAGATTGGCTTGACTTTCTAACCTACTAGAGGTGTAGAACAAAGCTGTGAGATCACACTGGAAGCAGTCAATTGGTGCCTGACAGTACTCTCTTCCACAAGAAGAGCTAGGAGCCACTGGTAGGGTAGCTTACACAACATTAAGTCTAAATTAAAAAGAAGAAAAACACAACAACAATGTATATTGATCCCCACTGAAGATTGAAACTAGGAGAGCTAATTTGTTCCATGCGGGGAAGAAACACTGTAGACTCCCTGCTCTAGGCGCTGTGGGTTCTTACCATTTAACTCATCATGGGGTGTCCTACAGAAGCTGACCTGGAATTGTTTTGGAGTGAGACTACAAAGACAGATATTTAGTATGGTACTCTGTATAAGCATTTCCATCAGATGTGGCATTTAAATTACATTATATTTTAATAGTCCTTCACGTATTGTATCTGTAAACAGAGCGGCTGCTTAGTTTGCAGCACTTCATTACTTGTGACATTTTATCCAAAATGAGAGTCTGCATCTAAGGAAATGATTGGCAAGTTGACCGAGACTACTTTTCCTTGTGTTAAAAGACCAAGACCTATACACCCTTCACTGTGTAATTTAGTAGCTTATGATTCTAATTATTGTCATTGATCCAATAATTTGGTCAGGTATTAAACTCCAGTAAAACCCAACATTACCCTCTTGGTGTTTGTTGGTAGGGTATTATTTAATTTAAGATAGTTTTAACAATTCCCCTTTCAAAGCTTCAGCAGATACTTTAACTGAGACATGAATTCTTCAAAGTCTGTCCTTCCATTCGTCAAATGCGATGGTGTGTTTTATTTCCATGGGAATACATTTCTTCTAATGTAATCGTGTTTTTTAAAGTACATTATCCCTTGGGGACATATTTTCTTATTTATTACTTAGAAATCTGAAGAGAACAAGATAAAAATACTAGCTTAATCAACAGAATACTTACATAAAACCTAACTATTTATATTTAAAGCAGGTCCTTTTAAAATGTTTATTTATGTGTGGTAAACAGTATGATGCGCTGGCACACTAGGATGGTAAAGGGCACTGTGCTACTATCACTTAGGTATAGACTAGGCAAAACAGAGCAGCAAACATAGAAAAGGTCATTATGTAGCTAGAGTGGAAGGAAAACAACAGTTGTATAACTTCGAAAAGTTAAGTGGGAAAAAGTCTCCTGTATTGAGGGGACTTTTACTTATATCGTAATTGGATTCCAGATTTCATTCTCTTTTTCCACTTTTAGCAGTTTGCCTCACTTGCCTTCTTTCTTATATCTTCTACCTCTTCCTCTGCTAGCTACTTCTAAAATTTTCTTAAATAATATTAATTAAAAAAAACCAATTTCTTCAGAAACTTTTCCTTCTTATTGTTGCATTGTAACTCTTTTTTCATTCGCCTATAAACATGGTGGAACACTATTCATCTACCGTTCACGTTCATGTTTAAATCCTTCACAATCTGTTGTTTCCAACTGTTTGTGATTCATTATCTTCATATTATCAGATCTCTTTATTTTTTTAAGTGAACTCTACTCTCAAGGTGGGACTCAAACTCACAACCCCAAGATCAACAGTCACAACCGACTGAGCCAGCCTGGCACCCCTGTCAGATCCCTTTAAATTGTCTTTTGACGTGAACTCTATTTCCTATATGTGCCCCATCCTCACTTCCCGCATGAACTATCTCCTCTTGGCTTCCTGGTTAATGCTCTATTTTTTTTTCCCTCACGAAACTGTTTTTGTGGGTTTTTTTTCTTCTTTTTTGCCGTTAATATTGACTTGTGATCTCTGTCTTCAATGTGTCCTCTATTGCCTGGACTCTAAAGTGTTGGTTTACTCTCCCTAGACTTCTCAGTTTGTGCTCATTCTGAGTGACTTCATCCATTAGCAGAGCAGCCGCTCTCATTCATGTGCTGATGAATCCAAAATCTAAATGGATCAGATGAAGAAAAGCTGGACTACTTTGAGAAGAAGAAGTGGACATAATGAGTAATAAAAGTGGAAAGATAATTTTAAATTATGAAAGGACACTCAATACATTCAATTGCAAAGTAGATTTACAGGCTCTAGCTATTAAAGAGAAAAATAATTAACCCAAGGCACTAAATTCAGAGATTGTATAAGACCATAGGATGACTAAAATTAAGATCAAAAAGTCATCATAGTATTTTAGAACTCAAAGATGCTCCCTCTTCTTTGGATAGAGCAGGAACTCTTCGCCTATAGCTTCCCGGTAGCTTGTACTAAGTAACAGAGAATGTCATGGTATGGAATTTTCTTGCTGTGGTTACTTGTGGAGTAGCGAGAGGAACTAACGAACAATAATAAACATCAGGATTTCTGAATAGCTATAAAGTATACTTTAACCACATCTCAAAGTGGCAAAATGAGATGAGTAGGCAGGTGAGTTAAGATATTAAGACAAGGGGTGCCTGGGTGGCTCGGTCTGCTAAGCATCCCACTTCTGCTCAGGTCAAGACCTCACCATTCATGAGTTCAAGCCCTGCGTTGGGCTCTCTGCTGACAGCTTAGAGCCTGGATCCTGCTTCTGATTCTGTGTTTCCTTCTCTCTCTCTGTCCCTCCCTGACTCAAGCTCTATTACCCTCTTTCTTGAAAATAAATAAGCATTAAAAAATTTAAAAAAGATATTAAGACAAAAAGGTCTTTGTTGCTGATTCATTGGGAGGTATGTCAGCTAAAATGTTGAAAGCAAAGCCCGAAAAAATTGCCTGAGCCAGAAGTGAGTTTTGTGGGATAGCAGTAATGTTGTATGAGTGGATCCATAGAGTATAGTAATTCTTCATATTTTAAAAATAAAGGAAAAGGAGAACTTCATTGATTCAGCAAAGTCATAGCAAGGGTTTACTAACAGACGTTGTATTAGAATTCAGACTTCTGTCTTACGAGCTGTCATAACTGTCAGCCTCTAAAAAATGAGGAAGGCTTAGAGAAATTTAACGAAATTCTTTGTTTGAAAACCATTTTCACAATGCTTTGCCCCAACCTAGTAAACATCAACAGTTATTAAACAAAATGTCTTAATTTGCAGGGAAAATGGTAAGTTATCAGGGTGGCTGATGAATGTTTCATTGCTCCTTCTACTAATCTGAGCCCTGGAGCCTGTCCAGCATTGTTGGCTGTAGGGACAATTTACTTCTTTCAAAGTTCTCTAAATTTAGAGCTGAGATGCTCAGAAAATCATTCATCACACATAAATAAACAGCCTTATTGTTATTTCCAAAACATTGAAAATCTTGGAAAGGAACAGGAACACAAAGTTTCTTTGAAGAATGAAGTGTCTTTGCTGTGTGGCCCTCACCAGTTTAAGAGGCTACTTGGCTACCGTTTTAGATAACTCACTCCATTTGACACATCAAGTGCATTTTTTCAGTGAGATTATCTTTTTGCAGACTTTCCTTTCTCATTTAGCTTGATTATTAGCAATTTAGAAACATTTACAAATGCTGCAAATGATCCAATTTAATTAAAAATACAATATAGATGAGAGGTATATATAGAATGGGGTTTTGTAATAAAGGAAGTCAATCTTTTTTTTTCTTTTTTTTACATAAAGGAAGTCAGTCTTCAATGAGAAAGACCCACTTCATACACAGCCCTTGCATAAATTGACTGCTATTTCTGTCGCTCTATCTTTCCAGCACAGAAAATCAGTGCATGGGTACCATACAAAGACTTGGAGCTTTAATGGATAGGCCACATTGGTTGGGTTCTGGCAGTTGTTTCTTACTGTATTTTGTTATGCTACCTGAAATTCCTATAATTAGAATATTTGGACTCAAAAAAAATTACTCTGATATAATTGCAAACATTTCTGGGAATGGTAAATGGCTTAGAGGCATTGGCATGTAAATATGAATTCATTTAATCAAGTTACTTTCCTCCTAAACCCAGCTGCCCCTTGGCAATATGAGTCTTTGTTTGGAGAAAGGAAAGCAAATCATTTGAAAATAGAGTATTTGGGTTGTTGCGAGCCAGGCCTGGATGGACGACATTGTAGGACAGGAATCACACTAAAGATAGATATGATTAACTATAAGAACAGAGATTTTTTTAAAAAAGCATCCTCTATTTTCTCTGTAGGTGCATACACACATGCGCGCGCGCGCACACACACACACACACACACACACACACACACACACAGGTATACTCAATATCTCTGTTCTGCCAGAAAATAGAAGTCAGGGCATGCCAATAACACCATAAGGATTAGCTATACTGTGGCTTAAATAGCTTATATTATGGACTGGCTTAGATAGAACATTTTTCTGAATTTCAAGTTATAGACAAAAATAATAAGCCTTTGCAATGTAACTGGATTATAAATTTTGGAATTTCTAGACATCATAAATAAAAGGAGAGTCTCCTGAATAAAGGTTAATATCATAAAGTTGTTTTTAGGGTTTAACACCCCAAAAGAGTTTCTTTCTCTTAAAGGACTAGAAAGTTTTTGTTTTTGTTTTTGTTTTTATTTTTTAATGAGATAGTAAGAATTTTGTCACTCTTTTGTTCTGGTCTCTAATAAATTCAAATTTGAGGCCTAATCATATTACAAACCTGGCTCTTTTGTTGATTTATATGCCACTCACTTTTAAAAATTATTTTGACTTTCAATTTCTAAATAAGCAACCTAATTATAAGTGGCCTTAACTTTTGTTTTGTCTTGTTCTGCTTTGTTTTAATATGGTAACCAAGAGAAGGAAGAAGAAACAAAATGTTATGATGTGCTACGTGTTATACATGTATTACCTCACCATTCCTCCCAACGTCCTGTGACATAGGTCTTCTTATCCCATTTTTATAAGTGACGCCGGATTCAAACAGATCTGAAGTGACAGTGTTGATATTCAGACTTCCCTGTATATAACCACTTTATAGAATGAGCAATATTCTGATAGGTCATAACCAGGACGTGGCTTTTTTTTTTTCTCCCATGTTTGCATTTGAAAAGGGGTGTGTGTGTGTGTGTGTGTGTGTGTGTGTGTGTGTTTGTGCGAGCGCGCGTCTCTCCCTTACCTGATCAGGGAGATTGCACAGCTTTTAAATCACTTTCAGCTTAAGGATACTTTTGATTTTAGGTATTCCCAAGTCTAATCCTTTCTAAAACAACTCTCCAAATCTCCATCTAATTCAGAGTTTTTCCCCTGCCTCATGTAAGGCCTGAGATGGGCATCAGAGATTGGAAGTGAAAGAGCTGCTATAGGCCTTTTCACTCCTTCTCCCCACTTAGTCTATAGCTGTCTGCTCCAGAGTTTGGGGGAAGGGGACCTGAGGAGAGGGAGCTGAAGAAAGAAGGAGGTAACAGGAAAAAGCAATGCCTCTCTTGCAGTAGGCTCTAGTAATTCATCTTCCCGGGTCCTCTTTGATGGCAAGCTTCCAAATGCTGGCTGACACAGGGGATTCACTCTCTGGCTGACTTCTTGAAACTTCACTCCCCCCACAGTAAGCCATATTTCCAGCTTCTTCCTGTGGGATGCCCTTTTGGCTGGGCTTCATCAATATGTTTTACACCCTACCTTCTGAGATATCCTTTGGCATGAGGGAAATTAAAGCGCCTTCTTTCACAAAGCAGTGGAAGTGCAGTTTGCTTCCCACTGCTGCCCTTTCCATTTGCCTTGCCATTCAAATCCACTTAAGATCTTCCCAGCTTTAGTACTGTCCAGGTGAGAGGCAGGGGACAATCTCTATGTTTGCATAGGCTCTAGGAAGATATGTCAGGTTCTCCCAATAGCCAGCTGGGGTCCAAAGCCCCCTTGCAGACACTGTTAATATTTATGCCAATTTTCCTATTCCTTCTCCTTTGTCTTGATTTGTGTGAAGGGAAATACTTCAACAAGGCTGATAACTCTTTACCCTGATTAACCTCTTTAATAAACCCATTGATAGTGTTCTTTTATATAGCCAGGAAGAAGGGGTCAATTACCACACTGACATTGCTGCCTTAATTTGGTCCACATACATATAGCTAACACCTTTCTTTAAAGTGTAAGGAGTACCTATCATCCATTTTTCTGAGTCTTCGGGGTTCAGCTGAAATTCAGAGGCAATAGGACAAAACCCATTTAACATCCTGCTGTGTTGTTTTTAGGGTTCCTAGTCTTTTCACTATAACATCCTATTTCTCCAAATTCACCTTATGTGGATCTATTTACATTCTTTAAATACCCCACCTTTAAGATGTTCAATATGACAATAAATGTATATGTATTTTTTTTTAATTTTTTTAACGTTTATTTATTTTTGAGACAGAGCATGAATGGGGGAGGGGCAGAGAGAGAGGGAGACACAGAATCAGAAGCAGGCTCCAGGCTCTGAGCCATCAGCCCAGAGCCCGACGCGGGGCTCGAACTCACGGACCGTGAGATCTTGACCTGAGCTGAAGTCGGACGCTTAACCGACTGAGCCACCCAGGCGCCCCTAAATATATATGTATTAAAAAGTAACCAGACCTTATATTGTGAAACTCATTTCTATCTCTGTTTCTTTTCTGAACACAAGCTATGTGTTATCCTCTACAAATATAATATTGAATTGCAGCTACAGATTATCAAAATGTCAGTATTTGCTAAACACAATAATATTTCTATGGAAATAGTTGCAAGCAAGCATTAAGGAATTTACCATTTTATTCTGCTTTTTTCCCAACATCGCCACTAGTTGGCTGGTTAAAAGTGTCCTGCAAAGAACTGCTAATTGAAAAAAGATATAGATCTTACTTTTGGCCTTAGTACTGAATAGCTGTATGGGCCTGGCAAATATGTTAACCTCTCTTCCACTCAGGGTTCCTATAATTAAAGACTCTTACTAAGTAATCTTTAGAGCCACAAAAGGTTAACCATGCACATAGTGCTTAGATGAACCATTTCAACGAAGCACTGAAATCCTTCTAAATAAAGCCAGAGCCATTGAAGCTGCTGACTAGAAAATAACCCCTGACTGAAAATATGTCTGGACAAGCCATTATCCAGGATGGGATGCTTTGATTTCAGTAAAGTGAAGTGCTAATCTAAGCAGTTAGTTCTTCAGAGTTCCCAGAGACTAAAAAGGATACAAACCAATAAAACAAGCATATTTACAGAACATGTTATTTCTTAATGTATAGATACCAATATATAGACAATGTATAGAGTACATGTGTGTCCATGAGTAAATAATATTCTGACAACATTTTCACAAGTAATAAACTGATCTATATAAATAGGTATGTTTTAAAATATGGATGCATATCCATCGGTTCCAGGGTAAAAATCAAACTCTGTGGCCTGAATTACTAGGGCTTCCATGACTTGGCCTCTGCTATTTTCTTTAGTCTTGACTCTGGCCTTCCCCTGACTCCTATTCTGTCTTTTGGCAGTACTCAGCTTCTTGTTCTTGCTTGGAAACACCAGGTTGTTTTTCCCAGGCTGCTCCCATTGTCTGCTACTCTAGTTACCTACTGCTATATTATAAATTATGCCAACACTTAGTGGTGGTCCTGGGAGTCGGCAGGGCTTAACTAGGTGGTTCTTGCTCAGTGAGGTCTGTGATGTAGATGCAATCACATGATGACTGGAACTGGAATTGTCTGAGACTTGCTAACGCGCATGTCTTATTGCTGGGCTTGAAGGACTTGAACAACTGGTATCCAGAATAGCTGGCTTTTTGGGCATCTTTTCATGTGGTCTTTTGAAATGGTCTCTTCATTATAGAAGCTTCAGGGAGTCAGACTTCTTACATGCTGGCTTGGGCCTTCAAAATACGTGCCTCAATGGAGGAGCAGAGCCAGGCAATAGCTGTATCATCTTTTATATTAGCTTTGAAAGTCATACACTGAGTCACTAAGGACAGCCCATCTTCAGCAAGAAGGGAATTAGACTCCATCTCTTGACAGAGCAAGTGTCAAAAAATGTGGGCATGTTTTTAGGCCACCATGCACACATGGCAAATACCTGTTACCTTTCAAGCCTCCTCTTGATAATCACCTTCACAATGAAGCCTTTAGGCCAAGTCTGTGCTCCACCTGACTCCTTTCCCTTTCTCAAATTGACCACATTCTCCACTGTATGGAGAATTACTATTTCTATTACTACATGTATGATGTCTTTTTTTGTATACATGTTTATCTGGTATTTATTTATTTAAATTCCATTTAGTTAGCACACAGTGTAATATTAGTTTCAGGTGTACAATACAGTGATTCAATACTTCCATACTATCTGACCTGTTAAAATACACATTTCTTTTTTAAAAATTTTTTTAATGTTTATTTCTGAGAGAGAGAGAGAGAGAGAGAGAGAGAGAGAGAGAGAATGAGCAAGGAAGGGGCAGAGAGAGAGAGAGAGAGAGAGAGAATCAGAAGCAGGCTCCAGGCACTGAGCTGTCAGCACAGAGACCAACGTGAGGCTTAAACTCGTGAACTGTGACTTGAGCCAAAGTCAGATGCCCAACCGACTGAACCACCCAAGCGCCTTTAAAATACACATTTCTTAAGGGCAGAAATTATTTCTATTTCTATGTTCTTCTCGTCAGCCCGATTATTTGGCCCAGTGCCTGAAAAAAAAAAAAAAAAAGGAGTAGGGTTACTATTAATTTGATAACTAATGCATTGAATAAAAAATTGAATAAGAAATAAGAGAATATATGTGAAACTTATAAATGCCATAAAATTTGTTACAAAACATTTACTTTTTTTGTTGTTAAAAATATTTTTTTCTTTTAATGTTTATTTATTTATTTTGAGAGAGAGAGTGAGTGAAGCAGAGAGAGAGGGAGAGAGAGAATCTCAAGCAGGTTCCACATTGTCAGCACATAGCCCGAGGTGGGGCTTGATCCCATTAACAGTAAGATCATGACCTGAGCTGAAATCAAGAGTCTGATGCTTAACTGACTGAGCCACCCAGCAGCCCCCAAAACAGATTTACTTTTAAAATTATATTAACCCATTTCTTCCAATACTAAGAACATTTGGCTTTGGGGATTATGAAAAATTACAATTTGCTTACTCTTTTGTCTACATTGGGGAAAAGGTGACTGAAAACCCTAAACTTATTTTTTCCTTGCTAGAATTATGGTCATTGAAAGCAAAGTGTCATAATGGATGAAAAGCTCATGCTCTTAGTTTTGAAGCACTGAAAAAAATTAGAGTATAATGTCAAATATATTCATCTTCTTTTTCTCAGAACTTCAGTCTACGTTAATCTTGTAGGTGCTCCAGTGCTGATTACTGTGAGAGCCATCAAAGGTCCATAAAAGCCTACTACAATAATGGAAGAAGGAACTTTTCCAAGATGAATTTAAGATATGATGGAATAAAAAATGTAATGGTTAACTTCCTGGCAATTGTGTAATGAATGATAAGCAGAAATTAAGCAATGCACTTCTATTTGCTTTAGATTTATATGTTTGCCTTTTGAATACATGCTGGCCATCGAAATTGACAGCATTAATATTTGGCATCTTTGTTTCATTTCCTACATAAAAGCTGGTTTAAAAAGATGTTGCAACTCTCACACAAATTAGTGAAAGCAAGGTTATTTATATTTAATTTTCCCAAGAGCCATACTTTTTACTTCCTATGTATTCTTATATCAATATTAGCATTTTGTATATTGAGATATTTTTAAATTGAATAGTTTACTGGCATATTTTGGCAACTCAAGATCCCTGCTGCCTGCAATTGCAATTGCATGGGGAATGGGTAATTATTCTTTAATAGTAGAAGAATAGTAGGGGTCACATTTGGCTCAGAGTCATGAGTAGCGTTTTCATTAAATATCACCGTCTAATCATTACTCACTGCACATTTTAGCAAGACAGCTGATGAGGAAGGACGATAGAACAGGGACATTGCCATCAATAGTCAGGGCACGCACAGGCTCAAGAGTATAATTTGGTTCTACTAGTACTTGGAGACACTTACTGTCACATTATGCCACCCTACAACTAAAAAGAGTTTAGGGAATAAAAACTATTGTTTAGGGAAAATGTGTGGTTGTCTGATGGCACACGCTTCCAACTGTTCGAATAAAAACTAAGACAAAGTGAGAGAGTCTGCTCATCTTATTGTGTCTTCAATGAAATTTAGGACACTGAATCCCACAATTTTATGTTTCCTCAGGCAATACATGCAATAGTGTCCTTCAGGCAAGTCAAGTGATATAAAATGAGCGCTATTGCCCAATCATTGCACATTCATTGCACATAAAGCTTGAATATAGGGGTGCCTGAGTGGCTTAGTCAGTTAAGCATCTGACTTCGGCTCAGGTCATGATCTCACATGGGTTTGAGCCCTGCATTGGGCTCTGTGCTGACAGCTCAGAGCCTGGAGCCTGCTTCAGATTCTTTGTCTCCCTCTCTCTCTGCCCCTCCCCTGCTTGTGCTCCATCTCTCTCTCTCTCAAAAATAAACATTAAAAATGTTTTTTAAAAATGCTTGAATATAGAGGGAGGTAGAAGAGGGGCTTTTTACCTGATTTCTCTGTACCTTTAAACATGATAGAAAGGAAACTTTTACACGGATTCCTGCCATTGTCATTTTATGCGATTTTTCCAGCTTAGAAAGATCACTCAGATTCATCACTCAGATCACTACGATCACTCAGATTCATTTCCAGATATTTTATTTTGTGTTTATAAAATGAAAAGCAAAACCAGAAATCCCAATGATCCGGGTACACAGGGTGTTCAGTGTCAGCACACATGAATGGTTTGAGATGATTTATCCCTTTTACAAACTCTATTGGCCACATTCCACTCCTTGAGCTTCCCCCCGCAAAACACACACTCCAATTAGACAGTGAGAACATGTGTTCAACATATCTCTCAGATAAGTCTCTGAACCTCATTCTAGCCAAATTACTTCCCCCAAGTCCTTTCATATAGAAATTCTCAAGTGGCCACAGGTTACATTTTCATTGGAACACCTAGCTCTCAAAAAAACTTCTTACTTCTACCAAGATACTTCCAGAGGATAAGAAAAATAGTAAGTAAGTCTGTATATTAACATTTGTAAGAGTCTATGATTTAAAGTATGACAAAAAGGTAAAATCAGAATTCTTTGAGATCCCTAAGAGGTCTGGGATAAAAACTATTAAAAAAGGATAAAAGGATGGGTAAGGTCATTTATACGCAACAATACTCACTTGAAGCAATTTTAGAGGGTTTTATAAATTGGGGGGGTTCTCTTTTACTTCAGGCTTTATGTTTTTACTAGTTGTTTTAAATCTGTATGTTGAGATAGAGTGATCAATATTTGTGTAGGCTTCTGGACATTGGAGCTTCCTCTCGCTCTAGATGGGAAAAAAGAATAGGAAACAAGGCAAAAGAGTCATTTCAAAAGAGTGGTCACGATTTGGAAAGTGACAGAGAGCAAACAGACTGTGCCTGTATCATTGTCTTATGTACGGTTGTCCCTATGCTTCTCTTTTTCCTACCTATTGTTTGTTTTTAATTTTACTTTTGCCTTTCAGATGATCTTAGTGGCACTCTATAATCTCTTTTACTTTCCCTTTATTTTTAAAGTTGTGAGATATCTTATATAACACATAAAATGTACTGTTTAAAAAATAATTATATATACCTTGTATCACTATCTACACCAAATGTTAAATCACATCTAGCTCCAATCTTCAATACATTTACAATTTTAGTGGAAAAGTGGAAACAGTAAATGACAAAATATAATGAAATGTTATAGATATTTTAAAAGACCCATGCCTGCATATAAAGAGTAGACACCCAAAACAGGGCATAGATTAATTGTATTCACTGGAGAGAGGAGGGAAAGAAGAGGGATGGCTTCATAGATGAAATTAGAGGTGAGTCTTACCAGACCAACTGGAAATTGTCAAGAGAACAATCAGGTAATCCAGAATTCTGGGCTGAGAAGGTGCAAACCACCAACATGTGAAAAATCTTGGCATATTTTGAAATCATGAGTGGGATTATGGGGTGTAGTGCAGGGAGGCGGCCTTAATACCTTAAATTTTCTCTGGAATACCAATTCTAAAGTTTGAGTGGGACAAGTCTGGAGGCAGAGTGACCCAATAGAGGATGTTTGGGTCATCCAGGAAAAGACTAAGTTAGAGGTTAGGGAATATGGAAATATTCCACAAATTTGAGGACTTTTAAAGAAATATAATTTAAGGTGCGCCTGGGTGGCTCAGTCGGTTAAGCGTCCGACTTCGGCTCAGGTCATGATCTCGCGGTCTGTGCGTTCGAGCCCCGCGTTGGGCTCTGTGCTGACAGATCAGAGCCTGGAGCCTGTTTCAGATTCCATGTCTCCCTCTTTCTCTCTCCTCCCCTGCTCATGCTCTGTCTTTCTCTTCTCAAAAATAAATAAACGTTAAAAAAATTTTAAAAAAAGAAATATAATTTAAAATAAGTGCAATTTTAAAGAAGTATAATTTTCAAGAACTGTTGATTAATGGGATGTAGATAGTCATGAAAGGAGAATGTAAGAATCAGCCCCAAGTTTTTATTGTTTAAAAAATTTTTTTTAAGTTTATTTATTTATTTTGAGAGACAATGAGGCGAAAGAGCTGGTACACGAGCCAGGGAGGGGCAGAGAGAGAGAGAGAGAGAAGGAGAGAGAGACAGAATCCCAATCAGGCTCTGCACTGTCAGCATGGAGCCTGATGTGGGGCTCAAACCCACGAACCATGAGATCATGACCTGAGTCAAAGTTAAGACTGGGGCACTTGACCAACTGAGTCACCCAGGCACACTCCCCTGCCCGTTTTTATTTTAAGTGATATCATTTAGTTGATGATGATACCTTTAGGCAAGATAGAAAATTCAGTAAAATTACTCAATAACACAAATTTGGATACAATGGAATTTATCATTGGGTCTAATTTTCTTTCCAGCCCTAGTTCTCAAACAGGGAGAGATGAGGAGGGAAAAAAAAAAAAAAATACAGAAGGCAGGAATACAGAGCAGGAAGTAATTGGGAAGTAAGTGCCATGTGTTCATTTGAGACTTTCTCAGTGTATGGTCATCTATATTCAATACATGTTTCACTATCTTTACTTCACTACTTTACTTTTGTGCCTATTATAATTTTATAGCATGACTTTTTAATTAATCTTGCAATAATGTGGCCTTGAATTTTAGCTGACACAATTTTTTGGACCCCACATATAGCATTTTGGTATCCTACTAAATAGGAGGGGGATAGCATCAAAGATGTTGTAATGAGTTTTAATACTGAGTTTGTGGTGCCCTTATCATGCATGAAAATGGGCTGTATATGAACACATATATTTCAAAATCAAAACTGAGATGGATATGCAGATTTAGTGGCTATCAGTATATATCTGGTACTTGAAATCATGATTATATGTTTTGTGGGAAGCTGACATTTTGGGAATAGGCAGAAAAAGAAACCCACATAGAAAATAAGAGAAAAATCATCCTGATTCAAACACATTTCAGGAAATCTAATGAGTGCAGAGTCATGGAAACTAAAAGAATAGGGAGTTGTTTTGAAAAGAAAGAAATGAAACAGTAACAAACGACTGGAAATTTCCCCTGCATTTAATAATTAGGAAGCAACCTGTGGTCTTGGTTAGAGCCATTTTAGTAGTATTCTGGAGGTGGAGGGCTGATGGTAATGAGATAAGAAATGAATGAAGCTAACAAAGTGAAGACTGAGCATATGTGTTCAAAATGTTTCAATGAGAAGGGGAATTTTTAGGTAGTTATTCAAGTACACAGGGTCAAGAGGTTTAAGATGGAAGAAAGTTGAGCCTACTTGTGGTGCTAGTATCTAGGGAGAGGTCTAAGCCTCAGGAGAGAGAGAGAAAATAGACCATAAGACAAAGCTCTTGGATATTGACAAGAATGAGATCACGAATGAGAATGGCACTCTTGGCCTTGAAAAGGAGAAGAAACACCTTTTTCTCAAAGGTTAGCAGAGAGGAAATTAGATGTTTGTAGATCAGAAGGAATCAGCAGTAAAAACTGACCTTGGCTGATGACCTCTATTCTTTCAAGGAGACAAGAGGGAAGGTTAATGACAAACCATAAAAAATGGCTCTTGAACGTTAGCTAACAAAAATTGAAGGCTGGTTGATGTGTGTTATGTGAGAAAATTACCAAAATGTACCCAAGTGCTTTGTTTTCTTAAGCATTGTTATAAATACACTCATCCTGACTACTAGAAAAAAGTGACGAGAAAGGATGTTGTAAACGGAACACTGGAGACTGACTTCTGATTACAGTCTTGCCATATTTCCAGCTCCATTATATTAGACAAGCCAATTTAACAGATTTCTTATCTGAAAGGGAGATGAACTAAATGACCTCTAAATGTCCTTCCTAATACAAACCCAACTTTATCGGCTTTAATTTCCATAAGGGCAACTAAAAGGCCTGAAGAAAGGTTTAAGCCACCCTATTTAACATGTGTGCCCATGCCATGCTGTTGGACACCTGGTAGCAGGAGACTTAAATTAGAGCTTCAGGTTTGGGGTAGAATTTTTAATTTATTTCAGAAATATTTATGGCTTTCTTACTTTGAGTCAAACACTGTGCTAGGTGTTGTGTGAATAAAAAGATATATTAGATGGGTTTGGGTCCTCTAGGGAGCTTACAAACTAGTAAAAGAATTGAATATACATCTTTCAAATCTTGAAACTATAAAACTGAAGACATGAAGAGACAATAAACATTCCAGGACTGAGCATAACAACATAGATAGTCTTTGTTCCCAGGCTGTTTGTTAATTGCCACAGACATTTGCTGTTAATTGGCCAGGACATTTTCCAGTTCAGTTCATGTGATGTGCTGCTAGATCCCTCTTGTCTACTAAATCTGTTGCCACCATAGCCTGGAGAGATTCTAAAAGTATCATAGAAGACTACAGAAATGTTACCTCCCTGCAGAGGGAATTGGCTTGGGCATGAACCCATGAGCAGTTTAATGTCATTCAGCTTATGTCGTGTGTTATCCTTAAGCTAACTAAACTCCGCCATCAGAATCAGGGCTGCTGCTTGGGGGCCGGGGATTGGGGGGGTTGAGGGGATAGTATTCCATTAAACTTGGCATTAACTCCTCCTCTGCATATCTGCAAACCAAATGAATTTTCAGCACTTCCTCTCTCTCTCCCTCCCCCACCTCTTTTCTTCTCTCTCTTCTTTCCTGTCTCTCTCTCTCTCTCTCTCCTTTGTTTGCTCATGTAGTTTGTAAATTTTTACCTCAATTTTTACTTGGCCCTGTGCTAGCTGATATGCATGAAAAGATTTAAAAAATACAGCTTTTTTTTCCTCATAGAACTCATAATCAGGAGAATAATATACAAATCAACAGTAATGATATGCCTTGATAACTGTTTGGAGGGTATTGTGCAATAAAAAGAAAGAGGAGCAATCCATCTGGAGAAGGGAAAGGAAGAGATAAGGGTCAGGGAAGACATTCTGAGTTGAGCCATGAAACATAGCTGTGTGTAACTATGTGCATGTATATTTCCTTTCTTGGGAGAAGTTACTGCATCTGCACAAATCCTGAGGCAAGAAGGCCACACATGGAAGAATTTGATGGAGAGCTGAACTTTCTGCCCCTGCTCCAAATTGTGGATGAGAAGTTGAGCCTCAATCCTACCACAAAATTCAAATGCCAAACTAGAGTTTTTCCCTCCTTCTCTCCTCTCCTATCACATCTCTCTACTCTTCAAATGACATTGCATCTAAAGACTTTGTTTCTGCATACACCTACAGGCCCTAGGACCTTGTCTTAACCTGTTTGTACTGCTCAAAAGAAAAAGAAGAAAAGTAACTTTTTCTTTCTTTCTTTCCTTTGTTCTGTAGAGAAAGTGTCTATGTGCTGTCACCCATTTTTACTATTTAGGTTGCTGATAAGAACAGGACAAGGTCATCATTAGGGAAAGTGCCAGTAATTTAGAAGGCCTAGAAGGTACAAAGAGGAAAAGAGCACAAAGTATGAGATTGGAAAGGTAGACAGGGGACAGATCTCAAGATGCCTAGTATGCCGCTCTAAAGAAAATAGATCTTAGCCTGAAGGTGGTAAGAGCCAATGAATATTCAAGGAGGGAAAAGACACAGTCAGACCTACATTTTATAATGGGCATGATTAATCGTATTTTGTAGTGTGTGGCATTGCCCAGAGAGAGGTCTGGCTTTTGCCCTCAGTTTGGGAGTTAATCTCCTCAAACCTGAGAGAACTGTCTTTGTTCAGGGTAGGGAATGACCATACCAGATCTTAGGGTGGAGCCAGTAACATCTGATAATCTTGCGTGAGGGCTGGGACTAATTCTGTCCAGAGAGGCCAACCATATGATTTAGGGTACAGTATCAGTCAACCCAAAGGCTGAGATCGAGCACATGGACAATCAATCAATCTTGTGTAATGAAACTCCAATAAAAACTCTGAAATCTGATGCTTGAAAAAGCTTCCTGGGGTTGGCAAAACTCCATGAGTATTATCCCATGTTGGTGCTGGGAGACTAATGCATCCCAGCATGTTGGGGAATGAACCAAGGAAGATAACATCTGGAATTCCCCTGGACTCTGCCCTATCTGTCTCTTCCGTTGTCTGATTTTAATCTCTATACTTCCCTGTATTAAATTATAACCATGAGTATAATAAATTTCAGTGAGTTTTGAGTTGTTTTACTGAATTATTGAAATCCAGGGTGGGTTTGGGAAATCCCCTGATACTTGCAATTGCTGTCAAAATTGAGGACAGTCTTGGGGACTGTGCCCTCTAACTTTAAAGTTCACTGGAACTTCTTGCACATAGTAATTAAAAGTACAGGCTTTGGAGTCAGACCTGGATATAAATCCTAGCTTGGTTACTTTGCAGTCTGTGTTACCTCTCAAAAAGCTTTCTTTATGAGAAACAGATGACTTTGGTGCTTTGTGTCACCTCCCCTTGGCTTACCTTGGATTTAGCTGCAGCTGTGCTTAATAGTTTCCTGTGAGCTCAGGCTCACCTTGCCCTGGTACTGGTCCAGCTCAAATGTGTGCTGTGTATCTTTTCTCTTTTTGTCCCTGGGCTGTGGGAGCCTCTCAATCAATGCAAAATTGGCCCAAGGTCAGTCCTCAAATAAGGGGGTTGGCAGCTGTAGTCATATTTTGAATGGCCATTTCTTGGGGGCATTCTGTTCATTTCTCAGATATTCCAGCTTCTGTTGTTGATAGCAGCAATCATGATAATGTACCTTATTGTAGCTTTTCCTGCCCATTCTCTCACCTCTGCTTTCTACCTAAGACCTTTCTCATGCTCTCTTTTAGAAGCTAAATTAAGACACTATCATACTCTTGCTATGAAGATTGGGATATTTACTTAGAAGAGTTTTAGTACTTCATATATAAAGGCTGCTATTAAGATGGTGAGATATGCTAAGGGATAGTGAGGAATCTGAGATGACTTCCAGAATTCTGACTTTACCATTCTTTGAGAAAGAGACTAGGAGAGAGAGACAGGTTAGTGGTGGGAAGTACTGAAAATCATATTTGACAGAAGAAGCTTGATACTCTTGTGGGTGGACAAATGTGACTGTCCATTATGATATTCTTTCTACATATCTAGAGCTAAAAAGACAGGAGGTCTAAAGAACAAGTTACCACTGACCCTGAGCAACCCTTAACATCATCAGAGAAATGTATACCGAATAGAGGTTCCAGATTGGACCCCACAGGCCCACACATAGATGGCTTTTATTTGGTCTGACTACTATTTCCCCATATGTTGGTATTTTTGTTGTTGTTGTTGTTGTTGTTTGTTTTCACTTATTTGGAATAATTTTCTAGCTTATTTTACATAAAAATACAATAATAAGCTTGCATTTATGAATGGCAGCACTCAGATGGGTCTGAAGAGCATGTCAGCTTTAGAAAAGGACAAGCTCTCTCCAACCCAATGCAGGACACACCACCTGCTCTACCTTTAGACTGAGAGTCAGTTGCTCTTTATCATGAATGTATTCGTTAGTTTTCCTTGTAACAGAAGCACATCACTCACTTTTGTTATATATTTGCCTCCTTGTAGGCATTTGTGATTGAAATCTGTGCAGAATAAGGAAGTAAGGGATGAGGCAAACCCTGGGGAAGCATTACATTTTAAGGGGAGGATACTTTGGAAGAAGATCTGAGAAAGGAGACTGTACTGGGGTAAAGGGTGTCCCCTTAAAATTCATGTTCATCTTGAACTTGTGAATGTGATATAATCAAATTAAGATGTAATCAAGTTAAGATGACATTATACTGATTGAGAATGGACCCTAAATTGACCGTTACTGGTGTCTGTTTAAAAAGAGGGAACAAACACGGACACATACACACAGACACACAGATACACGACACACACACACAGACACACACAGACACACACCCCATGTGACAACAGAGGCAGAGATTGGGGTGGTGCATCTGCAAGCCAAGGACTGCCAAGGATTGCCAGCAACCACTAGAAACATTCTCTCTTAGAGTCATCAGAGAAAACATGGCCCGGCTGATGCCTTGCTTTCAGACTTCTAGCCTCCAGAAGTGTAAGAGAATAGTACATTTTTTGTTTTGTTTTGCTGTAAGTCACCTATTTCATGGTACTTTGTGATGGTGTTGCTAGGAAACAAGGGTAAGGATAAGGTGAAGAAGAGAAGGGATCAATGCAGAAAGTCTCTTCAAGAAAAAGGGTGTTGTTATTAAAATGCTGAAAAGTAGTCAAATAAAACAGAGACTGAGATTGTTATAAGTGACAAGTAAGAATTTAGTGCTAACCTTGGGTGGAGAACTTTCAAATGAGTGATGGAAGTATCATCGAGATGGAAGTGGGCAGAAGAACTTCTCCTGGAAGGAGATGAGAATAACAAGAAAGAAAATAGAGGCAACAGAAAAAGGCAACAATGGAGAGAAGTTATACTTAATGTGGTTGAAATGTCAGGTTCTTGACTTTAGTTCACGCTTTGCTAACAAACAGCATATGACCCCTGATAATCCCAGGTTTAGAGTTTTTCTTCCTTTCTCCAGCATTTTGGGTTCCTTTGTCTTGTCCTTCTAAGGGGTCTGACTTTTAGATCCTTCTTTCCCTCTCATATACAGAATCTGCTGCCTCTTGAAGGAGTTCTTCTCTAAAGCCTATAAGCATGCTTAATTGTCTCCTATCTTAACAAACAAAGAAACAAATAAAACACAAAAGACCATACTTTCTCCACCTACTTCACAGGAATGTTATGGATGGGCATGAAGTTGGCTTGGGTATAAACTCCATGTAAGCAGGGATTCTGTCTACTTTAATCTGTGCTGCATCCCCAGACCATTGCCTATTACCTAGATCGTGACAGAAAAGAAATAAACAATAAACAATTATTGAACAGATACATGAAATAAGATAATACATGTGCTTTTTGAAAGATAATATGTGTGATTTGAAAGTGGTATTCAGTACAAATATAAAGGCACAGATGATAATTTTTATCTTCCTTTTGAGCAAACTTTTAATCAGCTATAAAACACATGCAGAAAAGTGCACATATCACAGCACAGTTCAATGGCTTTTGGTAAAGTATTCATGCTTGTATAGCCAGGACCAAGATCAAGGAAAAAAATATTACTGGCACCCAGCACCCCTAAGTTTCTCTTATTTTTTTGTTTTTGTTTTTGTTGGTTTTTGTTTTTTGTTTTTTTTTACTACAGGCCTCCACATACCACGTTGCCTTGTATCCAGTTTCACTAACTCAACACTTGTTTTGGAATTTCATCCATATTATTTCGCATAGTTAATTCATTCCCCCCACTTTGTAACATTCCATTGTATGAATATACTCAAATCTACCAGTTCTACTGTTGATAGATATTAAAGTTATCTCCAGTTTTTGGCTACTATGATAAGTGCTTCTCTGAACATTTTGAGCATGTCTTATGGTGGATCATATCCAGAGGCTAGAATTCCTAGTTGGTTAAGGCTGTGTATTAAAATGCCTCCTAAAATATCCAATAAGTAATAACAACTCCCTCAAATCCACTCAAATAAGAAGGGTTTTATTGAAAGGCGCACAGGTTCCACAGAATTCAAAAAAATGGGGCATCCATCTGAATTCATAGAGCACAGCACTTGGGTTTGAACAACTTGACATATTTTAATAGATCCAGAAGCATTTCAAATTTTATAACTCAGAAGGCTGCTCATGAGGAGGCCACTATTTTCAAGAACAAATTAAATTGTCAGGGTTCTATCATGTATTTTAGAAAAAAATTTATTGACAAATTAAAATATAATTTAGATCTTAATAAGAAAAATATTCAGTAATGTGGAATATCTTCTATTCTAATCTTGCTTTCCTAAAAAGTCTAAATAGCTGCTATTTTATTGAGAGGAAAAAAAACCCACAATCTTTTTATATAATGAAGAAAAATATGAGGAACACCAAAGTTTATTTTTAGCATATTTCAATTTTATATTCTCATATATTTGAATATACAGTTAGACATAGTAACCATTTATTAATATATTGCTCTATTTATAAATTATATAATTATCTTACATATGATATACATATAACGAAGTAGAAGGGCTTTCATTAAAATGTGTTGATTACATGATTATAGAGTTCATATAATATGTGCCACGTAAATTTTATCTCCATGTACCTACATTATTAAAAGTTCTATTGGCCACACAGTTCCTCAAGGTAATGAATTTGTGCTATAATCTTTATTCTGATTTCCACAGTGATATCCCATCTACACCACTGGAGAAGTAATTACTGTTTTCTCTAGGTGCTTACTTAGGTGACCTCCTGCTTTGTTATGCAACCTTCACTGAAATGTGTCATGAAGTGCAAGAGAGAACAGGTCTATTATATTATTAGATAAGCATACCTGTCCCCTGGCTAGTTCAAAAGAACATTGTAAGAATTAATGAGATTATATCATTGGAGTACCTTTAAATACTGGAAAAATTCAAGCTATGTAAATGGTTATGACTTTAAAATGATCACCAAAGGTATATTTCAGGAGTGTGATTGTATTCCATTCAAAAATTATTAAGTCAATAAATTAGCTTTATAATGTCATTTTCCTAAATTCAAAGGGTAGAATCTTGAATTAATTTAACTTTTGTGAAAGAGACCTTTTCTATAAGCCAGGATTCTTTTAGTTGCAACTCTGAAAACCCAGCCCAAAGGAGCTTAACTATTAAAGGGAATTGATTGGCTCAAGTAATTGAAGAGGCTGGGGGGTGGTATACCTTCAGGCAGGACTGGGTGGAGAGTCTCAAAGGATAGAATACTGCAATGATCACTCTGTCTTCTCAGTTCTGCTTTCTCCTAGGTTATTGTTATTGTTGGGCAGATTCTCCTTCGTGAGAACAAATTTTGTCAGTAGCAGCTGCAGAGGTTTCTCAACCCATGTGAAAACCCCAGAGGAAAAGGATAGCTTATCTTTCCCAGCAGTTTTATGAAAATCCTCAGACTATTATTGGCCCGCTGTGGCAATGAATTTCCCACTGTGGTCAGTGAAATGCAGCCTCTTTTAGCCAGGACAGGTCACTGGTGTATCCTGGAGTCAGAGGGTTTAATATTGTCTGATCCAGACCAAGAGGAAAAGTATGATAGGAAAAGATAGGATTCAATAGGCAGAGAGGGAAAGATTAGGACCTGAACTCCCAGGGTGGGGAAAAGCACGTATTTTGCAACAATGCTGGGAGTGTCTGGCCTCAGCAAAACCCCTCAGGTGTAAGGCTCCTCTTGAGAATGTAACAGACCTACTTCCCCTCAGGTTTCCCTGAGGAATTTGACACAAGACCATAGGCCATTGGCCACCTCTCATACAATGGAATCCTGCCAGTCAGGAATGGACAACTCAGCACCTAGAGCTATAGAGCAAATAAGGGTAGAACCTGAGAAGGAATGAGAGGGCAGGGGGTGGGGCAGAACCTTATAAAACAAAGACCCTTGCTTACAGTCTACAGGCATTCACTTTTAAATGTCTCCTCTATGTAAAGAGAGCTTTCCTACTCTTCTTACTTTCTGATTTTGTACTCTAATAAACTTTTACCTGCTGCTCATTTTGCATCCACCTCTTCATTCTTCAAAGTTGGGAGACTCCTGGGTATTGAGATAATAACATCCTGCAACAAAAGGGCTGCCTGCCCAAAGGAAGAAAAGGTGCTGCTACCAAGAGTACAATGCCAAAGGCAAAATCAGCAAAGGACCAAGTACCCTTTTACCAGTGTGCAATGTGTAAATTAGAAAGTTCAAAAAAAAAAAAAAAAAAAAAGAGAAATGATTCCAATAAACCCAGTTGTATTTTTAACATTTGTTCAAGATTGACAAAACATTTAATGGTTTGTGTCTGAATGTTCTGCCACTGTAAATTACCTCCTGGGTTTAGCAAAACTACTTGTTGAGATTGTATTGACTCGGTGTTGCAGAGATTCACTGCTGCATTTCTCCTCAGCAAGATCACAACTCTACACATGTGAGTCAGGATATTTGGAGCCCATAAGAGAACATTCAGTGAATACATAAGGCAAATTGGATGCCCTTGTCGTGTTTGAACATGTATTAGCTAGGGGCACTGCAAGGTTTGAGAGAGCAAATGACAGGTTACAATTCTAATGGTTAGAGGAAAACTAGAAGACCAATCAACTTGATTTTATTTGTAGAAGAGATTCTCTACAAATAAATAATTAAAAAGGAATTTAGAGCCTCAAGGGGAAAATTAAAGGTCTTATAAAATAGTAGGAAAAGTAACAAGGGCAAAGAAAGTCAAATTACAACAGATGTACTTGTTGGTGGGTCATTTGAATTTTGCCGGCGGGGCAACCCCAGCAGGAGGGGTATTTTCACATCGTTTAGCAGAGGCCACAGCAGGGATAAGGAGTTCTAATCACTTTATTAGAATCACAAAGTCGTTAAAGGAGGCACAGGCATGTGGGAACTATTTATGGAAATATTCAATGAAATGCTTGTATGACCACAAGAAATAATGGAAAGTAGATATTGCTTATGGACACATTAAGAGAAAAAAAAATGATTTATTTTGGCTGAATAGATGGACTCATGAGCTTCTCTTTGGTGAGGAAAAGAATTGTTCTGAGAATGAGGCATTACGCGGGCAGCTTTGTTGCACAATCTTGGACCATTGACTCCAATTAAGTCCTTTTGTCCCTTTGCTAAGAGTGATGAAAATATCAATTTACCTTACAATGTTGATTGTAACATATAAACTTGCTTGGAGTTTTTTAAAAATCACTTCTGATGGGGGAATTTTGAACTATTTGGGATTCTGCTCTTCCTACCAAGGATTTCTTTTCTTTCTTTCTTTCTTTTTTTTAATGTTTATTTATTTATTTTGAGAGAGAGACAGAGAGAGACCATGAGTTGGGGTGGGGGGAGACAGAGAGAGAGAGAGAGAGAGAACCCAGTAGACTCCATGTTCAGCATGGAGCCTGAAGCGGGGCTCGATCTTATGACCAATCTCAATACCATGAGATCATGACTTGAGCTGAAATCAAGAGTTTGATGCTTAATCAACTAAGCCACCCAGTCACCCCCCAAGGATTTCTTAAAAAAAATTTTTTTTAAACCTAGACACAACAGATCTTGGTGATTCTACAAACCTAGCTCTGCAATGCAAAATCTGCTACTTCATAACATCAATCTCACTCATTTGCATGGTTCAGGGAAGTAAAAGTGTGCCTAAGACTGGCTATTGTCACCAGCTAAGCCCCAAGATCTGACCTTCACTGCTCAACTACTTATACCCATTGACCTTTGTCCCATATATATATATATATATATATATATATATATATTTCTTTTTTTTTTTCCTTTAACCTCTTCTTTCCAACTTATAACAAAAGACCCTACAGGCATAATATCCCATGATGGAATAAAAAACTACCCCTCAAGCAATAAGGACCTCCCTGAGGAAGAGCTCTGGTGGCCCAGACCACCAGACCAGGTTGAGTCAAACTCCCAACTTGTTCCTGTGCAGATGGGCCATGGAATGACCTCTGGAATGATCCACAATTACCTTTACATCATTATAATGCTAAAATCTCTGCCCCAGGAGGAGCACCAGCCTCATTTGCATAACACACAATGTATGTATAGCATGTTTACTTAAGGCACATTCATGACCTTGTGCCTACTTTTGCATACAATGATGAGGCTTCCCTATCTAATTACTCATCCTAACCCTAAATAAAAGGGACCCACTCACCCTTCTGAGGAGAGTCACACCTTTGGAAGTTATTCCCCGTGATCTCCTGATTTGCTGTAGATAAAGTTTCCACTGTGTGACAACTCATATGGTGTAGTTTCTATCGGTGAGTCACCAACAAGTGAACTCAGATTGGTTGGGTTATACTATCACCACAGGCCAGAGGCCCTTTTGGGCTAAGGGAATATGTATTAGTGTTCTATTACTGTGAAACAAATCACCATAAATTTAGCAGCTTATAAAACAATACCCATTTGTTAGCCCACAGTTTCATAGTCAGAAATTCAGACATGGGAATGGCTGAATTTTCTGCTCAGGGTCTTGCAAAGCTGAAACCAAAGTGTTGGCCAGCTCTGTTTTCATCTGGGGATTCTGGGAGAAAATTTGTTTCCATGTTCATTGAGGTTGTTTCTTTGTGGGCTGTCACCTGCAGGCTGCTCTCTACTCCTATCCTAAAGATTGTCAGCATACCTTGCCACATGGCCCATGGCTTATATGCAAACCCAGCAATGGGAAATCTTGTTGAATCTCTTTTGTGTTGAATCTCTGATTTCAGGAAGAGCCCAGTCCCTTTTAAAGGCGTACCTGATTAGGTCAGGCTCACCTAGGATAATCCCATTTTCTTAAAAGCCACTGTCTCGTATACATACTATAACCTAATAATGGGAGTAAAATCCATCATATTCACAGTATCACGGGTTATGCAGGCTATTTGCAGTGGGTATCTTGGGGGGGGGGGGTCATCCTAAAATTGTGCTTACCACAGGAAGGACAATACCTTTCTTTCACCTAAATGTAGGTGGTTAAGTCTACACTGGTCTATATTTCAAACAAAGAAATTATCACTCTAGTGTTCAACCTGTTTCTACCTATCTATCACTGTCCTCCTGTCCCAACAACCGTGAAAACTGCCAAATTATGACACATTAGGCAGTGGTTCCTGTGAGAAGTAAATGAGACTTCATTTTCAGAAATATGAAATAAAAGCTGTGCTGTCTAGTTAACAATAGGTTTACAACTTATTGGAAATATGCACAGACCCCTCTCCCCCCAGTGGAGTCCCAAACCCTTAGACACTTCACTTCCTAGTTCTTCTTCCCCTCTCCATTTCGTGGGCTTATTTTTCACAGGCTTTGCGATGAGCATGTGCCAAAGAACTGAAGTCTCTGTGACACCTCAAGGAATGTACATTTATTTGTTCCAAACAGACTACTTTTTGGTCTTACATGGGCACAGGCGACTTCTGGGCAAGGCTCTAACCTCTCTAGTACTCAGCCAATGAGGAATCAGGGGAGGGACTTCACACCAGGAGATAATTTGCCTGCTGTGACCACCTCAAGTGTGCCTGCCCATCAGACACTCACTCCTGCAAGAATGTTGATGAAAGCCTCACTTCACTGTGCTCTGAGTCTCCATGTCCCTCCTTTGTTTGGGTCAGTGGGCTTCTTTCTCACATTCCTGAACTTAAGTGTGCATGAGTCTTCTGGGAAAAATGTTAAATTTGTAGCTTGCTGGCTACCAGTCCTAACAAATTCTGGCTCAGTAGGTCTCAGAGAGAAGTCAGGAATATGCATTTTAAAAGTGATTCTGTTGTATGCAATCAATAGAACACAGTTCAAGAAGCACTATGGTTTCAGAATCTGTGTAGTGATCCTTGCAGTCTGGTGTGGCCCCTATTCTACTCATAGCCTGATGTACATAGCATTTTTTAAATTTGAAAACTGTAAGATTTCTGAAAGTATTTGAGAACTAAATTTGAGATCTACTTTATCTAGTTCTTGCAAATGGCAAAATATTTTAATGTAAAGCAACTTTGGATGTAAAACATAAAACAGCCAAAAAACCCAACAAACCATCAAATATTATAGAGAAATTGCTTAAAGAGTTTTAATGTTGTTTGAGTGTCATCATTAAAAATGTCATTTTTTTCCATCTGTGCTATATTTTGCTATGTTTACAGTAGGCATTTTTCACTAAGATGAAGCATCATGAATATTGACTGCATTTTGCTTTCATTCATACATAATGATGATCACAGATCAAAACATGAAAAAAGTGCGGTAGACTATGCGCACATGCTGAAATAGACATTGTATTTTGGGATCATCAGTTAAAGTCTAAATGCAGAGTTAGAGTTGATTTATGGAGAGAAATGAGAAATGAAAAATGAAAAATAGCACCATAATAAGCACCACACTTAAAAAGACTGCTTTTTTTATACAACAATTTTTTGGAATTACTCTCAACATTGGATTGTTTCATCTTTTCTTAATTACAGTGACTTCAGTTTATTCATATTTTATTTTTACAGGTCTTTCATCCCATCATTAAATTAAACCCTGTTTGTCTCTGGAAAGTACTAAACAGTTTAAAGAAGAAATTTGTGCATTTCAACTAACATTTGCAACCAGGCAGGTAGTGAATTTCCTTCGCGATTATGCCAGTCTTTGAAAAACAATGCAGTAGATACACATTCAAATACTCTCTTTAAGAATTGTAAGCTATATAAAATGCTTACCTTGTCTTACCTGGTGAAATGCAAATAAATCTTTTCAATTGCCATTTGCAAGCAATGACTGTGGTAATAAATGAATATGGATATCCAGCATCACTTACTTACCCATTCACATAAACCAGGATAACATAAATTGATCACATTTTTATGCCTGCTAATTCTACTATTAGATAAAAATAGTGGCTTTTTAAAACCAGAGTTCCATTTGACATCTAAATATTTTATGATATTATTACTGAATTTACTAATTTCAAAATATATGTGATGATAATATTTAAAGATGACCAAATGAAGTGAATTCAGGAACATTAATTCAGCTAATATGGTTGAAAATGCAGCATATATCAATGTGGGTTTTTTTTCCAAGAAAATAATTTTCTCTTTCTTTCTTTCTTTCTTTCTTTCTTTCTCTTTTTTCTTCCTTTCTTTCCCTTTCTTTTCCTATAACTATTTTATTTTTTTTCAATATATGAAATTCATTGTCAAATTGGTTTCCATACAACACCCAGTGCTCATCCCAAAAGGTGCCCTCCTCAATACCCATCACCCACCCTCCCTCCCACCCCCCATCAACCCTCAGTTTGTTCTCAGTTTTTAAGAGTCTCTTATGCTTTGGCTGTCTCTCACTCTAACCTCTTTTTTTTTTTTTCCTTCCCCTCCCCCATGGGTTTCTGTTAAGTTTCTCAGGATCCACATAAGAGTGAAACCATATGGTATTTGTCTTTCTCTGTATGGCTTATTTCACTTAGCATCACACTCTCCAGTTCCATCCACGTTGCTACAAAGGGCCATATTTTGTTCTTTCTCATTGCCATGTAGTACTCCATTGTGTATATAAACCACAATTTCTTTATCCATTCATCAGTTGATGGACATTTAGGCTCTTTCCACAATTTGGCTATTGTTGAGAGTGCTGCTATAAACATTGGGGTACAAGTGCCCTTATGCATCAGCACTCCTGTATCCCTTGGGTAAATTCCTAGCAGTGCTATTGCTGGGTCATAGGGTAGGTCTATTTTTAATTTTCTGAGGAGCCTCCACACTGTTTTCCAGAGTGGCTGCACCAGTTTGCATTCCCACCAACAGTGCAAGAGGGTTCCCGTTTCTCCACATCCTCTCCAGCATCTATAGTCTCCTGAGTTGTTCATTTTGGCCACTCTGACTGGCGTGAGGTGATATCTGAGTGTGGTTTTAATTTGTATTTCCCTGATACGGAGCGACGTTGAGCATCTTTTCATGCGCCTGTTGGCCATCCGGATGTCTTCTTTAGAGAAGTGTCTATTCATGTTTTCTGCCCATGTCTTCACTGGGTTATTTGTTTTTCAGGTGTGGAGTTTGGTGAGCTCTTTATAGATTTTGGATACTAGCCCTTTGTCTGATATGTCATTTGCAAATATCTTTTCCCATTCTGTTGGTTGCCTTTTAGTTTTGTTGGTTGTTTCCTTTGCTGTGCAGAAGCTTTTAATCTTCATAAGGTCCCAGTAATTCATTTTTGCTTTTAATTCCCTTGCCTTTGGGGATGTGTTGAGTAAGAGATTGCTACAGCTGAGGTCAGAGAGGTCTTTTCCTGCTTTCTCCTCTAGTGTCTTGATGGTTTCCTGTCTCACATTCAGGTCCTTTATCCATTTTGAGTTTATTTTTGTGAATGGTGTGAGGAAGTGGTCTAGTTTCAACCTTCTGCATGTGATATGCCCCGATTCGAGAGACCCCCCGAAAACAAACCACCAGAGTCCAGAGTCAAAGCCAAGAGGCAAGGGTCGTTTATTGCAGGTTTGAACCCGGTCCTCCGCGCACTCGTTGCCGGTGATGCTAAGAGGCCCCAAGCAAGGATCTTACAGCTTTTTTTATAGACAGGCACAAACAAGTTAGGGATTTTTTGAGGTTACAGAGCTGTTATTGGTTGACATTTAAATTTGAACGCTCAGCAGAACTTGTTTGGTTCCCGCCTTTATTTCAAACCACTCAGCAGAACTTGATTGGTTCCTGCCTTTAGGTCAGACTACAACTGGGCACGACCTGGCTGGTTTCGGGAATGGTGGGGGGGGGTCTTTTCTTTGCAGTTGTGAGTACACCTGGTAATTTTTCTCTTAGTCTCTCATTCCCCCCTCTCTTTGGTGCCTTAAGAGCCAATCTTGGATCTTATGTGCCTGACTCAAATGTTTCGGTAATGACGGGTTGGTATTGGGTCCTAAGGACCATCAGTTGGATCGTGTTAACTCGGTCTCTGATAAAGGCAACTAGTTTATTAATAATATAAGGCCTGAGGGTGAGGAGGAGAAGGAGGAGTATAAGGGGTCCAGCTAGAGCAGAAAGCAGGGTGGCTAGCCATGGGGACTGATTGAACCAAGACTCAAACCAGCCTTGTTGTTGCTCTTGTTCACGCTTCCGTTTGGCCAGGCCTTCTCTAACTTTAGCCATGGACTCTCAGACTACTCCGGTGTGGTCAGCATAAAAACAACATTCTTCTCTTAAGGCTGCACATATACCTCCCTGTTGGAGGAAGACTAGATCTAGCCCCCTTCTGTTCTGTAGGACCACTTCAGAAAGGGAGGTCAGAGATTTTTTGAGGTGCGAGATTGAGTCCTCAAGTCTGGCTATATCCTCATTATTGGAGGTGTCACAACTCCAGGCTGTGCAATAGAGGGTTTTTAAACCCTCCACATGTGTGCCTCATCACCCCCGTCCTAAATCCCGGACATGCATAAAATCCATTTCTACTTATTGATACCCTCCTTTGCAGTTGCCTCCATTTACGTCCTTCCATTTCTTTTAATGGACTAATTTTTTCTAAATTAAAATATAAATCTGGCCACCAGGTATTTAATGGGGCAGTTCCTAGGGTTCTGTTGTAGACTTCACGAGTCTGTAAATTAGTAATTTCCCATGTCAAATTATAGGGGTTGTGGGGGTTTGGATTTACAGACAGAATTTGCAGAACAACCAAGAGAAGGGCAAGTACCATAGTTACGGCTCAGTCCGTTGGCGGTGTAGGGTCAATTTTAAAGGCTTGTCCTTAGTCCGATCAACAGTCCAGGTTGTCTTTGAAGGTCCGATGAGGTCTGAGAACAGGTCCACTGGTTTGGCATGGGCGAAATGGATCCAGGTGGCGATTCTGTCTACTTTGATGGCAGTAGGCATTGTCAGGAGGACCTGGAAGGGTCCTTTCCACCTGGGCTCCAGAGTTCCCTGCCGATGATGTTTGACGAGGACCCAATCCCCTGGCCGGAATTGATGTGGAATAGGCGGGGGTCCAGTCTCATAGAGTTCCTTTAATTTGGGCCATACATCTTCATGGACCCTCTGCAAGGCTTGTAGGGAGAACAAGAATTCAAGACTACTATCGTTCTCAGCTTTGACAAGGTTATCTTTTAGGTTAGGGATGATGGGGGGTGGTCTACCATGTATTATTTCATAGGGTGTGAGTCCCAGTTTGTATGGGGAATTACGCACCCTGAACAGAGCGTAGGGGAGAAGGACTACCCAATTAGCGCCAGTCTCCATGGTCAATTTGGTTAGGGTCTCTTTTAATGTTCTGTTCATTCTCTCCACCTGTCCTGAGCTTTGGGGTCGGTATGCACAATGTAATTTCCAATCAGCCCCAAGTATGGAAGCCAGTCCCTGACTTACCTTAGAGATGAGTGCAGGTCCATTGTCTGACCCTATCATTACTGGAAAATCATACCTGGGCAGGATTTCTTCTAGGATCTTTTTGGCTACAATCTGTGCCGTTTCATTCTTGGTTGGAAAGGCTTCAGTCCATCCTGAAAAGGTATCTACAAAAACTAGCAAATACTTATATCCATATTTTCCTGGTTTTACCTCAGTGAAATCTACTTCCCAATAGGTCCCCGGTCTGCTCCCTCTTTGTCTTACCCTTGTTGTCTGAGGATTGCTACTCGCATTGTTGAGTTGGCACACTGTACATTTAGTGACTATTTGATCAACCTTATCAGAGACATTTCTGATTTTTAGTCCAGTCTGTCTCAGTAAGTCCAACATTCGCCGGGAACCTAAGTGGGTGCTGCGATGGATCCGCTCTAGAACTTGCCATCCTAGTTTATCTGGGGGTATAATGCTGCTTTTGGAGTCTCTCCACCAGCCATCTTTGATTCGGGTCATAGGAAGTTTGCTCATCCATTGAATGTCGCTTTCTGAATACTCAGGGCTGGGGGGCAATTCCTAGGGTCCGGGGTCTGGCAGCTGTAGGGTCAGTAATTGCACTGGGGGCCGAGCTATATTTTGCAGTCTGATCGGCCAAATTGTTGCCCCGGGAAACTGGGTCGGTTGTCTTCTGCTGTCCTAGGCAATGCACAATCGCTAGCTTTTTGGGTTCCCATAAGGCTGCTAGCAGGGCTAGAATCTCTTCTTTATTTCTGATGTCTTTCCCTTCACCTGTGAGGAGCCTCCGTTCTCTGTATATTGCCCCATGTACATGAGCGGTGGCGAAGGCATATCGGCTATCAGTGTACACGGTTAGCTTGCGGTCTCTTCCTAACTTTAGGGCCTGGGTTAAGGCTATTAGCTCAGCCTTCTGGGCCGAGGTTCTGGGGGGTAGGGCTTCTGCCCAAACCACCTCGGTTTCTGAAGTTACGGCCACCCCCGCATAACTTTGTCCCTGGTGAACGAAGCTGCTTCCATCGGTGAACCAGATGGCGTCCGCATCCGATAATGGTTGGTCCTGCAAGTCCTCCCGGCCCCCTTTGCCCTGTTGGGGCGGCTCGAGCTGAGGCTGAGTCGTGCGCGGGGCTGTGCCCTGGGGATGCTTGCCCCAGTGGCGGCCCGCGGGAGCCACGGCGTTGCCTGCTGCTGCGCGAGCCGCGGCCCCGCCCCCGCTCCCCGCTGGTGATCGCCCTGGTTGGAAATGAATTTGGGCCCCCATTTTGGTAAGCAAATCCCTCCCCAACAGGGGGCAGGGGCTGTCAGGAATGACCAGGAAGGAGTGGGTTACCTTCCCAGTTCCTAAGTCCACAGTCCTCTGAGTTGTCCAAGGGTACTTCTTTATTCCGGTGGCCCCTTGTACCCAGGATGATTTTTCAGATACTTTTCCATGGGGCTTGACCAGAACTGAGTGCTGTGCCCCGGTATCAACTAGGAACTGGACCGGGGTCCCCTCCACTTGCAATGTTACCCTAGGTTCGGGGAGGGGATCCGAACCCCATCCTCCCTATTCTGTATCTTGGGTAAACAGTATGGGGGCTATTTTAGGCTGCCATTGCCACTGGCTGGGGCGGGGTTGTTTCTTCTTGGGGCATTCTTGTATCCAATGGCCTTTTTCTTTACAATAGGAGCATTGATCTTTATCTAAGTGCTGCCTGGGAGGGCGTATTGTTTGAATGCCTTCTGGGGGTGGCTGTTCTTTCTGGACTATAGCGGCCAGGACTTTAGTCATTTTCTCTGTGGCTCTGATCTGTCTCTCTTCTGGGGCATCCCTGTTGTTGTAGACCCGTTGTGCTATACAGAGCAGATCCTGGATCTGTTTACCTTCTAAATCCTCTAGCCTTTGGAGTTTTTTTTTTTTTTTTTTTTTTTTTTTTTTTTTTTTTAATGTCAGGAGCTGCTTGATTTACAAAGGACATAACGACAACAGCCTGGTTCTCAGGGACTTCTGGATCCATGGGGGTAAACTGCCTAAAGGCTTCCATTCATCTAAGTAAGCAGCTGGACTCTCTGCCTTTCCCTGTACGACTGAATATACCTTAGCCAAATTGGTGGGCTTGCGAGCTACAGCCCGGAGACCCGCCATCAGAGTCTGGTGATAAATGAGTAGCCTTTCCCTACCTTCTGCCGTGTTGTAGTCCCATTCGTCCTGTGGAGGTCTGGTTAGGGGGAAAGCCGCATTAATGAGGTCAGGGTTAGATGTCGGCCGACCGTCGTCTCCGGGAACCAGCTTTCTTGCTTCTAATTGGATCCTCTCTCCCTCCTGCTGGGTGCGCCCGCGGGTTCGGCCGGCTGGCCCCTCGTGGTTGGTTTCATTTTCAATGGGGCCCGGCGCGGCTGCTGCCTCCCGTCCTCCTGGTTCTGGTGCAGCTACCGCTTCCCGTCCTCCTGGTTCCCCTAGGGGGGCAACTAGCGGGGCGACTGGTGGGGCGGCTGCTGTGGGCAGGGCCTGGGGTGTGAGGGGAGGGGGATGATAGGGTGGAGGGTCTAGGGATAGTAGGTCCTGACTATCGGGCAATATGGGATACAAGGGCGCGGCTGGCGTCCTTGATTTTGGGGGACCTGCAGGCTGCATGGCAAGGACCTTACACATTCCCAAGGATAGGAAGGGGGCCAACCAAGGGGGTGGATTTTCCACTAAACTCCACCATACAAGAAAGTAGGGAATCTGATCCGGGTGCCCCTCGCGACCCGGTAGAAAAAATCTTTGATTTCACCTTAGCAATTTAGGGAGGCAGAAAGTTCCTTCGGTTGGCCATCCAACGCCGAAGGTTGGCCATTCGGAGTGGCAGAGGGTTATTAATTTTCCCCGCCGGATGTCTAAACTCAAATTCTGTCCTCTGGTTCTAACATCCCTGAAGTTCACAAAGAGGAGAGAAAGAGGAGTGCTTTGAGATGGGCCCATCTGTATCCTGGAGGTGGAGGAAAGGATTAAAAGGAGAAACAGTAAAGTTATGAGGATTTCTGGCTGGGCCAGGCCAGGTCACCTGTGAAAGAGAAGGAGTTTAACACTTAAAGGTTATAGAATAGAGAACACAACACTTAACACTTAGATCGCTAGCGCGTTTCGGGTGTCTGCCACCCGAACAGAAAAATTCCGATGGGCCCAAAAAGGTGCCCCAGATGGGTGCCAGTGGACGTCTCCTACTGGACCTGACTGACTGCCCTATAGCGCGTCTGCCAGGGCTGTGTCAGTCACCGATACAGATCCCGTGCGGGAGAGCCAGAAACGAACAAACAGAAACGAACAAAGCCGGCTCACTTACCAATCGGTCTCAGGTACGACCCGTTGACTTGGGGTCTGGTGGGTTTGGGGGGATCCCGGACGAGCCCCCAAATGATATGCCCCGATTCGAGAGACCCCCCGAAAACAAACCACCAGAGTCCAGAGTCAAAGCCAAGCGGCAAGGGTAGTTTATTGCAGGTTCGAACCCACCCGGTCCTCCGCGCACTCATTGCCGGTGACGCTAAGAGGCCCCGAGCAAGGATCTTACAGCTTCTTTTATAGACAGGCACAAACAAGTTAGGGATTTTTTGAGGTTACAGAGCTGTTATTGGTTGACATTTAAATTTGAACGCTCAGCAGAACTTGTTTGGTTCCCGCCTTTATTTCAAACCACTCAGCAGAACTTGATTGGTTCCCACTTTTAGGTCAGACTACAACCGGGCACGCCCTGGCTGGTTTCGGGAATGGGGGGGGGGTTCTTTTCTTTGCAGTTGTGAGTACACCTGGTAATTTTTCTCTTAGTCTCTCACATGTTGCTGTCCAGTTCTCCCAGCACCATTTGTTAAAGAGACTGTCTTTTTTCCATTGGATGTTCTTTCCTGCTTTGTCAAAGATTAGTTGGCCATACGTTTGTGGGTGTAGTTCTAGGGTTTCTATTCTATTCCATTGGTCTATGTGTCTGTTTTTGTGCCATCCTATAACTATTTTAATTACATGCTCTAAAGTCATTCCTCAATGGGTTGAAAGGCAGATGTTTTTCCTCAAGTTCAGATCTTCCTTCAATATCTCCCTTTACACACATGTCCCTTTCTTTTCTATATCCTCCCCTCTTTTCCTTCTTGATTTAAATTCCTTTTTGGTCTTGAATTTCACTAAGGTGTTGGAAGATAAAGGTGGTACATTACAAAATTTCCATAATCTTCATCACCTTTCTCATTACCCTTATCACCCAAAGACGTGGCATATAATCTTCCTCCTATTTTATTGAGTAAAATCCAAGCTCTCATATATAAACTCCCTCTGATTTTTTTTCTTCTTTGCAACTCAAAGTATATTCACTTAGTTAGCATCCTCGGCTTGCCTGACAGTGGGAATGCATTATTATATTAATGCTAATCCCTTTGACTCTGGTCCAGATTCCAAATGATAATGTCTTTTCTGAGAACTATTCTATCACCACCTGCTTTTGGATCTTCAGTCTAACCACTAACTTTTTCTTTTAGCTTTGTAACAGGGGAAAAATAATTTTCCCTCTACCTCTCAAGAGTTCTTGGCTGAGATGCCCCTGTAATAAAAAACAGATTACCAGTAGAAAAAAATTAATTACATATGTAATGTATGAGAGCCCCACAAAATATGAGACTCAGAAGGCAGCCAGACAATTGAGGCTTATACACCATCCACAGCTAAAGAAAGCTCAGACCCCTATGGGGTCTTTGTCTTCAAAAGAAGGAAGGTAATTTATGGGAAGGTGAGAAGAGGAAATGTTTGGTAAACAAAACTTGCTCTGCCTTGCAGATAAGTTTCTCAGGGTGGATGAGTGGCTTCGGGGGTCCAGGTGGGGTGGAAAAAAGTGATCTTTGATAATAACTTTTCCTGGTACAGGCCCCTTTTCTAATGTAATTTCCCTCTAATATAAAAGGGGGAATATAAAATAATATATAAAGTATATATAAAAACTCTATTTTCAGAGTTTCTCTTGTGCCTGTTGTTTTTCAAAATAGTTCAAGGTAATCCTGATGCCAATGAGGCGTATTTTGGGTTGACACAATCTGCTACTTCAGTTTATAAACACACTCAAGCATCTCTTAATTCTCCCACAAAGAACCGAGATTATCTCAACCTGCTGATTACTCTTCCCACTACCAAGTTTCCTTAAAAGGGTAGTCTACATGAACTTCCCCATTTCTAATAAAAAGCTAACAATCTCTTATATTCTGGCTTTTTTTTTTTTTTGCCTTAAACTCACACTTTCCTTCTGAAACATTTCTCTTTCTGCTCTTTTTCTATTCCATCTCTACTCTTTTTGTTATTAATGATGCCATCTTTTTGGAAATTGTTTTATATAGATCAATATCACTTTGATGATATTCAGCATTTTTATTTTCCTATTATTTTATATCCATCTCTATTGCTATTCTAAGTTAGTCCTCTTTGCTTACTTTTACAATGTATATTCATAATTATCACTGTTATAGTTTCTGTTTCTACATGTTACCTCTTATTCTATTCACTTTCTTTTGGTAATTTCATAATAGATAACTGGAAAATTATTTCCTAATCAGATTTCTCTTGGTCTAACTTCTGCCTTGAATTTCAAGACCACCTTCTCCGTTGTTTTTTTTGAATATTTCACAAGGGTGTCCTTTGTGAATCAACATTTTACCTTGTCCAGGACTGCTGCTAGAGTCACACCTGTCACTTTCTCAGAATGGTGCTCCTTCCTGATCATCTTTATTTTCCTAGTGGTTGGCACTGGGAAGGATTCAACATATGCTGAATAAGTTACTCCTTCTCTGTATCAGTGGCTTTTCTATTTTACTTGTTACGTAGGCGTAAGGCCATTTTCTTGAAATTCTTGCTTTTCTTCACCATCAATATAAACAGGGCTCTGTCAACTCAATCTTTGCAATAACTCCTGCTGTCATAGTCTTCTTTCCTATTGCTTTTTCACTCAGTTGCTTATATGTCAGGGATGATATACTATTTTGTTCACAATTTTAGTACTTAGCATACAGTCAGTATCAATAAATATTTGTTGAATTAAATCAAACGTTCATTGTTTTTTTGCATGGACTGTTATAATAGACTTGGACTCTCTGCACCCAGTCTTTTCTCTAATCCATCCCACACATTGCTAGTGGTCACAAACTACTACTCTTTTGTCTAGGTATAAAAATTTATCCTGCCTCTTGGTTATCATTGACCAAATTCCTGGTTATTTCCCAACATGTGTCCAAGCTTTGGATGTGCAAAATACATTTTTTTTCCGTTTCAAATTCTTCCATTACCGTGAATACTTCAGTATCTAAGTGTATGACCATTCTATGTGAAATATCACAATTTCTAGTTCACTGTATCAATCTTCCAGAAATTCTTTAGTATCTTTCAGTTTGTTGAAAGTTTACAGTCTAAGCCTTTGCTGAGGTATCTCTGTATCTTTTAGTTTGTTCAATGTATGTTTAGAAGTTTTCACCCAATATCAGAAAATAGACTTGTTAGCTTAAATGAGCTTTCATAATACTTTGGTTACACAAAAACACATTGAATATCCACAAGACTGCCTCTTTCTGATATGGAAAACAGTGTGATGAGATCAAGAAACACTGTTTTAATCATATTACAAATTACTATCTTAGTATATTGAGAAGATAATATTCCATGAATGATAGTGCTTGACATTGTAGAAGACTGTGCTCTTATGAATAGCTCTCCTGAGAAAAATAAATCATTTTCTGTATCTGAGTTGCCAATCCATTTATGTTATACTTTAATCAGATTAGTAAGACTTTATTTCTCATTTTATTCTTTGCATTATATGTAAATATAATATTATCGTAAAACATCATATTTTGATTTTCTTTATAACTGTGATACATGTTGGTCTTGTTTATACCCTGTATCTGTTTTGGAAAAGATATACCTAAAATGAACACCATGATCTACAGTCATGTCTGTGTTAATATGTCTTTCATTTCATTCCCATGTAATAAGATTCCTTTGACAACAAGCAGAATATGTTCCTTGGACTCTCTGTATTTCAACTATAATTTGCATGATTTTTGGTATCCCACAAGTTACAAAACTTGGGTTGTTACAAAACAACCCAGAGATAATTTTCTTTTCACATTGAGTTATTTTCATTCATTATAATTGAGTAGTTTAAGGTATCACTTTGTCATTACTTGCATTCTCTTGCAGAAAGTTTGGATTAGAAATGTTATCAATGATACTTTGGAAATGGAGCTCATATAACATTAGTAGCCATTTCTTGTATCGCCACAGATGCAACAATTTGCATGGTTTAACACTGATTTGATAGATTAAATAACTACTAAGCTGAGTTATTTAACAACTCTAGGTAAGGAAAAAAATTACCCAAATTAAAATTAAGAAAGACCACAAAAAGGATAAAAGTTTTAATAAATTGGAAAACATTAATCAAATGAATAATTTTCTAGAAAAGTATAAGCTGCAAAATTTCAGAATAATTTCAAAAGTATAATTAGTAAAATATAGGGATTTCTGGCCTATCTCTGGAGGAAGATGGCTTGTTAGCCAATTATTTAAAACTCCAAAAGACATATAATGCTTATACTACATAATATGTTACATAGCATAGCAAAAAGGAGAAGACTATCCAAGTTGATTTTATAAATTAGAAAACCTTGGTAGTTTTGGACTTGACAAAAAACACAAAGCAAACTTTAGGTCAATATCATTTCGAAATATATATGTATAAATTATAAATAAAATATTAGCATGTCAAATTCAACTCTACATTAAAAAATATCATCTATCATGACCAAGTACAGTTTATTCCAGTAAAGTAGAGATGATTCAAGCTTAGGAAATCTATTAACGTAATTCATCACTTCAAACTGTCAAAGAAGAGAAGTCTTATGATCATCCCAATTGAGTCCAAAAATGTTATTTCCTGAGAATATCTCCAAGAAAACTCAGAAAGAAAAATGCTTACTTAAAATCATAAACAATATCTACTTTGACCAATGGTTCATGTCACACTTAATGGTGCAACATTTAGAAGATTGCCTTTAAAAATCATGAACAAGATAAGGATGGCTTCTGGTTGTCATTTCTAAAGGAAATATGGCCAGCATCCCCGAGTCTTCTAATCTCTTCCAATCAGCAGGTGTTGATATATCTACCCTTAGTTTTTACATGTGAGAAATGATAGCCAAATGGATACCTTTTCTTGTATGCTATGGCTTCAATCATGTTATCAGGGAAGATATGTGATCCTGAAGGATCAAACTTAGCCTCTTGTGTGGTTCATCTACTAGTGAGAAGGGAGTCAGTTGAGCAGGAAGTCCCATCAGTTTCAATGTTATGAAACTATTCACATTAGACAAGGAGGAGAAAAAAGATATACAGAGGGCAGAGAAAGAAAAAGAATTTGAAATGAGTGGCTTCTCCCCATCCATTTCTACTTATTTAACCTGTTAATATAGTCTGTTTTACTGTAGTTACACATTAACTCTGAAATCTTAGATACTAAAATAACACAAGTTTGTTTCTCATTCATGCTACATGTTTAATGAGAATTAATGTGGGGAATTGTTCCATGCAGTTATTCAGCGACCTAGGCTGCCTGTGGCTTCCCCATCTTGTATCTATATCATATGGCACACATGACCCCGTCATATGGCTTCCTTAGAAAATATAAAGAATGGTGATTGCTCATGGGCTTTTCATTGTCTCAGTCTAGTAGTAATTAGAGTCAATTTCAATCACATTTCATTGGGTAGAAAATCTTATGACCCTTTAGAAAAGCAAGTGGGATATTTGTTGAACCCAAAATGTCTAGCACAAAGATCAAAACCAATTTTCTTTGGTGGCCCTCAGACTCTAATCAGTGTATGAATGAGATCACTGGCTGGGATGGAAAAAGCAAGAAAAATGGAATGACTGTTAGTTCATTTATTCCTTACTCTAAGTAGCTGTGACCTCCCAGGTGTTACCAATAAATTGATTTGAAATGTACATACTAAATATATCCTATAATTGTTCACTTCATCAGTATTCTCTGCTTACAAACAAGCCATATGGGATGTCAACATTATCAGAAAGTTGAAGTGACCCTAGACTCAGAAAGTAATAGTAACACTATGACAACAACAGGTACTACTTGTATTAATCTTCTGTAGTTGCATAACAAATCACTACAAAGTTTGTGGCTTAAAACAACACAAATCTTTTATCTTGCTATTTCCATGTGTCAGGAGTCTGAGTATGGCTTAACTGGGTAATTTGGTCAAGATCTCACCACAGTGAAATTAAGATATCAGCAAGAGCCGTCACCTGATGTTCGAGGTCCTCTTCCAATCTCATTGATTATTGGAAGAATTTATTTCCATATATATCTTGTAGGTGCCCATTTTGTTGCTTGTTTTCACCTGGGGACCACTTTCAGTAGCTAGAACTCCTTGTCAGGTGCTTGCCCACAGCCACGTCCTCTCACAAAATGACAGTCCACTTAGTCTTTGAAGCCAGTGGGAGAATCCTCCTAATTCTAAAGACCCACCTGATTATGCCAAACCCACTGGGGATAATATTTCATTTGATTAATTTACAGATAATTGATTAGGAATCTTAAACATGGAAGTGATGCCCCATCATATTCAATGATTCTTGCCACAGTCAAAGGGAAGTGATTAGAGAGGGTGCATGTATGAGAAGAAGGAATTTGGGGAACATCTTTGAATTTAGCCTACTACACTCATAACATTTACTGAGAAGATACTTTGTGCCAGGCATTATAATAAGCATTTTACATGCCCTGTTTCACTATTTTGTTTCACAAAACCCTATGAAGTAGGTATTATTAGTCTTATTTTAGAGATGAAAAATTGAATGTCCCAGAACAATCTACTCAAAGTGTCAGGGGTAGCAATTGCTGAGCCAGAATTTTAACCTAGGTTTGATGGACCCAAAGTCAGTCTGCTTCACTTCTATACTATATTGTACTTCCTTTTATTGCCATCCACTTAATAGAGCAAGTGTTGGATGTGCCCACTATGACTGTTCTAGATATTGTTTGCATTTGTGTTGGATATTTTGTTTTTTCTCTATGCAACATCTATGTCCACATCCCCTTCTTTAAAGCCTCTTATTTATTTATTTATTTTATCTTAGAGAGAGAGAGAGAGAGAGAGAGAGAGAGAGAGAGAGAGAGAGGGAGAATCTTAAGCAGGCTCCGTGTTCAACATGGAGTCCAACTTGGGGCTCGATCCCACAACTGGAAGATCATCACTTGAGCCAAAATAGATGCTTTACCAACTGAGCCACCCAGGTACCCCTGTCCACATCCTCTTCTAATGGACATATTCTTTAAGGTTTTATATTAGATTCAAGTGTTGCTGATCCTAGAACTATTCTGCCTCCTTAAGAGAGCTTTAGTTACCTCTGATCTGGTCTATCAGTTTTTAATGTAACTTCTTGAAAGCCTGTTTATTTCATCACATGACAGGTAGTTCCTATAGATACAAAAGTTGCAGAAAGGGACATGATGAGAGACTGAGGACTGGAGAGTCTACTTATAAAAATTTCCAATTTTTCTGACAGGCACTGTTCACTGAGAGAGAAGGATGTCTTTTTAAGTAGAGTTGTTGTTTTTAACCCAAGGCTATTGAAATCTTAATTTCATAATTTATCTCCTTCAGGGGCATATCAGATAAGTGTTATGAAATTTACTTGTGATAGTTTCTGAAGAAATGGCCCAAAATGCCTGACACCTGGTGGAATTCAGACCCTGGAGCCTTCTTCATCCCTCTTTAGTGATTGTACGCTCCCCTGATTCACTTAATCACTAATTCTCTGATTTAGTATTCAGAATGCTGATTCTCAGGTTGACAAGGAGTATAAATTTCAACTATGGTGCATTCTTTTTTTGTTTTTTTCAATTAAAATTTTTTTTTCAACTCTTTACATGTGGTTGCGTATCCTAAGAAATACTTTCCTTTAGGGGCACCTAGGTGACTCAGTTGGTTGAGCATCCAACTTTGGCTCAGGTCATGATCTCACAGTGAGTGAGTTTGAGCCCTGCATCAGGCTCTGTGCTGACAGCTCGGAGCCTGGAGCCTGCTTCGGATTCTGTGTCTCCCTCTGTCTGTTCTTCCCCGCTTACATGCTATCTCTCTCTCAAAAATAAATAAAGGTTAAAAAAAATTTAAAACAAAAAGTACTTTCCTTTGTGTACCCTTTGCTCGTCTCCATACCCTCAAATCGCTGCTGTAATGAGCCACCTTACCAATGGCAATAGATACTATCCTTTGGATGTATTGATATTGAAAATGTATTTGAAAATAACTGGACTAGAAATGAGGAAATGCGTTGGAATCTTTTACTCAAATTTGAAAGGAAAATACTATTGTAAAGAGAAATATTGCATAGATTAATAGCTGTTAAAGTTGTTACTTTTGTTCTGGGATTGATTGCATTTTTTAAAGTTTGTGGGTGTGGTGCTGACATATTCTTATGTGACTGACTTTGGAAAACGTAAGTTTGATAATAGAGTCTTGGAGCTTAAGTCATGCAATTTTTGGAGGTTGTGGAGGAGTAACCCAGCTGTAGCTGTTGAATGAGAAGTCTAGACTCTAACCAGTGACCCTCTGAGTAGGATTCAAGAGAATAGGAAGAAAATTGGGAGGTTGGTGGTGGTTTATGTACAGTTAGACAATTAAAATATACATTAGGTGATTTCACTGACTTAGAACATCAGATAGAGTTGGAAGCTTTATATTTTATGGAATGGAGTGTCAGACAATTGTATGTTGCATTATTTGGATTGAGATGATACTTTTTGGGGGGCAAAGGTAGCATAGAGGGAAAGCACTCCCTCTTTGGAGCCAGACTTCATGGATTCTAATCCCCTCAGTTAGTGGATGAATTAACTAGAGGTAATTACTTGGCCTATGCATTTGCTAATCTATAAAATTAGAATGGTAGTAGCATCTACTAAATAGGGTTATGTGAGGATCAAATGGATTAATGTCTGTCAAAGTACTCAGCATAGTGCCCAGCATGTAGTAATTAATCAATGTTAGATATAAACAGGGTGCCCTTAGTGCAGTAGGACAATAGAGTCAGTAATATTTTGAGAATTGGGAATAGCATAGGGGTGACTGCTAGACTCAGTATATAAGGCCACCTGAAATATTTCACTAACAATCAGCATTTACAAATGACTACGGGACTGCAAGGAAAAAACTGGAAATAATTCTCATCAAGATGCAGACCCTTTTTAGGAAAAATCCTTAAGAGACAAAAACAACAGCCAGAAAAAACTATACATTTACAAAAACATTGCTTTGACTCAAGGAAAAAACAAACAACCAACCATGATTGAGAGTGTGGGTTACAAGATTTAATCTCTTAGGGGAATTGAAGTATTCCCACCCCTCTTGCTACTTTACTCCTCAGGAAGAGTAACTGAGATGGGAGACAAATACAAAATGGAACCCTCAATCACATTATCTTAGACCAATGGCTTAGGGCTTGATTTTCTGTGGGAGAAATGTTCATATCACAAGTAAATCTGACTCTACCTTGAATACTTTCTGAAACGGGTTGAGTAAGGAACAAACAGATAACTGTCTCAAATTTAGAAACAAATTAAATGGATTCATTTGATCATTCTCTTACACCCCTCTTTGAGCCCTCTCTAAATCTTTCTTGCACTGTGCTCTTTGATTTCTTTCATTAGCATTTGTGACCCGTGGTAGGATCGGCTTGGGAGAACATGAGAAGTCATGAAAGAGACTGGGTGTGTCCAGAGGAAAGAGTAGTGACAGATGCTCACACCTGGCCCAGCTTTCTTCATCAGAGAAGACCTGATGAAGATTTGGATCCAAAGCACCAGATGGAAGTGAAGGGCATACAAAGCTTAGGATATAACATATATACTAATGATTTGTAGTTGTAAGTCCTTTGGGTCCTGCTATCTTCCTTTTACATTACAAATACTCACCATTACTAGTATTACCATCATTCTCAAATTTCTCCCCAATGTGTAGAGATAATTCAAACTGGCCCCTCAAAATCCATTTTTTAAAATGTTTTTTTAATATTTTATTTTATCTTTGAGAGACAGAGAAAGACAGAGCATGAGCAGGCAAGGAGCAGAGAGAGAGGGAGACACAGAATCCGAAGCAGGCTCCAGGCTCTGAGCTGTCAGCACAGAGCCTAATGCGGGGCTCGAACCCATGAACTGTGAGATCATGACCTGAGCCCAAATCAGACGCCTAACCGACTGAGCCACCCGGGCACCCCTCAAAATCCATTTCTAATGTATCTCCGGTATAGAGGTTGGAAAGTAAATATCTCTGGCAGAGTAACATGTAATCCAGTGATGTGTTGGCAAAAGTCCCCAGGAGGCCTTCCTTTCATAATGGGAAGCAAAATCTCACCAAAAGAAACTCCTTCACTCCTTCCCTTTCAGTCCTTTCCCTGGGGGGAATGCAGAAGTAATGCCTGAAGGGGGAGCAGCCATCCTGAATGATGAGGTAATACAGGCAACAAACTGAGCTTTAGAAAAGCAGGAAGAAAACCCAGCTGCTAGGCAGAACTTCCTTCTTCCCAACTTCCTTAGATAAATTCTTAGTTGAAGTGTAACAGAGGTAGAAAAGTGTAGACATCATGAATACAACACACATCTGTGTAACGACTACTTGAATCAAAAAAGAGGATATTATTAGCACCGGAGAAACCCCGCTCATGCCATTTACTTGTCATTAACTCTCTCCCCAAAGGCAATTCACTCTTCTGAAATCCATCATCATGAAATAGTGTTTCTTGTTTTGGAACTTTATATAAATGGAATCACACAGTATATATTTTCTTTTTAAAAAATTAAATAGCAATGTGACCAGTACTTTTCTGGACACACTGGAAATATATTGCTGGGTGGGCGTGGGGGTCAGGAAAGATTATAATTTTAAATCAAGTGATCATGGTGAAGGCTTGGGAAGTTGGCAGGGAGACCTAACCTGGGTGTTTGCCAGACTCCTCTGTTAGAAATAACATTTTCATGTACACTCTTATGAACATATAACAGTACCAGGTTTTCTGTAGGTCATGGGGATAGGCAACGGTTTCCTCTTCTTACCTTGCTGAGAGCTTCTTCACCAGTCATTCAGACTTTGTTTTGAATAACCAAATGGGAGAATTCCATTAACTAGCAAAAAGTGGGAAAAAAATAACAACCCTGAAAAGGTCAAACTTCACAACATGAAAAGGAATGGAAAAATTGGATTATTAACAAATGGAATATGGGACATGTAATATTGAGCCCTTTATCTTCCCTCCCTGCTTAACAGTGACCACATGCTTGACTATTGTTTCTTTCCAACCATATAGGGAGAGTATACCAATTGGATAATGCATTTCTCTCCCTCGTCTCCAAGATGCATTGACTCCAGCAGCCCCAGCTTCACTTTCAATCTAGATTTATTTCATTTCTTCCTTTACAGTATTGTCGGAGGGTCCTTTCTAAAATCTAAATGTGACCCAATTCTCTCCTGAAACGTCTTCACATAGAAAACCCTCAATATAATTTATAAAGCCCTTCAAGCTTAGTCTGTGCCTACTTTTCAAGCCTCCTGTCTCACACTTCTGCCCACATACCTACCATATGCTAGCTAGATATGTCACCCTTTTGTCTTTCTGCGTGCTATTCTATTTTCTTGGATGTCCTTTCTTCTTCATCTCCTTCAATGATGGAGGGGAGTGGCTCTGCCATGGTGTGCTGGCAGCCTTGCACATATATACATAGGGCATTCAGGTAGAGGCTTGAACCACAGCTAATCTGAAGCTTGAAAGAATGTCTTCGTGATCGATCATTCCAGGACTTGAAAGGATAGGACGCTTGTAAGGAGCTCCTATGAGGTCATCTCTTGCTCACCTCCCTATTTCACCAGGGAGGCTATTAACAACTTCTCATCACCCCCCAAAGTTCTGATGACCTATGAGGCTTTCTGTCCAGTCTCCTTCAGACGAGAGCTGCAGACCATAAAACCACTTAGCAGCAGTCTGGAACTGATTCCTCGGCAATGGGGTGTCCAACAACTCATACTGCAGTCAACCAGCATTTTTGTTTTCATGTCATCCTTTCTTGGTGTGTAGCACAGATTCATGGAGCTGGCACTTTCGTCTATTCTCCCTTTCACTGTTAATGCAGATAATAAGCTCCTTAGATCTAGCCGTGGCTCATTATATCTTCACTGACTGGGTCCTTTGGCTCTCCTGCTGTTTGATGCTCAACTGGTAACTCCCAGGATTCCGTCAAGTCTCAACTCAGTCTTCTCCGCATTCTGAAGACTTTCCTGTCCAACAGCCTGCCTTAAATACCTTTCTCTCCCCACTCTTTTATATCCTGTACACACCTTCCTCTATATTAACAATTAGAACATAATCTATTTATACCTCCTCTGTGTGGTATGATAGCCACTAGCCAGATGTGAATATCGAGCACTTGAAGTGGGTGTAAAATAAACACTGAAGTGCAAATATTTAGTATGAAAATAAGCATAAAAGTTTTATTAATACTGTAATGATACTGATTACATGTTGAAATATTTGGGATCTATTGAGTATATTATTAAAATTAATTTCACTGATTTTTTTTCTTTTTAAATATAGTCTATATTTTAGAGCAGTTTTAGACCGACAGAAAAGTTTCCCAGAAAATACAGAGACTTTTTCATACCTTTGTCCTTCTCAGTTTTCCCCATTATAAATATCTTGCATTAATTTGGTATATTTGTTAGAACTGATGAACCAATACTGATACATTATTATTAACCAAAGTCCATAGTTTACATTAGGTTCACCTTTGTGTTGTATGTTTGAAGAGTCTTTACAAATGAGTAACGTCAAGTGTCCATCATTAAATATCATGCAGAATAGTTTCTCTGCCATAAAAATCCCCTGGGCCCCACCTATTTATCCTTCCCTTCCAATCTCTGGAAACCACTGATCTTTTTACTCCTTAGTTTTGCCTTTTCAGAGTGTTATATAGTTAGAATCATGCAATATGTAATCTTTTCAGACCGGCTTCTTTCACTTAGCAATATGCATTTAAATTTCTTCCATGGGTTTCTCTGGTTTGCTAGATCATTTCTTTTTAACTTCATCCCATTGTGGTTGCAGAAGATATTTTGTATAATATATTTTTAAAATGTATTGGCTTAATTTGTGGCCTAACAAATGGTCTGTCTTGGAAAATGTCCCATGTGCACTTGAGAAGAATGTACATGTTGTTGTTAGGTAGAGCGTTCCATACGTTGGTTAGATCTAGGTGGTTTCTTGTATTAAGTTTCTATTCCTTCACTTATCTTTTGTCTGGTTGTTCTATCCATTATTGAGAGTGCGAGACTGAAGTCTTCAAATATTTTTGTAGAATTGTCTATTTCTTCCTTCAGTTCTGCCAGTTTTTGCTTCATATATTTGATGGTCTGTCATATTTATGATTGTTACATCTTCTGGCTGTTTTGAACCTTTTAACTTTTTAAAATATGTAACTCTATTTAATATATAATGTCTTTCTTTGTCTCTTGAGAAGGTTTTTGATTTAAAGTATGTTTGACTGATATTAGCAAAGTCACCTATGTTCTCTTTTAGCTACTATTTGCGTAGTGTATCTTTTCACCATTTCATTTTCAATCTAGTTGTGTCTTTGGATCTAAAAGTGAGCTCTTCTAAATGGTATGTAGTTGGAGTCTGTATTTTTATCCATTCTACCAATCTCTGTCTTTTCTATTTAACTCATAATTCTACCACATTAGTCCTCAGGAAGAGGAACTGAGATATAAGACAAATACAGTATTAAATCTTCAATTCATGAACATGAATGTCTTTCCAGTCTTTCCCTTCCTTAGCTAAGCTTATTCCCTGGTATTTTATTCCCTTTGGTACTATTGTAAATGGGATTGTGTTCCTCATTTCCATTTCAGATAGTTCACCGTTCATCAGTTGCAGAAATACAATCCATTTTGCATCCTGCCACTTTACTCGATTAACATTTTTTAATAGAGTCTTTAGGATTTTCTCTATATAAGATCATGTCATCTGCAAACAAAGACAATTTTACTTCTTTCTTTATGATTTAGATTATTTTTATTTCTTTTTCTTGCCTAATGCTCTGGCTAGAACTTCCAGTATGATGGTATATGAAGGTGGTGAGAAGGAATTTCCTTGCCTTGCTCCTGATCTTGGAGGAAGAGCTTTTAGTTTTTCTCCACTGAGTATGATATTAACTGTCGACTTCTTGTATATGGTCTTTTAAACTGAGGTACTTTCCTTCAATTCCTAGTCTATTGAGAGTTTTTACAATGAATGAATGTTGAATTTTGACAGTTTTTATCTATCTGTAGAGATTATCATGCAATTTTTATCCATTATTCTGCTAATGTGGGGTATCACATTAGTGATTCGCATATGTTGAACCATCCTTGCATCCCAGGAATAAATCCCACTTTGTCATCATGTACGATTCATTTAATGTACTGTTGAAATAAATTTGTTAGTATTTTGTTGAGGATTTTCACATCTATATTCATCTAGGATATAGGCCAGCAGTTTTCTTTTCTTTTAGTGTCCTTATCTGGCTTTGGTAGTAAGGTGATTGTGGTCTCATAAAATATGAGTTTGAAAGTGTTCCTTCATTTTCGATTTTTGGAAAAGTTTGAGAACAATCGGCATTAATCCTTCTTGGAATGTTTGGTAGAATTAGCCAGTGTGACCATCAAATCTTAGATTTTTGTTGTTGTTGTTGGGATGTTTTTGATTAGTGATTCAATCTCCAAACTAGTTATACATCTATTCAGACTTTCTTTAATTTTTTAAATGTTTCTTTATTTTTGAAAGAGAGAGAGAGTGTGTGTGTGTGAGTGGGGAGAGTGGGAGGGAGACAAAGAATTGGAAGCAGGCTCCAGGCTCTGTACTGTCAGTGCAAAATCTGACGTGGGGCTCAATCCCACAAACCATGAGATCATGACGTGAGCTGAAGTTGAACACTCAACTGACTGAGCCACCCAGGTGCCTTGTGACTTTCTATTTCTTCATGATTCAGTCTTGGCATATTATATATTTTTAGAAATTTATTCATTTCTTCTAGGTTATCTAGTTTGTTGGTTTATACTTATTCATAATAGTCTCTTAGGATCCTTTTTAATCCTCTGGCATCAGTTACAATGTCTCCTCTTTTACTTTAGACTATTTGAGTCCTTTTTTTCTTAATATGTTTAGATAAACATTTATCAATTTATTTATCTTTTCAAAAAATCAATTCCTAGTTTCATTAAAGTTTCCTATTGTTTTCTATTCTCTATTCCATTTATTTCTGCTTTAATGTTTATTATTTCCTTCCTTTTGCTAACAGGGGTTTAATTTGTTTACTTTTTCTAGTTCCTGGAGTTATAAAGTTAGGTTCTTTATTTGAGGTCTTTCGTCTCTTTTAATGTAGATGTTTAATGCTATAACCTCCTCTCTTAATGCCACTTTTGCTGCATTCCTTAAGTTTGGTATGTTGTGTTTTCATTTTTATTTGTCTCAAGACATGTTCTAATTTCTTTTTTGACTTGTTTTAATCCATTGGTTGTTCAAGAGTATGTTGTTTAATTTCCACATATTTGTGATGGGCCTTTAAATGAATGTTTTGGAAAGTATATGGCTTTCATGATAATTGTTTTTAATTTGAATGCCTGTGGGATATTTAGCAGCTCTTTTTTTCTCTGCAGCATACTGTATCCATCTCAGTCATTATCCATATCACACTCGATTCTAATAGTTGCTTACTCCATTGTACACAGCATCCTGGATTGTGACTATGTTGGGGATAAATTCTCCTTGTGTCTTCACAGTGCCTACCTCAGTGTCTGGTGGCTTATGGGTACAAGTAAATGTTTCTTGAATCAGTGAACAGATGAATGGGTTTAAATGTTTGCATGTCATGTGTGTTCTAATATCCTCTAGCCAATAAGAGTATGTATGAGAAATAATTGTATGCTATACACGTTGGTTCCAAACTCCACGACAATTTTTAGAAGAATGAGGTTTTGAAAGGAGAGAGTGGCATGCATGTGTTACCCCAGGAGGCACAAAAAGTAATCCCATGTTTGAAGGCATGAATAACACTTCATGACAAAAGTCAATTTCCTGCCATATCCCTAGAGCAGCTAACACAGGAACTGTCAGTTTTTAACTTATTTGCAACTGCTATATTTTATTTTTCACTTCAAGGGCAATATGGATTTTAGTAATTTTAGTGCTCTAGAGAAGCAACACATTTGAGCACAAGCCTCTGTTCTAATAAAGCAAGTAGCTGACCCCTTAATTCTCTGAATGTCATATTGTTGTTTTGTTGTTTTGCTTAGTGAAATAAAAGATTTTAGAAAATTTTTACAAAAACTTTAGGAGTAACAGTAGGCCAGAGGACAAAAGAAAAGGAAGAAATCTGGAAAATTGATAAATGTCAATCACTTACTGCATACCATTCAGCTTACAGCAATCAAAGTATGTCTAAATTTGCAAAACATGTGCAATATTGTTTTTTTTATTTGATTCAAACAGATGTCAAAGATAATTTGCCTTAATATTAATGTCTAAGTTTTTGCACCTTTCATCTAATATTTATATGCTAAAACCATGATAAATTAATTCATATGAAAGGGTTTGTTACCAGAAAAGACATTTGTTTGTACCTGTTTATTCTTTGCTTTGTATTTAAGTTTTACATGTCTAATTTGGCAAGGCTTTATTCCTACTAATCACAAATAGAGATTTCAATCTATATCCAAGGTATTTAAATATGTATAACTCTGCTGTAGTTGGCACATGCCATTTTGATGACAAATCATACTGATTATTCTCTCTTGAACCTACCAGAATAATAGCATATTTAATAATGTAGGAGAAAATCATGGTGAAAACATTGGTTTCATATAGTACCAAAATAATGGCAACTTTTTTTTTTGGCTCTTTACAAAAATTTTCTTCTAATAGTTGCAAAATGTTTTCACATGTATTTTTTTTCACATGTGTTGTTTAGTCTTCAATTCATGTTATTATTATCCTCATAAGAGGTTCAGAGAAGTTAAGCAACTTGCCCAGCATTACTCAGCTCAAAGGTATAGTAGAGGTGCCAGTTGAACTCAGGTCACACTAGGGGGCATTTTACAGACAACTTGTTAGGAATGTATCTGTTCCATGCATGTTTTGTGAAGCATCTTATTTAGCTTTGAGAAGAAAAACAAATGTCCTACTTCTCAGAACCAACTAACCAATCCCTAACAAGTAACAAATACATCCATGCATAAACAAACTTTATTGCTAGCAGTGAAGTAACTGTCATTTCAGTTTCCTCCAAATATTTTTTTTAGGTTTATTTATTTACTATTTTGACAGAGAGTGTGCAAGTGGGATGGGGAGGGGGGAGAGACAGAGAGAGAGAGAGAGAGAGAGAGAGAGAATCTCAAACAGGCTCTGCACAAGATCATGACCTGAGCCAAAGTCTGAAGCTTAACTGAGCCACCCAGGCACCCCTCAGTTTCCTCCAAATCTTTTAAGGCTTGTAACAGTAGTAGTACAATGTTTCGGTTGATAGTATATGGTGTCTCCTTGCAGGAACATTGTCATCATAGGATCAACTATTTCTTTTAGGACTCTGTTAATCATTTTCAAAGGATCAGCTACTTATCACAATGTTACTTCTGAAAAGCAGTTTTCAAATATTTATGGAGTTCTTGTGTATGTTAGATTTTGTTCAGAATATAAATAGCTTAAATCCCTATTACCTGGAGCAGTAGTTCCCAACATTCTGCCACCAAGGGCCTTTTCTCACAAGTTGTCTGTCTGCTGATGGGTCAGATAAATACTTAATCATCCAAACAAACTGTTTACAGCAGTTTACCATGGCCTCATTTGGGAGAAATAGGGTTTTTTCTCTAAGGATTTTTAAAATACTTATATTTATTTGAGATTTGTGTGGCTACTTTTTGGCTGCTTGGGTTCAAGAATTCTAGGCTGTCAAGTGCCAAGGTTTGGCTCCTTGGCCAACCTCCACACAGCAAGCAAGCAGAAGCTCCGTAATGAGGCTGGGGTGGTAACCATCTATACTCCTCTGCCTGGGCACACTCCCTGCCCTAAAATCCCTACCTTAAAATGTTCACAATTTCCTTGGGTGAAATGAATCCAGACTCCAGAAGAGTCTTATATTTTAGTTCAGAAGTAGTTTTAAATGAAAGAATGTTGAGAATTAATGGATAAAAAAAAAAAAAGTCTTGAGCAAAGAATTGGGGAAAATTGAGAGAACCTGACTACATGAGAGGGGGCAGGATGTGGGAAGGTTAGACTCTGGAGGCTGTGGGAAGCTTGGAGACAATTTGGGAACAGTGACCGAGTTAGATGCTTAGGAGATGTTGTTAAGGAGGTGAGTAGTAACCAAGTGATAACTTGTATCACTAAGCTTAGCCCAGCCCTATGGTAACACAACACATTTTCTTCTCTTTCATTTTAGTAGCCTCCCACTGCAACTACAAATGTAGCATTCTTTAGAAAACATTATTTTTCTCTCTCCTGCTTTCATTTTTTTAAAAAATTTCTTATTTGGTGTGATATTGGTAGCGTAAGATTTCTCTGATAGTGTTTGGGTTCAAGTTTAACGAATGTTGAGAGTTCTTATTCTATTGAACTGAGTTTGTGGATATTGATTATCAGAAAACATTAAAACCTAGAATTAAATGAATTATGTGATATTCAAATAGGATTTATTTTTAGTTGTCATATGATATGGGTACTACTTTTGGCCTCAAGAAACCTATCTCTAGTTTTGTAGTCACATATAAGTCATGTATGCTATCCGAACTTTAGTTTTTGTTCTGTTTAGTCTGGACTGGGGAGTGACTAGGAAGACTTCCAGAAGTCATTTCACCTCATGTTCAGTGAGAGAGCACCAGGTGGCCTTGGTGATTTGAGACCTTACAGAAGACAGGTTAGAGAAACTGACTATGAAATATGAGCAGATATTATGAAAAATATAAAGCTGAAAAAAGATTAGATTATAATGGTATTCAAACCACAAAGTTTACTCTGAAATATTAGTTGAATGTAGGATCTTCTAGATTTAACCAGATGCCAGAAATATTGCTTCAGGCACATCTTTACTGAAAAAGTAAAACAATGTACAAAAATGTGTGTGTATATATATACTTGCATTAATATAAATATATAGTATATCTTTCTGTACATTATTTTTAATGATGAAATTAGTATTGGAAATTCTGGTTCAGTTTCTGTTCCAAGTTAGTCAGAACTACGGTTAGCAAAACAGATGTATAAATCACAATCCTTTGGGTAGCTGTTTCATTTAAACATTTTTTAAATCGTACAATATAATATATATTTAAAAAGGGATAAAACATAAATATATAGTTTAATGAATTATTGTAAATGCAAACACTTGGGTAGGCACCTCTCAGTTCCAAAAAGAGAACGTTGTTAGCGCTCTTCAAGCCCTCAGTGTGCCCCTCAATTATAACTGTCTCCCTCTGAGAAGTAACCACTAATCCAGTTTCTATGGTAATCACTTCTTTGTTTTGCTTTATAATTTTAACACCAAAGACTGCATTTCTAAACAAAGGAATTTAGTTTTGCTTGTTGACAAAAACAATACATTTTTGGCTAGAAATGACTTAGCGTATGTGGAAGACCAGGTCATCACCACTCCGTAGTGATTAAGTCAATATAATCCAATCACCATTTTAGAGACAAAGCATGCTCCCACAATCCAGCCTAGCTATGCCTTTATTAACAAGAAGTTAATTGATTTTCAAACAATATTTTCTTCCATTTAGGTTCTTTTCCTCTTGATTTCTCCTTTTAAACTCCCTGCTCCTTTAAAAATGTTACTGGATGTAAATGTGAAAACATAGTTTCATAATAATGTTTTGTTTGTTTTTGTGTTTTACATCTTGGGCTATTTCTACATTCATGACTGTAGACGGTTCCAACCTTGATATTGATTAAGCTAATTGATTGCTGTTGTCTACATAACAGCATGATTGGCAGAAGCCGGAGATACTGATAAATTCAATCTTGCAGATGTCTATGAAGACTGTTGAGCCATTTGAAAGAAAGTGGCTTGGACAGCTCTTAGTACCATTCTGCGATCTCCTGTGTAGATCAGACTGTTGATCTCATAAAACTTATGGATGTACTTCAAATTGTGTTACTTGTACAAACCAATCTAAGAAGAGTTTAGCCCTTTAAAAAGCAGCTGCTGGGCATAGAGAGGCTAAGAGTTCAATGCCTCAGAGTATCTGGGGCTAGTAGAAAAAAATGAAGTTATTTTTCTTCAGATCAAAAAAGACTAAAGGGACAAAGACTCTAACACATTAATAAATGAGACATGACCCTTTACACTGATCCCAGATATTAAAGTTGCTTTTCCAAAGTAAGAGTTTTATTTTTCAAGAGAGACAGGGTCATATGGGAAAGAATAAGATCAGAAAATGAAAGGTGATGTCACATCAGAGTAGTTATAATTAATAAGTGCTACTGAAAACACTGTAAGAAATGTCAAGAAGGTAAAAAACATAATTTTAAATGACTATTGTAATTTAGAATATTGTTTTCAAAAGAAAAAATACTTTCAAACACAAATTTATGTACTTAATGGATCAAGGTTAGTTATAGTTAGATTAAATACCAGATATACACTGAATGATTTCAGGGCACATGGAATTGATCTCTCTTAGTTCATCATGTGAAAAAGATAAGTCACCCTATAGCCCATGTCTCTTTCTTATTTGGGGAACCATGTGTAGCAACAAGTTTAAAGACTTTGTAGTATTGAAAATTAATAACATATAAAAATAGAATAAAACTAAAACAGAAACACCCTCCCCCCACCACACACACAAAAGTAGAATAATAATGGCTCCATATTTCCATCATCCAACTTCAAAATGAGCAATTCAATGGGCATCTGGGTGGTTCAGTTTGTTGAATACCTGACTTTTGATTTTAGCTCAGGTCGTGATCCCAGGGTCATGGGATTGAGCCCAGCATGGGCTCCTGTTGAACATGGAGTCTGCTTAAAATTCTCTCTTTCCCTCTGCCTATCTACCCTGCTTGCACTCATTCTCTCTCTCTCTCAAGTAAAATAAATAAATAAATAAATAAATAAATAAATAAATAAATAAATAAAAATAGAAAAAAACAAAACAAAACCAAAATGAGCAACTGGGATCATTGTTGCACTACCAAAACACCATGTTCTTTCATTAGTAAAAAACATTCCAACACTTATCTCCAAATATATGGATGTTTATTGTCATTTTCATAGTTATCTTTGACGTTTTACATTGTAAAATTTTTTCCCTCAAATAATTACTCCATTTTTTTTCTTCTCTTGCATAACAGTTTTCAAACGTCAGTGCAGGTGGGAATTATCAGGAAAGCATCTAGGATAGAGGTCAAGAAATCACATTTTATCTTACTTTATTTTATTTTTATTTTTTAAAGATTTTATTTTTGTATAATCTCTACACATAACATGGGGCTCAAACTTACAACCCCAAGATCAAGAGTCGCATGCTCTAGCCAGCCAGATGCCCCAGAATGTGCATTTTAAACATACATGCTAAAAATTTTTATACTATTGATCTGTGGATCCCACTTTGAAAAGCATGACTGTGGAAATTCATACTAGAGTTTCAAAGTATTTCTGTGAAGTTAAAAGGAATGTGTTCCATGTGAAGGCCACTTTTAAGGTGTTTTCTTTTATTCCCCTCTATGTCCATTGTAAGTACTTAGAATCCATCAGTGTAACACTATTTGCCATTTCCTTTCATGATGATTCTACATTTGTTCTCAGTTTAAATGATTTTTAAGTTTGATGTAAATAAAATCTAGGTGTTATATTCTTACATGAATGGAGGTTTTATCACCTCTTTTAGGAGAGGTTTGCTTTAGAAAACAGTTGTTTCTGATCCTGTCTACATTTGTTATGGGAATTATTATTTAATTTTGTGAATTGTGTAGCTGAAGTACTCTTTGGGAAGGAAGAGTTAAATTTGGGTTTCTCTGAGAAAAAAATAAACAGTAGCTAAATACAAAAAGGCATTCCTCTTATTGGTTAAAGAAAAATTGGAAAATTATTCTTCTGGTGGTGAAATGCTTGGGTGCTCTCATTCCACTTTCTGACTCTGCTCATGAAGAGAGATACAAATGAAGGAAAGATGAGTGGGCAGACTTAAAAGCCAAGCTAACCCTTGGCCAAAATTCTTGGAGGGGAAGGATCATTGTGAGGAAAAGCTAATGACGGCTCCTTTATAAGTTGTAAGTAAGCAGGGTTCTCACTAAAGAGATAAAAATGTTCCCTGTTCAGGAAGATCTAAACAGACTTTGAAAAACGCTCTCAGCAGGCATCATTAGACATGATTTGGATCTCTATTGACCAGAAGTGGAAATCTGACCAGCAAAGGTGTGCAGTTACCAAACATTCCAAAAGAAAAATGAAAACCAAAGATCAACTTTTCTGTCTGTAAAGCACCATTAAGGATTTGCCCTTGTCTTGGCTGCCCATGCTGGACTCCAGATGAAAGAGCCTTCACAGTGAAGACTTAAATTTTCAACTTATTTTCCTAAATATCCCAACACAGCACATCCTACCTTTTCTTCTTGGTCTCTTCTCTGGCCTCAGACCAGATCTAGATAAATCCTTGCTTTCTGCTTGCAGCTAGGCTGTATTTCAGACTCTTGGAATCCCAATTCTGTTGGTCCCTTCCCTGGTCCTGCTTCCTGAGTATGTAGTAATAGGAGGGTTGAGTAGGTAACTAGGAAGGACAGCTCAGGGTTCCTACGTTAACGCATATGCCACTTCCCCACATCTTTTCCCAGATAAAGCAGAAATCATATTTCTTTACGGAATGTTTTAGTCCTGCATGGGGTGTTCCAAATTGTGGAAGGACATTTTTCCACATTTTCCAAATTGTGGAAGGACAGTTTTACTACTGGTCTTTTAGGAATAACAGTTTGTACCATTAGAGAGAGCACCATTTTCTGGGTAACATAGTAGTTTCTCATCTTGTATCATTCAGTGGGGGCTCTGGAGCCCGGGGTATAAGTACACTTATGGACAATGATATGGATATGCCTGTGGAGGAAAATAAAATGCAATTATTAAGATAGAGGCTTTTATCATCTTTAGTCTCTTCTGCTTTTAGGATAAAGGTAAGTGTGAATGTTGTAGGAAGGCCCAAAGAATATCTCACACCAGGGCCTGGTGCTGCTTAATGTAATTCTTGTACAGTTCCAGGTACATTTGAGATCCTTCTAGGTCACCAGTTGTACAGATCAACTGGAAGTTATTAGTAGATGTAAAAGGCAGATGTGGCACTAAGGGTTGAAGGAAAGCAATGAAAAAGGATCTCAATCTCTGTGGAAGCTAATATGATGGGTAAAGGAATGCAGGGAGCCATATTCAATTACTATAGTGTAATTGATAGTTGTGCTAGGATAGTTGTGCTACGAATGTGCTAGTAGGCAGTAGAGGAATACAGATCAAGGGATATGCTCCACTAGGCCATGAGTTTAATTTCTAAGTGGGAGATTTGTTAACATAGCCTGTGAGTTCCTTAAACAATGTCACCAAAAGCCAGAAGACATTTGGAGAATAATACTCTAATTTTATTTTATTTTGCTTTATAATTTATTATTTTATTATTTTATTTTATTTTGTTATTTTATTTTATTTTATTATTTTATTTTTTGAGAAAGCAATTGAGAGACCATGTATATGTATGAGCACAAACAGAGGTGGGGCAGAGAGAGGGAGAGAGAATCTTAAGCAAGCTTCATACCCAGCATGGAGCCCAACATGGGGCTTGATCTTATGACTTTGGGATCATGACCTGAACTGGAATCAAGAGTTGGTCACTTAACCAACTGAGCCACCTAGGCACTCCTCTGCTTTTTAAGAACACCCTAATTTTAGAGGATATGTGCTTAAGTATTTGATTGTAATGTCATAATATGTGCAACCTACATCCAAATAGTTTAGTCAAAAGAGAAGGATAAAACAAACGTGGCAAAATGTTAACAATCAGTGAATCTCTGTGAAAGGTACCATTCTCTCAGTGCTTCTGTGGCTTTGAAAATTTTGAAAATAAAAGTTGGAGAGTAAAAGAAATTATATATGTGTGTATGTGTGTATATATATATATATATATATATATATATATATATATATACACACATATATATGAAGGTAAATGCCATATAAAAGAATCAAACCAGATGAAGTTAATTGTCTCTGGGGAAAAAAATCTAGTTATAGTGGCTGACTGTTGTTTTTCCTTATGTGACTTTTAGTACTATTTGGTTTTTAAACCCTCTGAACACATTATTTTGACAAAAACTAAACAATAACTTAATTTTTTTCCTTTTTTAAAAATTTAAATGTTAGTTAGTTAACAGTGCAATATTGGTTTCAGGAGTAGAATTAAGTGATTCATCACTTACATACAACATCCAGTGATCAACACTAACTTTAAAAGGAAAAAAAAAATCAAATAGACAAACTAGAACATCAGATTGACAGGTGCTTCATGGAATTGGAAGCCCATTGATAAATATGCTGGAACAGTTTTATTTACGTGTGCAAGAAAACAAACAAACAAACAACATCTTGGTGAAAAATACAGTCACCTCAGGGAGAGGATGATAGCCATAATGAGAGAGAGCAAATCAGAGATGAAACAGAAGGAATCTAACTGTCAGGAGAGGGGACAATATTCTCGTAGCCACTCAATTCAATCTTCCTTAAGAAGTAATATAAGGGGGCGCCTGGGTGGCTCAGTCGGTTAAGCGTCCGACTTCAGCTCAGGTCACGATCTCGTGGTCCGTGAGTTCGAGCCCCACATCAGGCTCTGTGCTGACAGCTCAGAGCCTGGAGCTTGCTTCCGATTCTGTGTCTCCCTCTCTCTCTGCCCCTCCCCCGTTCATGCTCTGTCTCTCTCTGTCTCAAAAATAAATAAAACGTTAAAAAAAAAAGAAGTAATATAAGGTTATTTATTCATGAACAATTACACGACTTTGGCCATTTCACAGATCAAATGAAATCAGTAGATGTTTTTACTGGGTTACCATGTCTTAAAGGCCATTGTCTATAGAGACCTTAGTTCCATGGATAGATTGTAGGTGCCCTAGAAATCTAATTTACTAACTACCGATTCTTGTTCAAGAGACCAGAGACCTCTATGGGTACAAGAATGCAGGGAGATACTTCTCATTTTATTATTGTAATGGTGAAAGAGCTCACTATTCTGGTGTTTATGTTCAATTTTATTGTTGTTTAACAAAAACACAAGGTCTCCTAAGGGGAGAGGGAATCCTGCTGATACTTCTCTGTATTCCAAGGGTTTTATTAGTGTACTTTTAAATGGCCTTATCCTTGATCTCTAAAGGAAAATGTAGTGAGGTGATAGCCAGAGCAGATACTGGACCCTTGAGTAGCTTGGGCAGTGGGTGGATGATAGGACTAAGTGGTTGAAATGCTCTCTACATATAAATTAATGGGAATAATAATTTCAACAGGAAATTAGCCTTACATGACCAAGGTTTGGGCCATTATGCTGCTGGATATTTCTGAATCTTGACACCAGTGAATAAGTCTTTTTTCTCTGCTCTGTTATTCCATTCTTATTCTTGGTTGAGGTATAAGAATTGTACTGCCTTATTGGTCACTGACCTTGCCTCATGTCAAAGCTGTAGCCATCTCATTATAGATTGTCACAAACCCCAGCTTAGGGCTGAGCTGCCTGGGAGGCCATGTGATCCAAATGACTTTGCTTCAAGATGGAGGAGAGATCCTGACTCACATCAGTCTTTATGAAAAAGAGAATGAAATCTTTATTATGTTAGGCTACCATTGAGACTGAGAATTGGGTGTACCTTTATTATGGCAGCTAAAAATGATTATCCTCATAAATGCAATATGATTTGAAGAAAGAACTGGAAGATCTCCAGGTCCACAGTGAACCACTACAATGGCATTAGGGACCTCAGAGGCACTTGTGAGATAAGGGTTCTGAGTTCTAAAGTAAGAGAGTAGTTTCTGCATCTGTCATTAGATCATGTTTCCTGGCTGACAGAATCAGGTGGGAGCCTTCAGCAGCTGCCACAGTCAGGCTCTGCAGCAACTCTCAGTTGTTCCTTAACCAGAAAAAAATAAGACACAAATCAGACACTGAAGGATACAGAGAGGCTCATGAAAGATACTACTCCAGGGTGTTCTCGTATGTGGATCCCAGATGTCTTCTTAAGGACCCCTGGAGAGTGGGGTGTGAAAAGTGGATTATGAGAGTCACTCGGTGTTGATCTCACATCCATTTCCAGCCTTCTTTTGCTCTGTTTTGTATCACAAGGGTTTGACCTTGTTGGTTTACATTTGGTTTGGCCAATGGAAGGAACTGGCAGGAAATGGAAGGTAGAGAAGTCAAGTAGCCAAGGTTTTATTCCCTTTTACTCTGACTTGGGAGAGATTTAGGGCGATGGCCATGTCTCTTCTTGTGGTACTAGCTTAGCATTCTGTTCTTCCTTCTGTGGTCTCATTTTCTATTGACATCCCTGGCTCCTGGATTCTAATAATCCCATATATATATATATATATATATATATATATATACACACACACACACATATATGTATATATAAATATATATGTATATATAAATATATATATTCCATATAAATATATATATATATATATATATATATATATATATATTTAACCCTTCAACCCAAGGCATGATGGCAGCTTTCTGCTCTTGCTAACCTAGGGGTTCTCTTATCATCCCTTTGAATTTTACATCTCTTCTAATACTTTAGAACTTATCCCTGTATTTAAGGTCCCTTTTGAACTACCTGTCAAGGGCTCTGTTTTCTTGATTTACCCTGACTCACTTGGGCTATAGACCTTGCTGAGGTTCCAGGAGCCAAGTATGGATGAAGTAATGCATAGAAATGGACCTCTAGACTTGGGGAAAAGATAAAGAGTGATGCCATGGGTTTGTGGGGGAGATTTGGAAAAGATTCTTGGCACAATGGGTCATTGGGGGAGGAAGATATCTTTTATGGGGTACCCACATATGAGTCTTTGGTAAGATGGTACATATTCCGTATCCCATGAGTCATGTTTTAGCCTCCCAGTTTTGACTAGGTGTGCTTGGGAAATCCTTAGAGTATCTAACTTTCCTCCTACAAGCTCTTTAGCAGGACCTGAATCTGGTTTTCTTTCCTAATGAATAACTATCCTCACTATCCCTCTTGGTGTTTAGGGGAAGACCTAGACCTCAGTAACATAGAAAAGTTGTTTTGCGGATGCTTAAGCTGTTTGGCTTAGGTCAATTTTATTTTCCATCCAGATGGGTTGCCTTTTGCAGATGATAAGGCCCATATGCAGCTTCTGACCCACTTGCTAGGTAAAGGGATTGAACTATGCCAATGCTTAAAACATTTGGATTCAGGTTTACAAATGCAATTATTGAAGTGAAAAATAGAGACTAAAAATAATTAAACTAACAGAATTCTCATTTCTTTTCTCAACAGTGAAGTATTATTTAAAAGCTAAATGTAATTAACACTGCCTATTAATACAATAAAGGTTTATTTATCAACTTAATTATTGATCAAACACGAAAATGCACTATATTCTACCAAAAGTACTTAATATAGGCTTAGCTTGCATTCATTTATTTTTTGAATCATTTAGTTAGTGTTACAGTATTATCTTTAAGCAGTCACTTAGGAACTACTCTAATTGGTTTCATTACATTTATACTCAGTTCTTCTAATATTATTTACTATTATTTTTTCTTTAATTAAGTGCATGCATGTATTTGTAAAGAACTAATGATGCCATAAAAATATCCTTAAAAATTCAGGTGTAAGTTCTCAGATTTTCTACCCTTAAGTTCACTATTCACACTGAAATATTAGAGAAAAAGAAAAGAAAAACTGAATGTTAATGCCATGAACTTAAATTTGTTGTAAGCTTTTGGAGAGAAGGTATAAATTGCTAAGGAGGAACCTTTAAAGACCAAACTGAAAAACACTCTATTTCATTGTAGCATGCTTCATTTCATGGTTTTTAAACATAACCAGGGTGCTATGTACTCATGGTGGCAGAGGTGTTCTAGGATTGTTTGCACAATTCCACTCAGGCAAACTGGGTCAAGCAAGGAGGTATGATTGAAATGACATATCATTCAAGTTCTTTTCAATTCTTTTCTCTTCTCTATCTAGTCATCTCTAACTTGTCATTGAAGACCAACTCAAGAAATAGATATTGAGCTGTAAAACATTCCACTCATCTCAACACATAGTTTCTGCTAGCTGTGCTCCTCTCCTTTGCTTATTAAGTTTTGTGCAAATTAAGTTGGACAAAAGGATACATGACATGTGTATGTCAAGCAAGACGTGTGTATAATGAAAAAAATTAACTCTCACATACGTTCAACCACTATGCTCCGGTACAGAGTCAGAAAATCCTTTAGATAATTGGCTACTTATGCTCTCATAAAAACTGATCAAAAGAAGTAAAACAAATAAGAAACTTTAAGAGGATTGGTGTTCCTGTGATGTCACAAAAATGTTTGTTGGGTGGACTGTAGGAAATAAAATTAAAAGCAATTTCTGAAATTTATGTGCTTCAGACCAGTGCTTCTCAAGTTTGTAATGTGTAAATGAATTACTTGGGGATCTTGTGAAAATGCAGATTCTCATTCAGTAGGTCCCTGGGAGGTCTCCAGGTTTTCCTTCTTTAACAAGCACCCTCGTGTGTGTACCTTGCTTGTCCATGGACCATTCTTTGAGCAGTAAAGCTTTAGACCATGTTGACCATTTCTGGGTTGCTGAAACACTGATATCTTCTAAATAATTGCTAATATTTGCATTTTGAAAAAAATGCATTGCAAGCAGTAAACAATGTCCAAAAAGTGATGGTTTTATCTGGATTAATGATGGTGGAAGGCCAAATCATGAGTCAAAAGTGAACCTTTTGGGTGAGCTTCAGTCACAGTGAAAGCAGCTTCAGACCTGTTTTAATTCATATGAAGATAGGTCTACGTTGCTTCTCATGTCTGTAAGTGTTGAATTATTCATTTGAATGCTTCACAGAAGCTTTCTATAAATCAAATGAAGAGAAATGAATTGGGAATTGTAATGGTGAGAAATTCTGAGCGTCTAACCTGATTTACCTGGGCACTCTCTCAGTAATCTTTCTCTTGTTCTGATCAAATCATTCCTGGTGATTTAACAGCACCTAAATTTAGCCCCAGAGACTCTTTCATTATGGTATGTGATTTTTAAGCTCTTGATTTTAAAGCCTTGTCAGATGGATATTAGAGTCAATATTGAAATCTCAAGGTGCCATGTGAGAGAACTTCTAGAGAAAGTTTGCAATGGCTCATCCAATTGCTTTTTCTCTGTTAACCATGTTGGATTAATATGGCTGTCTCATAACAATGGTTAATTGTTAAAAGTTCTTAACTTGTAAAACTTGTAAAAAGTCCAACTCTTTTTACAGAAACATTTTGTTATTCCATCTAATAATAGTACAATGTTCTCCCTTCTTCCCCTCAAGACAGTTTGGCATATGTAAGGATTGAAATATTTTATATGGCTGAATTTCATTCATTTCTGTTGATTTTCTATTGATAAATGGCTCCTGAATATTAGAGGCTAGAAATTTGACCAAAATCCTAATTCTCTGATTAAAGTAGTAAGAAACTGAGCACATGTAAAATTATACATAAAGCTTTAAAAGTAGGTTGAAATAATTGTCAGTATCATACAAGTGATTTATGATGATATAAAAGATGTAAGCTTTTGATAATGCTTTGTCTTACTTGCCTCACAAGATTGCTATGAGGATCAAGTAAGACAGTGTCTTTTGAAAGTGATCTGTAAAGTATCAACGGTATTTTGTCTTAATCTCATTTCCTACCAACCTATTTTACATAAGGTCACCAGATTAATCTTCTGAAAGCATCGCTTTGATTACATCATTTCCTGGGTCAAATCCCTTCAGTGCCCATCCCAACCTCCTTCTGATGAATTGAGTTTGACTTCTCTTGGCATTTAAGAAACATCATGTTGCTTTTCTAGCCTTATCTTCAGCTATTTTCTTATTTCTCTTATATTCAAAGGCTGTTTGATTAAATCACATATCCTGAGCTTCTGGACCAAATTTTCCATTGTCTCCTGGAGAGCTCCATCTGGTCATCCATAATGACCCTAATACCAAACATAACGAAAACTAAGACCATAAGCTTTTTTTAAATATATTTATTATTATCCATTCAGTGGCCTAAGCCAGAAAATGAGGAGTTTTTGTTTTGTTTTGTTTGTTTTTTACTTGCACCTCTAAAGCACACCTTCAGTTAGTAATGGGGAATTTTTTCTTCACCTACCCTTCTCCCTCAAGCCACCCTCTGTTGCTATCAACATCCATTAATTCTCTGTTATTTTGTAGTGTAATATCTTGTGGTTCTTTTAGTGAACAAATATTTGTGAATCATTTGCCATGTGTTGGCTCTTGTATCAGTTTCACATTATTGCCATAATATATTACCACAACCTGGTGGCTTACAATGGTACATTTATTATTTTAGACTTCTGGATGTCAGAAATCCAAATGGATTTTAAAAAAATCCAAATGGGCTAAAATCAAGGTGTAGGAAGAACTGTGTTCCTTCTGGAGGCTCTAGGAGGGAGACTCCATTTCCTGGACTTCTCTGGCTTCTAGAGGCCACCTACATTCCTTGACTTGTGTCTTTCTTCCATCCTCAAAGCTACCAGTTATATGTTCCAACCTGTGCCTCTATTGTCATAGCTTCTCTAACTCTTCTGCCTCTCTCTTTTATTTGTAAGGACACTTATGATTATACTTAGGTTCCACCTGGATAATCCAGGATAATCTCTCCATTTCAAATTTATTGACATAGTCACATTTGCAAAGTCACTTTAGCCACATTAGGCAACATATGTACAGCTTCTGGGGATTAGGACACGGCCATCTTGGGAGAGGCATAATTCTGCCTACCACAGCGATCTTCCTAAGCAGTGTGAACACAAAAGTCAAAATGATGATACAGTCCTTGCCCTCAAGGACATCAGAGACAAAGCAGTTAAATGAGTAGGCAGCTATAATATCCTATAATTACTGCAATGGAATTATAATAAAAGCTATAGGAAATCTTTGGGGATCAGGGAAGGCCTTGGAAAGAAGTGATATCTAAGACATGATTAAAATTCTATTTGAGACTCTTGTTACATTTTAGGAGGGAGAATAATGGCACTAAATAAGTTTGGTACAACATTTTAGGCTTTAATAAAATCAGACAATCTGATTCTCTCACTTTTACAGTGGTGAGATTGGCTTAATATAGATACTAGTTATACTCCAAAGTTATAAATACAGGTACTGTATAAACATATTATATTCATATACATATTCTTTATGTATATGTAATATACCATTCAAGACATAAATAAGCAATAGAATCAACAAGTATGAGCAAAATCCTTTTCTACGGGCAAAGGGGAATAGCAAAATCAGACACAAATTCTGCTCTCCGGATGCTCTCACTTTACAAAGGGTACAAGATGTGGGTATAAATATTCATAAAAATATGAGGCATAAAGAAATGACTATCATAAGAGAGATATTTGGTATTGTGTATATATAGAGCTGGAAGGAAATACTTTCAGGTTAGAGATAGCAAGAAAGATTTCAAAAATGATGTCTGGGGTATCTAAAGATGGGTGGTTGGGCTTTGGCAATGAGAGAGACATAAAGAGGGGCAAGTGTTTCACTTCTTAGGTAGAGGAGAAAAAAAGTTCTTGATGGAGATCTTTGAGTCTTTGAAACATCAGTTGAAGATATGCAAATTCTAATTCCAATTTCACTTCTAGTGAACAGAATTATTCACTTCTATTACTCGCTTCTATTCGCTTCTATTACTCTCACTGGGTCTTCGGAAGGATTTCTGCTGCAGTCTAGTAAGGAGAATATGTATAAATAAATCACATACTTCCTTGTTAGAATGGGAAAGGGTAAGAAATTTACAAATGGGAAGTATTATTACCAAATATATTCTGGAGAAAACACAGTAAAGTTTATAGCTGTGGGAAATTATTTCATAATAATTCATTCAGTATATATTAAACCCTGACTGCATAACTCTGTGATAGATGATATAAGGGATACAAATCTATTAAGACTTAGTTCCTATTTTTATTCCATCTATTTTGGGAGGAAAAAAAAAACAGAGATTGAGTATATTGCAAAGCAATGTGTGATTCATGTTACATGGTTAGAATATAAATCAGATCAATTTTAGTTGGTCTGATTAAGCTAAAGTTCATGAAGAAGAGAATACCTCAGTCTGACCTGAAAGAATAAGCAGGGTTACAATAGACCAAGGCATGTACATAGGGCTCGAGGGAGAGTAGATTGGTAGGGATGAAATTCAGGCAAAAAGACAACATGTGAAAAATCACAGAGGTAGAAAAGTCAAGACTTTTTCAGAGACTGTACATTGCTATTTTTGTCCCCAAAATAGAACTGAGCAGTAAGCACAGAGAATACAACTGCAAGTAAGACAGTCCCTGACTTCAAGGAGCTTACAGCCTTGGGAAGGGAAAAGAGAAACAGACAATTACAGTAAAGTGTGATTTACCTTGTGGCAGAGAGAAAACACAGTGTCCAGTTTTTACCTAGTCTAGAAATCACAAATACCAGAGAGAGCCACCCAGAGGAGGTGGCATGTAAGCTAAGTCCTGAGGGATTACTGAGTTGCCCGAGTGAAGAGAGGGAAGATGGAAAAGTATGTGCAAAGACCCATAGCAGAGAGCAAGAGCACAATGCATTTGAGGAACTTCAGAAAGTTTTTTTTGGTTGGAGTCCAGGATTTATGGGAAGAGGTGAGGAAGCCTATTGATGTAAACAGCAGCTGAGTCATACAGGATTTTGGAGACCAGGTAGGAGTCTGTTTTAACATCGAGATCAGAATGGTTAAGGGTCAAAACTATGAAACGGCAATGAGGATTAATAAGAGAATACAGATGAGATAGATATGAGATACATGAAAGAAGATACCTAGAAACCTGGGTTATTAAGGAGGGGTTTTTACCACAGAAAGTCTCTATGAATATATCGCTATACAGAAGTGATGAAAACTCACTTAGGAGTAAAGCCAAGGTGAGAAAGACAAAGGTGGTGCATCTAAGGAGAAAGGATGAAACAAGATTGCAATAAAGGTTAGGGTCATGGGAAGGCAGAAGTGAGGGAAGAACTCAGGAAACTCAGAATCTGCAGTGAACTATTCTTTTTCATAGAAGCTAGTATAGACAACGGTATGTCGAAGGTAGCCTTTGTAATGAAGTCACCTTAGCTGGGTAGATGCAACTTGATGAATCTTTTTACCTACTGTACAGAAGAGTGGTTAGATGATTTGGCCACGATATTTAAGGCTAAATCCTCATAAGAAAGAGACAATGTCATGAGCTTCAAATCATCTCTCAACTTTTCTGTTTTGTTGGTTTACATGGCAAAGACAGGATATCATATTCTCTGGTAGGTGAGCATCGTTCCCTTCATGTCAAATGTATATAAAATCTATAGTTTGATATCTCTTGGTTTTTGGTGAATTTCTTGATTTCGGAAAGGGGAAGAAAATATAGTTTAGCACTGGATTTTAACTGTGGAAAATTCAAGGGGAAATTGACAAGACTGACTCTTATCTTGATCATTGCTTCTTTCTTCTTAAGATTTTTCTCTATAAATAATTATTTCAGCTTTAGCTCAATCTTTCCCCATGTTTCCTATGTAGTTTTTACAGCTCTTGAAGCAAATGTATGCGATTATTATTCAAAGAACTTTTTTGTTGCCAGGGGAAAAAGATACTTAGAGTTCCCCCTCCTTAACACATCTGTTCACATCTGCTGACAGCCCAATTCTTTCCTCCTTCCCTTCCCTCCCCCAAAATGTCTTATTGGAAACTGTGCACATATTGCTAAGCTTTTTTTTTTGTCTCCCATAACACTGTGCAGACTTTGTGCAGAATAGCAACCTGATGTAGACCTAAGATAGATGGATGTTAAGTGTACTTGGACCATCAACTAAAGGATTTCTCTATATACAGCCTGGCTCACATGGTACCCAATTAACCTTTTATCACTTTTTAAAACATACACAGCTTCATGGCATGAGCTCATTCATCTTTGCTAAAAGCCTTCATGGAAATCTGAACAAAAGTAGTTTCCATTAAATTTTCTTCAACTCTAATGTTCAGCCTTTTATTACTTCCTTTTAGTTTTCTCTTCCCTTTTTTTTTTTTATTAATAGCTATTCTTAGGCTCTTTAAGGTTTAGAGTAAAAAAGTGTAGAAATAAGTCATGTAGCCAAGTGCAGACCCCAAGAGTCAGTTTCAAAAAAAATGATGGCCAGAGAATCAGAGATGCAATAGATGTCTTGGGCAATGGATGAGGAAATTAGGCAGAGTGAAATTAGATTTCTCTTAGTAATGTAGAAAACGTGATCAGAAGACTATCTACTCTATAGCTGTACAATTTGGGAAGAAACCTGAGACCACAAGAAAGATACCGTAAAGATGCCAAGTCAACCATTGTTGTCTTTAAGATACCGTACTCGGTAAAAATCCCTGGCAATACTATGGCAGCATCTACCTAGCATTTGGTTTAGGTCTGTGAGTCCAGGGGCAGGTGGAGGTATACTTCTGTTGTAATTTCTCTTTCCTGACTCAATCTAGACCGAAATACTTACCCATTATAGTTCTTTTCTTGCTGCTGATTTTCTGATAATAGGACTCAGCAAACTTGTTATTCTTAATCTATTTTAAAATTGAATGGCAGTTAGAAAATAAGGTCTTTAGACATGAATATATTTTATAATCCAAAGCCCACAGCAACACACATGAGCAGACTGGGATTATAAACCAGAGGATTTTCCTTTCACTGGCTGGATAATTTTAAGCTTTTTGGCAGCTTCCTATTTGGAAATAAGATGTCACATAGTAACAGGGCAGGTAGGTTTCAGTCATGGGCATGTAAGAAGACAGGCATAGGTAGTAACAATCCACGTGTGGTTTAGTTAACGTCTTGCTCTTCTATAGTCCTGTAGATTTCAAAATCTGAAAATAAAAAGTTCTTATCTTTACAATAAAATACATTACTTTTACTCAGGTCTGAAATGTATTAAAATCTTGACTTAATCTGGGACAAAATAAAGCTTAACTTCCTCCTTAATCTGTTACGACAATATAAATTTCAGATGGAGTAAAGATTTAACTATAAACAATGAGGCTGTCAATAAAGAAAAAAATATGATTAGATTAAAAATTTTGGAATAGGGAACATCATTCCAAGCAAGACAGAATCCAGAAAACATAAAGGAAACACTGATACATTTAAATAATAAAATGCAACCATTTCCACCCTGCACAAAATAACATAAAATTCAAAGGAAAATTGAGCAAAATTATTTACAACATGTGTGACAAAAAGTACTGATTTTATTCATCTATAGAGTGCTCTTATAATTCCAGAAGAGATTAAAAAACAAATAGAAAAAATATACAGAAGAAGACATTTAATATAAAAAGAAATACAATGGCTTATAAGCATAAGAAAAGATGCTTTACTTCAATTTAAAATGCAAATTAATACAATAATGATATCCCATTTATATTAAAATGAAAAGGTAAAAAAGTGCTAATTACAAATTTGGCCATAGTATAGGGAAACAGGCACTCAAATACATTGTTGGTGGGAGTGTAAATTTGTATACCATATTTGAAAATAAATCAGGAAATAGTAAAAAAAAAGAAAATATCTTTTGTTCTAAACTTTCTATTTGTAAGAATTATTCCTTAAATGTACTTCTATGTACATGTGCACAAATATATGTTCAAGGATTATGTTCCATTCTTATAATAATTTTTGCTTTTCTCTCATTAACAATGGTCTTTTTGTTTGTTGCTTAGTTTTGTTTTTTTTACATCCTTCCCAAATTCAGCAAAGAAAATATAAAACCTGTACAAATAACTTTTTTCTTTTTGCATAATGAAACACATCAGATACTCTATCACTTTCAATTTTATTCTAGTGACATTTCTACCTGGGTCCCCTGTGTCACACTCTGAAGCTGGATTGGTTGTTCTCCAGCAGACATGTTAGGTGTTCCCTTAACTGTCCTCCTGGATCTATGCCTTCTTGGACTAATAGCACTGCACTAATATTTTGTTTAGATATAAAATTCTAAATTGATCATAATTTCCCCTAAACAAATGTGAAGGCCATTATTCAAGGCATCTATTCTTAAAGCTTCCAGGACTGGTGTTGAGAACCCCTTTTCTTCCTTTCTGGAAGCTGTAGGAACTTTTCTTTTCATCTGATGTCCTGACATTCCTTGATGGTATGCCTTGATAGGGTGCTTTTTACATCCATTATAGTAGGCGGTTGAAAGGCCTTTTCAATTAATAAACTCGTACCTTTTAAGTTTAAAACATTTTTATGTATTATCTCTTTTATAACAATCCTTTTTATTTTATTATAAAATGTAACACTGGCACAGAAAAAAACTTATGAAATAAGTGGTTTGAAACATCATCAGAGCAAAACTCTGGAGAAAAACACCCAGATTAAGAAATACCACTTTGGAAATTACCCCAAAATCTTCCACATGCACCATCACAACCACTTCTCCTTTCCTATAAATAATCACCATGTTGAGGGCTCACTACTCACCTTGTTTTCTTTAAAATTTTATCCCCCAAAGATACTTCCCTAAACAGTATATTTTTTACATTTTTGTAAATTTCTTTTAATCTACATGTTATCCCACCATATTTTTTCTTTTAATCATTTGTTGAAGAAATCAAGAGGTTTAATTGATAAAACTTCCTATAGTATGAATTTTGTTGATTTCATCCCCATGGTATATATTGACCTGCTCTTTTGTCCTGTGTATTTCCTGATAGTTAGACCTAGAGACGTCATTAGATACAGGTCCATTTTTGGGTGCAAGACTCCTTCAGAGGTAGTGTTAAGTATTTCCGTTCAGGAAGCACATAATGACTGGCTGTTTTTTATGATGATATCAGCCACTGATGCTCAATAGTTAGATGCATTAATTCATTAGGAGTGAGAAAAGGGTGAAATTCTAATATGATGATTCTTTCTTTTATTAGCTGCAATAAATTTTATAAAGTGTACTTCCCTTTATCTGCTATTTGGCTACTTAGTTATATAGTTCACAGAAGAATAGTAGGACAGATTCTTTAATGCTTCCTTTTATTTATCAGTTTCAAAACAATTAGTTGAATTGCAGTTATCCTTCATATGTTCAACTTGATTTATTTCAATTAATGGAGATTATCCTTATTGACGTTCAAACTTTCCCATCTTTACATAGTCAGATCTTCAAGTTGGCTTTTGAGTCTTTTTCATATAACCATACAAGTCTTTGACAAGATGTTCCAGGTTCATCTTGTATAGTTTCTTCCCCAGCTCTCTCTTTCACTTTCTGTGTGTGTGTGTGTGTGTGTGTGTGTGTGTATGTGTGTACATTTTATCATAGGGAATGTTATTTCAAGATTATAATCTGAGCCCGGAGATGCTCTTTGCTACTGGTTTGGTCATTTTTTTGCATAACATTTTTCATGTTTATTCTGATACTTCCACTTTAAAATCCACACCATGGGGTTTAAACTTAACATCACTTATCCTGCCTCAGAATATCCTTTCTTCCACATTAAGATTGTTCATTCTCAAGACAGTGGAGATGTCAATATTAGCATATCATAGTATCATAGTATCATAGTATCATAGTATTCCTCATCTGCTGTAACCCTTGTTACACTGGTAACAGTCTCAGGGTAGCAATAACACTATTACCAAAACCAATATGATGACTGAAGGTAACTACAATTTCTGCATATGATTTACCTACTCTCCTCACATTTTTAAAAATAGTTATAATCTGTATCCATTGTCAAAACATATAACCATTATAGAATGTACTTTCCACCTTGCAATCTTCATTTAGTCATAGTTCTTTGAGCAAATATATATATATTAAGTACCATCACCAGTCCTTACATCAGTGTCACCTTTATGTTTGTCTGAAGGTCATTGTCTGTTAAATTTCTCAGGAAGCGTTCATAGGAATAGTATTACATGAGCTCTTGAATGTGGATAATAGTTTCTTGTGGCCTTCATATTTGCTTCCTAAGTAAAGTTAGTTTATGACTGAATATAAAAAATCATTGGCTCACATTCTCTCTTCTTGAGCATCTTACACACTCAACTCAATTTTCTTCTGTCATAAAGCATTGTTTTCAAAAAGTTGGATGATAATCTATTATATTATGAGAGTCTCCCTTATAAGAGACTTGGTCTTTTTATCTGGATGTGAATGCCTGAAGAATTTTTTCTTTGATATTCAATAATCTTCCTGGAATGTCTTAATGGTTTTCTCAGATACTCAGTGCACCATTTCAAAAATGCAATTTTAAATATTTTTCTGTTGCATTGAGAATGTTGTCTTGAATTCTGGTTTTTATTGTATTTGTTTTGTCCCTTATCTTGATTGTCTTTTCTGAAGACTCCCTATATACATATATTGAGTCTTTTTTTGTCTGTCTTTTTATTAGTCATTTACTCTTAATTTTTTTTCTTCTACCTTCTCTTTTCTTTTGGACATGTTCTCCTTTTTACCTTATATTTCTTTTTCGACATTTTTTAAGTCTCTTAAGGCATTCTTTGGTCCTGTGTTTCTTTCAACCCAATCTTCATGTTTTTAAAAAACATGTATATTTATTTATTTTGAGAGAGAGTGTGTGTATTTGAGTGGGGAAGGGGATCAGAGAGAGAGAAAGAAAGAAGCCCAAGCAGGTTCCATGCTCAGCATGGAGGCCGATTTGGGGCTCCATCCCACCACCATAAGATCATGACCTGAACTGAAATCAAGAGTCAGATGCTTAACTGACTGAACCATTCAGGTGCCCCTAATCTTTACTTTTGAAATCATTCTGTCTTTTATTTATAATTCGTTCTTGAGTTCTGTTAAAGCATTTCAACTTTTCTAATTTGTTTTATGTTATTATTTATAGATTGTATTATTTCCTTAATATCTTAGCTTATTTAATTTTAATCTTCCAAAAATGTTTTAGAACTTCTTAGCTGTTATCTCTTCTTCTATTCTCCTTGTTCTGATAGCCTTATGTATTTTTTTCCCTCTTATATTTTTGTGAGGATTAGGGAGAGGAAAGAAACAAAGACATATTTTCAATCCATAATATTTAATCAGCCTCATTTTTCTTGGGGATTGTCTTTTCTTTGATTTATAGAAGTTGTCTATCCAACTCATTAGTGAATTTTTCATTGCTATACATATTATAAATATTTACTTTTAGTACGTACTTGTCATCATTTAAGCAATCTTGTTAATTAATTTATTGAGATTTTCATTTCAATTTCTTATCCTTTCCTTTATGGTTTATACTGTTTTTTGTCTTGTTTAATAAATTCTTTCCTATTCAGAAGACATGGCAATATTTTCCTATGTGTTCTTCTAAAACATTTAAAATCTGCTTTTCATGTTTATGGATGCAATTTATGTAGGATTAATTTTTGTGTGCAGTAGGACATAGAGATCATTTCCCCTCAAGTACAGAGCCATTTTTAGCTGAAGAGTTTGGCATTTCCTCTTGATTTGTAATGTTTAGCATACACCTAATTGTTCCTTTTTCATAGGTCTCTTTATGAGTTTACTATTATTTTTCATTTCTCTCTCTTTAAATTGATACTACTGTTTTAATTACAATAGCTTAATAGTAACTCTGAAGTGAAGTAGTTGCTCCTTGTTCTTTTGCTTCAAAATGATTTTGGCCATTCTTGACCTTTACCCACCTAAGGTCTAAACACAGACACACACAGAAACATGCTCTGTTACAATTTTGATCAGAAAAGCTTTGGGTTTGTGGATAAATTTGAGACTTATTTTAATGTACTTCAATTTTTTCATGAAGCAGACATGTACTGTGCTTTCATGGTGTCCAGATGAATTTAAAAAAGAATACATACATATAATGACCCTTGCACATATACATAGACAGTACACATTTGCATGTTTGTATATGGATGGAATATTTGTAGAGATAGATATACAAATTAGCACCTGTCAATGTCTCTGGGGAAGGGGACTGAGGAATTGGGACCTGATGTAAGTAGGATGTTTACTTTTCACTGTAAAATATTTTATCATATTTGGGTTTTATTAACCTTGTGCATGTATTACCTTTTCTCGTAAGCAATTCCATTTGAAGACTACACTTGACTGGCCTACATCAGCATCTTAGTTATGACAGGTGACTGGTATGAGAATTGGGGAAAACATCATAGTAGCAGAACCACATTATTTTTCCATAATTTCTTTCATTTAATAAGCACCAGCAACTCAGAAATCTCCAAATGGGTCTAAAGTAATCTCAATTTTCTTACTTAGGATGACTATCACATCATTCAAATATTTTAAATGGAAGAAAACAGATTCTTCAAATTTATCTGATAATGTAGCTTGTGCTATGTGTGTAGACCAAATGAAGAATCAGTCAGTTGCAAAAGAATAAAGGCTACATTTTATTTACTTTTCTATCATCAGTAGCTCAGTGACTCACATATAATAATAGATCCTTAATAAATAGGTCTAAAACTATTGATACATTTTTGAGGGTGGCATGTAGTGGTTTATTGTGGGGTACGATACAGAATCTAGGATATAGTAAGTGCTCAGTAAATGTCAGCTGTTTATTTTCTCAGTAGTATACATACTATTTCTATTAACATTACTCCAGAACTTTATCATTAACCTGATTCTGCATAGTATCTTTGTATCACCTGGGTGAAGATAAAAAAGGTATATTTATCACTTTATTGGATGTAATTACTCTGGGGTGGGTAGAAAGATCTTCATAGGCTGGAACAATGTGCTGAATCTAATGAGGTGGAATGTAGTAGTGTCCAGTATCCTGACGATGAGATAATCCTCAAATGATCAAGGACAGGATGAAGGCATAATTTGCTTACCAGTAGTACATGTAGAAATTTTAAGGAGTTTTAATAGGGAGTAGGTCTCAATCTGAGTTACCAGTGCACTGTGGCCACCAAAGAATATAATGTTATCATGTTATATTAAAAGAATACAGTTTCTACAATGAGGATATTGTTAGTAGTGCTCTATTAGGGATCAGTCTATACTTAAATCATTTGTTATATGCAATTATAGACATCACACATCTTAAGAAATATAAGATTGAGAGAATATTTTAAAAAAGTGATCAAAATGGTGAAGACTAAGTTATTATGTATTGAAAATGGGAAATTTGCTTTGAGAAGAAAATGACTAATGAAAGATGTGATAGTTGTCTTTAAATATTTGAAAGGAAGTCATGTGATGGAGACTTTATGACTTTCAAAAGAAAAAATAGAGTAATAGATCAATATAAGGAAGAAATTCCAAATGCTCTCAAGAGTAGCCACCTGCTTTAGAATTCCAGACCAATGGTGTGCAATAATAAAGTTCGCAACCACATGTTAGAACTGTGGTAGAGGATTAAGGAATCAGTTAAGTGGCTGGATTGGATGAACTTTAAGCTGGATATTTCATGTTTGATTTATTTTGGCATAGTATAATGTGGCTTCAGATATTGCTATATTTATCATTGGAAAGGATTGTCACACACCTGCCTTTATGGGTGAACTTGGCCAATAGAATTCAACTAATATGGCTGTGAACTCAGCAAATACTGTTTTATATTTACTACTTTGAGACATTTAAAACAGATAAAACAAAGTATTGTGTAATGATTTGGTACAGTGAAGAGTTGAGAAGGATATCTGAATAGTTTAAGTGTTTAAACCTATTCCAAGGGTGGTAATAGTTGTATTTTATTGGGTAAGTGTTTAACATTCAGGCCATTGTATTTAAAATTCAGCACATTGGCCCATGATGAGCACTATTTGTTGAATAAATAAATGACTAATTCTTCTCATTGCTTGAATGATGTACACTAGCTTCTAACCTGTGTGAGGAACAGAGGAAGCCAATTCCTAAGGCACCATTCATTTGGATCACCTGGACATATTCCCTATAAATTCTACATTCTTGGAGAAGAAGTCATAGATAGTTATGGAAGACGGCGTGGAAATAAAAGCTGCTGGTAGAAAGTAGCTGGTAGGAAGATCTCTAGTGCAGAGGACACCAACTCAAGAATGAGGCTGAATATTTTCGTGGGAGAGAAAGAAATGTTTTAAAGGGATATTCAAGGAAACTCTCCAGATTTGGGGCAGTAAGAAGAACTGAAAACTTTGTCACTCCATTGGTAAATAGTGTTTTCAAATAAACATTTATGGAATATATTTGGGACCGGTTTTTGAACTCAGAAATAACATTCTGTAACCTACAAGGAAATGTAAAGATGTGGTAAGAATGTAATCATGTAAGACATCAAACCCTACAAAACATCTAAACCCTTTTGTGGAATGTGAAACTCTTTGAACGTCTTTTTGATGTTATTTGGTACTGATGGTTATATGTGGCCCCAGAGACCTGCAAAACAAGACAGTTCTTTTATTTAGCAATTTGGAAATATTGATCTTTAGGGCATATTTTGGGAAATTCTATGATGGCTTATTTGTTTAACTGTATTCTTACCTAAGGCTATATACAGACGAGCAATGCCCATACCTCGCTCAGTCTTCTCTATCAAGATCACTATTGATTAAATAGAACATGACTAGAAACATATCACCCTAGATTTTATTTTTATTTGTTTCCAGTGAAACAATTTGACCAAGGCCTGGATTAAGGATTAAATTCATTGTCTCTTCCTAAATCTTATTCTCTAAGGACAGTGGATTATGGTTTAAAGAGATTTATTTAAATTTCTACTCTTCTTTTTTAATAAGCTGTCATTAACCTCTAAAAAATAACTATTTGGAGGTATAAAGTCATTAATCTAAAACTGAGAAGGTTTTCTTCTTTTTTTCTCCCTCATTTCCTTACTCCTTCCCTTTTTCTCCTCCCCCTTTCCTCTCTCTTTTCTGACAAGCTGAGCAATAAGTGTTCAAGTTCCCCAAATTCACTCTCTAGATTCTTCCTCTGCATTCACCAAAGGTGAACAGACCATTGCTCTGTCAAATCAGAACTGTCAGCACATGTGTGGGCAATACGAAGAAGTTGGAAAGGAACATTTATCTTGGAAATGTTTTTGTGTGTGTCACACAGACAACAAATTATTTCTGAGTTTAAAAATAGTCAACACAACTTGGAAAACATGGTAATATTTATTCATGATAATAAATGTGTTTTAATGAAAGCCATGGATGTCCAAACACAAACTGAATCATGACACCCAATGGCCTTTTTTACAAAAACCATGACATATGTCCCATTAATTTGCTAAATGATATGAGTGCAGAAAAGATGAATCAAAAACACTAAAATTCTTTTGAACATACCATCTAATATAGACAACAACCCTAGACATGGCATTCAAAAATAGTCCCTTTGTTTTAACTTCATCTGCTGTGTTTTTGTTACTGTACCTTTACAAATTTCTTTAAAGCTTTAATTGTTACTGTTCATTTCAACACAAAACTGCTAGCACTTTGGCTTGACCTTCTACAGAAGATTAAATTCTATGACATTAGTACATATGTAGAATGGAATACAAAGTCATTTGAAAATATATGAGTCTGGAAGGACCATTACAAACATCCTATAAACCACATACTATATAGGATATATATACCATGTGGTATATATAATGGTTGACTAGAAAAAGTGATATACTTTCTAACTTATGTTTGTCCCTAATAGCTTCAGACTCCTTTTAAGTTAAATTTACTTATTTGGAAAAAGGTTAAAGTTTGTTAGAGATTTAAGTTTCTACACTTAAATACTATTACATCAGATGCCTAAATAATTATTTGTTATTTTCCAAAAATTCACCTTAATCTTTTGTAGGAGTAGTTTGGACCCATTTGCTGTCATACAAAAATCAAGTTAAATGCAACAAAAGATCTTTCTAAATAAAATTTTCTTTTTGGAAATTTATAACATGGTCATCCTATTGTATCTTTTGAGTTGAATTATCAGGATCTGCAAATTTAAAAAAGACAATAAGAAATAAAACTCTAGGAAGGAAGGCACTTATACCCTGCACATGGTAATTCTAGGCTGTATTCTCCATAATTCTTATCAAATGTAATTGATTTTTGGCCTATATACAAACACACCCAAGTGCCAGAATAGAGAGAATCAAGTTGGCTACCAACTGTTTCACATTAGCAGGATTTTTCTTTAGAGGCTTCTGATGGAAATTTGAAGTATATGTTATCATATCAAGTGCAGGAGAGGTATAAGGCTGTTGGAGAAATTCCCTTAGTTTATTGACTAAAAAGCCAAAACAATTGTCGTTAACAGTAAAGCTTGACAAGATAATTAAATGAATGATAACAAAATCTCAGCAGGGAAATGCCCATTAATTGAATTTATTTGGGAGCATGTTTTCACAAGTATATATAACCAAATTATCTAATTTTCACTCACGTTAAAAACTGATAGTCTATAACAACTAATTACTAGAAATGAAGAAAAAGCCCAGTACTTTAAACCAATAACACAGAGGAAAACAAACATCAAAGGATTGCCATGATATTTGACAGCTTCCTAAAAATTCCATTCATCATTTTGCCCTGTGAAAATCTTTCAGTGAAACTCGCCAAAGAAAAAACCCCAGTAGTTTTTATGTAGTAGTGCTGTTAAAGCTGAAACACATTTGCCACATTCTTTGTATCTTTTCATGATATTAATATGTGTGTCAGTATGAGTATGTCAACAGGTGAAATCACTGAGAAGAATATGATAAAGATACAACAATCGAGTTTTGGCATTTCTTTTCTGTAAGAAAATTAGTGCGTTGTTTTCCTTTTAAGTATTATATATGGTTAATTATTTTTAAAAATTTGTTGCTGTTTTCACATTGTACAGATCAAAAAATCAAATGAAAGCATCATTATGGCCAACTTTTAAATTTGAAATGAGGAATGAAACAATTTACACTTTACTCAGATTTTCTTCTTTGAGCTGCTAGCATGATCTCTCCAAATTCAAATTGGACATTTTTAATGCTTTAGCAAATGACTTTCCAATTTCCATAAAGCTAATGAATCTTATGACACATCTGTAGTAGCCAACCAGATTGTGTTCAGAGTCAACATATTCAATAGAAATTTAAAACTATGGAAATTATCACTTTCATGTTTCTAATCCCATACTCTAGGACAACTTTAATCTATTGATCAATGTCTGGCAATAATTTTATAGAATAGCAAAACAGTGAAATAAAGTCCATTTTGGCTTAATGTTTGTATAAATTCTAAGCAGCCTTGACTATTTGCAATTTAATCTGAGGGAGGAAAATCTGAATTAATAAGTAATGTCAAAAATATTCTTTTAATTTTGTGACTTACTTCTTTCTAAAGAAGATTATCTAAATAAATACATTTTAAAGATATTGGTTAAAATTTAACAATATCCAAAGTCTTTCTTAGATTTAGAAATTATGTTTCAGCTTTAAAAACAGTTCTTAATATTCTGTTTATTGTGGGAAATCATTTTATGTTCAGAAAACTAGCTGCTGTAATTATAAAACTAACAACTAACACTCCTTCACGATGACTTTATCACAACTTGAGAACAGTAATAAAACCTAGAAATGCTTCTTATCTTTCACAGAGTTGGTACTACATTAATTTAGAAAAAAGAGTAGAACTACGCTTTGTTTTACTAAATCACTTCCCTAAATTAATATAACATAGATGTCAGTTATGGCATATATAGGTAGATTGATAGATTAATTTAGAGCAACAGCTACGTAGGTGGACGTAAATATGGCCATCATTAAGATATAACGGAATGCCTGATTTTGCCAAGTGAAGTAATGCATATGAAAGATTTCACTCATATCTTATTTTGTTACCATTTCTATTTCTGCTTTTTAACCAGTGTATTAAAAGACGGGTTTCTGATTAGCAATATTTCAGATGCTAAGCAATTCGTTTTCTTGGTTTACATTGGCAGTTCACAGCCTAAAAGCATAACCACATCAGGCAAAAACTGCATGTAGACCGCTCCGGGTTTTGAAGACTTTTTGCTTCTAACAGGGATTTTTATTTGAAGTTATAGAGTAATTTCTACATTTAATTGATAGTTAATAATTGGGAGGGGAAATTACAAGCAAAGAAATTCCTTGATATAGAAGATTTTATCTTTTAGTGTCAGCTTAATGTCTTGCTCAGCACTTTTAAATTCTCTTAGGAAGATAACTTCCTATCCATTACTTTATGATAGCTTAATCACCCTTATATTATGAACCTAGCTATTCTCATTCCATGAAATATTGCACATTTATTTCCAATAGACCTTTTCCTTGACAATGAGAATTGGGACCTGTGTTTCTAATTGAAAACAATTGGCACATTTTATTTCTACAACACTTTCACATAAGAGGTATTTAAAAGTACAAAGCTAATATTTTTCATGAGTTCCTGGGCTTATAAAGTTTCATCAATTTCATCTTAGATGAGACTTGCCTTTAAACACATGGTGTGTTTCCTGTAGAAGTTACCTGTATGTCTTCAAAAACCCTACTGGTCTAGAAAAATGATTCTCTGAGACAGTCATGTTTCTTTTCTTTTCTTTTCCTTTTTTAAAAAAAGACAAAACAGCAATAAACATTTTAGCTCTTTAATGAGCAAAGATCATGTCTCTTAGCATTGGACTAATAGTCATTATCCAGATTATCTTTATTTCACGCAATGACCAGTGACATGGCCAAGATGTACAAAGTTGTTTCCATCAAGTAGTATACAATTTTTTTTTTGTATAATAAGCTTTCATTCTTGAAAAAGAGTAACTGAAAAGAAAGGTTTCTGTTACTGCAGTTAGTTTGTCAGAGAAAGTTCTTTGCATTATCTTACAAACTATCAAAATTGCTAGTCATCTGAAAAAATGTAAAAAAAAATCACATAACTTTAGTCTAATAGAAATATAGTACAGGTAAGAGAGAAAGTATTTATCAGGATGTGCTCTTTAAGTCCATCTCAATTTTTTTAAATATAAATGTACATCTGATTACATATACAAACATTTGGAAAGGTCTGTGATATACTGTTACTGGTAAACAACAGGGGGATGAAGAGTTTCCTGTGGTCTTAAAGTATTCATTTAAAATCACACATACGTGTAAGACTAAAATCCTCCAGGTGTTGACTCTCCTTCTAGGTTCTGTATCTATGTTGTACTCTACTGAGATTGCGTGAGTAAATTCCAGTGGATGAACCTCAGTGAGAAAGATAAGTGATATGAGGAGGGACATAACTGTATATTGAATTATTAGTAGTAAACATTTTGTCATGCAACATGAGTAAATCAATTAACTGAGAACTGTAATCAGAGTGGTAATTTGGGGCATCCTCATATCATAAAAGACTGTTGCAAGTAACTCTTTGGACACACTTCACCTTACCAAAAGGAACAAAATACAGTATAACAAAAACCACAGAAAATTATAGATCCTGTAGCACATGTCCAATTAGGGCTGTATTTCTATAAATTATTTAGGTTGGAATGAAAATAACATTAAAAACACAGGAATGTTTTTTTCCTGGGATTCATATCAGCGAGTATTCACCACTATACCTATAGTTTCTTCAAATACCTTTAATAACTAATTCTTCCTATTATCAAAACTACTGTGAATTATTTACTTCTAATTACTTTTGCCCCTTAAAAATCTTCTTTAGGTTCTGCCAATTGATAGAGGAAGCTTCTATTAAAGACTCCAATGGGATGAGAAGAATTTTAATTACGGCTTAATCAGCAGCACAGCCACCAAGCATATAAATTATCATGCACATCGTGCTAAAAATATCCAGTTTCCTTTATCCCCACAACTTTATACTGACAGCACTTATGTGATAACGTTGTACCTGCCAGTCTTTAAACTTCTTTGTCTTACTGGCAAATTTCAGCATGAGCCTCCGCTAAGGCCATTAACAGCACTGGTGCTTTGTGTACTTATCCAAATATGTAAATATGGTCTACACAATAAAACAGCTCCAAATAAAAACTGGTGAAAATTATCTGACATTCCATTGGTGTGTCCCTTGTGCATATTCATGGTTGTTTTTTTATTTTTATTTTTTATATTTCAGACATAGTTCTTTCCTGTTTGGTGTTCCACATGCCTAATTCCATTATGTAACATAAATCTTCAAAAAATTAATTCTTGAATATGAATGAAAAAGTATCATTCAGGACAATTGCTTCAAGCAATTGAAATTCATTTTTAAAGTTGATTTGTGTATATATATACAATTTAATTTTTTCAAAACCCCCAAAGTTCTTGATATGTATATTCACATAATATTCCTCCTTATTTAAATAGTAAGAGTCTTGTAGGTTGAAAGCCAAGGAATCTTCAGTAATCTTTTACTGCAATCCATCAAAAAAATAGAGTTTGTTTCTCTTATCTGGCTATACCCTGGTTGTTGAATGTGAATGGGGGTGGGGATGGGGATGGGGCAGAGTATTGTTCTGTCCTCCGGTAAATGTATTGAATGTGTGTAAGGGTTGAATCCCTGGTATAGTATTGGGAATCATTGTAATGGTGTTGGGTGTCATTAAGGGAACATCATCAGGTGACCTCCTCATAGCTAGTGTGTAATCTGGGGGGCAGGCGGTCCGAAGAACCACCTCATGTGGATGGATGGACTCACATTCATGATCCAAATCAGTGTGCTTCATTTGGAGGGACATGATCTCCTCTTCTTGTGCGTGGGTCAGATCGTTGGTTGTAGTACGCTGAGGGCTGCATCTCCTATGAACGTCATGTCTCCTCTTATCCTTTTTGTAGTACAGGGCTGCAAAAGCAAGGATGTTCAGAAACAGCAGTGATGCTCCAACTGCAATAGTGACGCTCAGCTCTGTGGAGTAGTCCCTTTGATCGACTGAAAATGGACTCGGTTGTTGTTTGGGATCATCCTGCTTGGCAGTGGGAAATGCTGATGTGACAGGTACAGAATTCTTTCTCGTAGGTCTGAAAGTGATGTCAGTTGATGGCACTTTAGTTGTTGTCGAGGTATACTGAGAAATGTCATTGAGATTATGCAGATGAGGTACCAGCTCCAACCAGAGGTTCACCTTATTGGCTCTATAATGTTCTTTAACTCTTGGTTTTAATCCAATATGGAGATAAAGTTGATCTTTCTGGGAATATCTGGTCCATGCTACTTCTTCAAAGCGGTTGGGTTTGGTATGGATGAATTTTGTGTCTTGAGGGACTGGTTGATTTGGGTCACTAGGGGAAGAACAAAAGCGCTCATGAGAACAAAGTTGTTTTTGTTTTTGTTTTTTCTTATTCAAAATAGTACTACTTTAACATCTAATTGAAGAGGTAACTTGGCAAGTTAGCAAGGCTTTAGATTGTGTTTTAATAACAATTTGGGTCAACTTAGAAATATAGATCCTATCATAGGCAGGTTAAATGGATGATGACGTGATGCGAGTAAGCCTCACGATCTTGCTCTCTCTGGCCATTTAGAGATGGGTTACTATCTACCCAAAGGTTTTTAAATTCACACACATACACATTGTCTCATAGGCAAACTAGCAAGGACAGCATGGAATAGTGGAAAAAACCCGAGTTTTGGAATTGGTAGATGAAGCTGTAAGTCCTAGTACTGCTATGTATATCATAGAGCTATGAATATCTATATGAGGCTAGGCTCTCATCACCTCAGTCCCTTATTTACAGAATGGATTAATGATACCTGACCTGCCCACCTAAAAAATAAGTTGGAAGGATCAAAGGACAAACAATAGTCTAAATTAGAAAGCACTATAAAATAATATTTGTCACTACTAAATAACAAGAATAAGTCCCGTGTAATTAAAAAATAAAATAAATTTATTTATTGAGTAATACAACAGAAATATAAGTCTTTCTTTCTTTCTTTTTCCCCAGAGGTATGTCTTTCTTAATAAACTTCTAAGAAGTAAGAACTAATAAAGCAATGATTTCTGAAACAGCACAATATACAAGTTTGAATAGAGACTTAATGTATTATTGGTATTAATCCATTAAGTTAAATCATTTGGACACAAAGTATGTATTATTTTTAAATGCTTACAAGGATATTTTTATTCAATTATAGGTAACTTTATTACTTAGGTACATACCCAGTTTTAGCAAAATTTGTCCAGTATGTCATTACAACTGCACTCAGCATCACATCATTTTTGGAGAAATTGCAAGGAAATAACTCTGTAGGTCCAATCATGGGGATTCCTAGTACGTAGGGAACTTCATCCCCATGAGCTGCATCAGCCCAAGCTGGAACCTGATCTGTTTGGCAATGATGGTAAAAGGCATAGAAATATGTAGGTGAACCAAAGTTTGAGTGAAGATCTGCTGTAGCTACAGCTGGTGCCACCCACTGATGGTCTGTAAACAAAGCCAATAATGTCTTCCTTCTGGTTTCAGGGTTATGACGGTCAGCCCAGTCAGTATACATGAATTTAATGGTTTCTCTCAAAACATCTTTGCCTTCAGGATATCCATATAAATTATCAACAAAATTGGAAACAGCAAAGTCAAAATCACTAGCTGATATACCATCATCACTATCTACTATATTTTCAACAAATTTTAACCCTTCCCCTTGGTTAACTCCTAACATTATATCATAGTTGAGAAACTCTCCTTGCTCCATCAATATCTGAGGGTCATCTGGTATTACATCACCATCAATCACAGGTCCAAAGGCTATGTGGTATCGTGCTGGTTGAATATCTTGGTCAACAAGTTCTTTGTAAGGCTTCTTCTGTAGGCATTCCACTAACTCTACTGTATCTGAAACATTGCAACCAACTTTTGTGGCCAACATTCTAGCATATTTTGCAGGTTGGAAACTAACAGCCCAGCTGGAAAGGGCTGTTCCACTTTGAGCTATTGCTCGTTGAAAAAGTCCTATAGGAAAAACAACAGAGTTTGAGATGACTTTTGAATAATGTTGTGGTAAAACAATAACATCTGATATTTTAGCTGTGTAAATAAAAACCCATATACAACTCAAGAAACAGGAAGATAGAGACATTTTTGCTTAAGAGAAGGTACATAAAGACATCCCCAAGGTATAAGGAGTCAAAGAGGTAAAGTCTTATGCTTTGAGTGGCATCTGCTTTAAGGATCAAGAGGTCTAAATTGCTTAGTGTCTCAAAGAGGCAATAAGCAAGGAGAGATGGAGAACATGTACGTATTAGTGGTAAAAAGTCCCAAGTATTTTTTCACCCAACATGTAAACACCCATGTTATTATGAAAGCCAACCAGGTGGGCTTTCTCCCCCTTAACTCTTCATTAGAATTTGTACTGGTTTTTTTTTTTTTTTTTGAGAATATTTCTTCCAATTTGGCTGCATGTATCTTCTTTCAAAATGGCTCTGTATGCTTGTTTTAATCAGATTTATTAAAAAAAAGAATTGCTGGGGGCTCACACAACTACTGGGGCTGGGGAATTTGCTAATACCCTGGGGATGGCCCAGAAGGCACACAGAACAGAATATCACTTTAGACATACTCTTTCCAACTTTTCTTGTCAGACATAGTGTGCTGAATATTCATCTTTCAGAAGAAGATATAACATTTGAAGTGTTTTCACTAGGTTAAAGAAAAAACCATCAGCAGAAGGATTCAGTGTGTGTTTGTGTGTGTGTAGGGGGGTGATTTAACTTTTTCCACTGTTGAATACTCACTGCTATATTTTATCATAAAAGATGAAAAAGTCATGGTCCACTGCTTTTTACTTAATTGCATTTAAGAATTATAAATCATGGTCCCAAATGCAGTTTGATAAGGGCTGCATCCCATTCAAATTTACAAATGCACTTTATCTACTCATTAAGATATTTTCAAATAAAATTCTTGTTTTTAAAACATAATTTATCTATTTTCTTTAAAAATTACATTTATTATCAATTTCCAAAAATATCTTCATAGTTGTTATTTAAACACATGCTCAATTATTCATATGTGTTAATGAGATAAGAATTATTCTTTTCAAAAAGGTGTTAAAGCAGTGTCTGAATTAGAAGCAAAGTTCCAGATTTTTCTCCAAACATGTACATGTATTCAAAGTGTCTATAATGTGTTCTTAGATAATTCTAAAAATATTCAAAAAATCAAACAGTACCAATTTAAATTTGTTTTGGTTTCTGACTTCTTTATGAACATATTTTTAGTTTATCAGAGCAAAGTATGCCAGAGCAAATGATATAAATACAGATATTTTTTAAAAATTACATAGGCTATGTGTTTGTTAACATTTGTTCAGAAAAAATATTTTACTAATTAAAAACTTTACAACTGAAATAAACTTGGTGATTATTTCCCATTTCAGGGGCTCATTGAGATTAACTAAATATACCAAAGAAGATTTGGGAAAAATACATATTACATTATATTCTGAAATATACCATCTAGATAGTATTAGAAAAACCAAATACTTTATCATTAATGAAAATGCTTATTATGTATATATAAGTTGTGGTTGACTCCTGGTAGATACAAGTCTGAGCATTGCTGTAACCTTGGGGAGTTTACAGACTTTAAATCAATGTCTGCACTGGAGACAGAATTAGCTTGATGATTTTAAGGGATCTCCTGGGCATCTCCTGCGAAAAATCATGCAGCCTTTTTGTAGAGATAAGCTTAGGACTAAATCAAATATAAGTCCATTTCTCTGGCCCTGCCATGGACAGTCTTCCTTGAAGAGTGTGATGGAATATTATATTTTCAACTATTGGCATAGACATTGGCCACTGTTCATTAAATCATCAATTGATGAATAACAATGCTGGCCAACTTACTAATTGGTTCATCTCTTTATCAAATGATAGTTTTATACTAGGTGATTAGCTTTGGTGCCCATTTTTGCTCTACATTTAGAAAAACTTTTAGAGTAAATAGGAAGAAATAATATTTGAGATCAAATGACCCTAAGAAGTCTGACCAGATTGTCTAATGTTAACCTACATAAATATTGGCATTCATATAGTCCTCAGCTAGAACAATCTAATCTCTTCAATGAAAAAACAATAACAACAAAGTTTATTTCAAAATAAGTCACTTCATTATAGACCAAAATCCCTATACACTTGGAAATGTTCTCATATGTGTCATTTTGTCATCTCAAATCAGAACTCTATTAACTCTATGACATAAAGAAGATGTCACATAAACTATACCTATAAATTAAGTCTATGAAAATATATGATTCTCCAAATATATATACTCATTTAGTGATAGGCTGTTCTTTTGAAATTCTACATCAATATATCTTTGATACTGAAAACACATATTCTATGTCTGATGCTCCATATCATAAAACTCAGTCTTACAGATCAAGATGCTTCATGAATTACACTTGACAGTATATACTTCTTTAATATATATAAAATGACAATAAAAAAAGCAGAAAACACAAAATGGTCTGTGTTGATGTGCCTGCTCTGTCTTCCTCTCTGTTATGTATAATAGAGAAAAAGTATTTGCTTTTGCAGTCTTTTCCAACAAAACACTTCTGTTCTTGCGGATATTTCAAGTTAATAATGCAATTAGAATGAGTGAATTAAACTCATGGTAAAATGGAAATTCATAAAAAAAACAACATGATGAGCCTTGGGCAGGCACTTTGGAAAAAGGGTGTCAAGGCATGAAAATGGAGACAAGAAAAATGCTTCATGGGTTTAAGCAGCCTCAGTGCTCCAAGCTGCTTTGCCAAGCTTTACAGGGAAAAAAAAATAAACACTTTGGAAGTTGAAAATAGAAAAAGCACAAATTCAAACTTAATATTCCTTTTAATGAAAAGCTCTACTAGTGACCTTGATGCTTTGACAATTTTGGATCATGCATGCAAAATAATCAAACATCCATTCTCTATTCAGACAACAAGTGAAAACCTTGTTTCCAGACAAACCAGCTTGTGACTGCTTCCTTATCTTCCTACTGGTGAAGGGTTTTAAATGCCTATTGTCTTGAAAATAGATAATACACAATCCTTGCATTAAAAAAAACAAAAAAACAAAAAAACAAAAAAACCTGTCTTTGATTTTTGATTACTGAATAAACAGAGATGACAGAACTGTGAACATCTTTGATTTTCCCCAAAATCACCTTTTAGAGGAAAGAAAAGGAACTGTAATGCTAACTATTCTGAAGTGTGCTTGAAAGGGCATCCTTACCAAGCTCCACAGGAGACAAAGAAAAGAGTTTGACAAAAATTTAAACATGCATAGAAAAGCTGAAGAAACAAAAATTTAAACAGTTATTGAGCTCAATCTAACACTCAGTTTCAACAGAGAAATATGTACAGAGCATCACATACTACTGATGGTGGTAGCATGCAGACACCAAAATTGTCAAAATTTGCAACCTGCATAATACCTTTGGTTGAATTGCTCCAACGGTTACCTTCAGAATAATGGGATAAAGTCAGCAGATTGACACATGAACCCCCAGCGCCAGATCCAAAAACAGTGATTCTTAAGGGGTCACCACCAAAGAATCCAATGTTCTCACTAGTCCATCTTAAAGCCTGTATGAGGTCAAGGAGTCCATAGTTTCCTTTTGCAGCCTGATCCCCTGTGCTTAAGAAACCTGGAAGATTGAAATAAAAGAATACCTTAGATCACCTTTTTGAGTTGACATGAATCAAACAGACATTCAATTAAAATACAATTAAAGCTTGGGGTGCCTGGGTGGCTCGGTTGGTTAAGCGTCCGACTTCAGCTCAGGTCATGATCTCGGGGTTTGTGAGTTCGAGACCCACGTCGGGGTCTGTGCTGACAGCTCAGAGCCTGGAGCCTGCTTCAGATTCTGTGTCTCCTTCTCCCTCTACCCCTCCCCTGCTCGCACTCTGACTCTCTCTATTTTTTAATAATAAATAAACATTAAAAAACACAATTAAATCTTGTATTCATCAAGGTGAGTACAGTACAAATTCTTTAGTAAAAAATTATTTCCCACCTGAATAGAAGAATATACTTGAGGAAGAATAGTAGACACTGAAATCTGAAAAGTGACATTTATCCTCCCCAAGTTACCCAGGTAATAGGTAACAAGGGGCAGATAAAGAGAATGAAAACATTCTCAAAAACTTCAAGGGAGACATTCTATAGGCCAAGTTACTTGGTGGAGATATTTGAGATAGTATCACGGGGAATATGAGAATGTGCTTTTGCATAAAACACTGTGTCAGTCCTCAAGTTGCTCATGATCTAACATGGTTGGAATTTAAGGAATGTGTAGCACAGGGGCAGGATGTGAGGGTGATGAGCACGGGTATTTTTCTAAGACTTGTGCATAAAATTATATGCAACTCTTTGCATGTAGATATATATGCACATTTTTATCAATGATGGTCCATGTTTAAGAAATAATCACTGTGTTGGGGCGCCTGGGTAGCTCAGTCAGTTAAGTGTCCGACTCTTGATTTCGACTCCAGTCATGACCTCGGTGTCCTGAGATTGAGCCCCGTGCTGGGCTCTATGTTGAACATAGAGTCTACTTAATATTCTCTCTTTCTGTCTCTTTCTGCCCCTCCCCTACTCGCGCTCACTCTCTCTCTCTCTCTCAAAATAAAATAAAATATAATCTTTAAAGGAAAAGAATGAATCAGTGTGTTAGAGGTAATTTGAGAACACATTTGGAATACCTTAAATGCTAAACTGAGCATATTTGCTCAATTAGAAAACAACATAGAATAATTGAAGGTTTTTAAAAAGTTCAGACTCATATATCTAGAATGTTTAAAGCTCTGCTTAACAGTAAATCTGATAATGAAGAGGAATATATATTGCATAATACAAAGAAAGGAGGTAGAAGAAAGTTTATAAGGATCTGAACTGACAGATTGGCAAAGACAATTGAAAAAAGGGGATAGAAAAAATGTTGTGGCTGTAACAGCTGGCTGAGTAACTTTCTTTATATATGAAAGTTTTAGAGAGGAGTCAAAGATAGTACTTTAATAATACTTTAAACATAGTCACTCATTTCACCGACTTAATAGCTTTTATATTATGTTTATTACAACTTGTAAAACAAATATCTACTCTCTAATATATTTCCACATTTGCCATAAATGAAAAAGTATAAAGTAATTCATAAAAGATTCCATTTTATAGATTATTCACATATTGTGTAGGAAATATTTAGAGATATATTACACATAAATTGATTATATTTAGGGATATAATTTCCAATCTCACCAAGTGTATAGAACTCATATTTTTAATTAGATATATTCCCTTATTGCAGACCCATTAGAGGAACTCAACATAAAAAAAAGTAAAAATTACTTTGTTCAATGTGAAATATACCTTTATTTTATAACTGACATTTATACCTGACTTTTATTTATAAGTCAGGAAGTCAGTGATACTTGTGAAAACCAGACTGTGATAACAGTACCTATCAGTTAAGTGAATCAATCCATACCCAAAATGAATAAAGGGACAGGAAATTCTTAGGATCACTGTAGGAGGCAATAGATGAAGACAAATCTTTTTGAATAGTTTTGCAAAAAAAATATGAGGTAATGTTGATTAGTCATTCTTTTTCTATAAGACCAAAAAATTTAAGAAACAAAAACACAATCTCTAGTCCATGATGCGAGCATATGTGTTCACGTGCGTACACGTGTATGTGTGTGTGCGTGTGTGTGTAACTGCAAAACCAATCACCCTTGATACAGAGGTTAACTTTTAAAAAATAGGATTCAAATAAATATATCTTTCTGGACATACTCATTACTTTTTTATTAAATATACATAACAATTTAAGGAAATCTTCACTGTATCTTCTTAACAAAAGCACTTTTGAATATTCAAAGGTCATATAAATGAGAGCATATTAAAATACAGAACAAAAACATGGCAAACAGCTCTTTTAACTTTATTTGCTATTAAGTAAATTTTGGTATAAGATAGAACCATTAGTTTAAGTTCCTGAAGGGGTCTGTTACACCTTTTTTTTCTATAAACATGGACTGATAGCATGAACTCTGAACACAATCTTATGAAAGGATTACTATGCACTAGATACAAGTGACTCTTGAAGGATAAAGTGACTCTTGAAGGATATAATAAGTGTGTGTGTGTGTGTGTGTGTGTGTGTGTGTGTGTGAAAGAGAGAGAGAGAATAAATGAATGAGAGAATGGGAGTACACTCTAGGTAGTTTATTACCTATAATTTTATATTCAGATAGAAATTAGATTTCTGAATATAGCTTATGCCACTCAGCATAAACCCCAGGATTTGTATTTAATTCCTTTTGAAATAATATTGAATAATTCCAGTATTATTCAAATAAATCTGTATATTCATACAAAATTGACTTCCTAATAAAATAATCATAACTCAATATGTAGCATGTAGAGAACCATAGTAATAATATTATTATCTCTAACTTAACTAAAATATAGGGCCTCTATAATTCCAGTTTTAGTAGCATCATTTTAAGGACTCTGGTAAGTTGGTCAAGTAATTTTGTGTTTATATCATAATACTTGTAAAAGCATGTCAATTGGCCAAAAAGCAAGTTATAATTTATATATGACTTAGTGAAATCTTATAGCATCATCAAGAAAAAATAAAATAAAGTCAATTCAATTCCAAAGTTGCACTGTTAAGTCATAGCATGGAAAATGGAGTAAATCATCAGATAAAAGATTGTGGTCCTAGGCTTGGAATGTCCAAGCTACTCTGTCAAACTTCATTTTTACCTTTCATTACAGAATTTCCTTCACTATTAATTTTTATTTCATGTGTATGCTGTAGTTTATCTATATCTATCTATCACCTATCTATCTATCTATCTCTCTATCTATCTATCAATCATCTATCATCCTCTAACTAAAAGCAACTGATCATTAGCATGAATTAGGAAAAAATAATACCTACTGCCTTTATTAAGGTCAGCTAGCCAATCAAAATCATATCTCTTTAGACCTGATAAAGTAATACTACATGCTTGTATGAATTCTTTGATTTCTGATGCTATATTCAAACAAGAGTTTGTGGCTCAGCCAAGGGTAATAAATGAGGAAAGTTAAGTAAATCGCTGCCTCAAAAGAGACACAGTTCGCTAATTACCCAAGTGATTTGCATTGGCAGTATTCTTTATACTTTGCTATCCAGTGAAGTGTCATTTAAAGTTCTGTTTAAAATTGACTTAGGTGCTGTGTCCTTAACAGCAGAATCATTTCAGATCACTCTACTTGGAATTTTACATTGGACTTCTCAACTACAGGCCAGCCATGGCAGAACTCAATTTTGCAAAGATCCCAGTGTTCCTTACCTTCCTGATTACTTTCGAGAAGGTTTTTCCCTTAATGTCACTTAAGTCATTCTTTACAGTCATTCAATTTATCAGGCCTTTCCTGGCTTTCAATTGTAAGCTCCTAGAATGTATGACTAATTATTGTCCTAACACAATTACACATTATTTTGTAATATAGAACAATAATGATTACAAGTTCTTCTTCTTTTTGGGGGAGATAGCAACAGAATTCTCCAGAAAACATTATTTACCTATTTAATTTACTTGACTCATGAGTATAAAACCTGAAAACATTATTACATTTAAACTTAAGGTAAACTTTCCAAATTCATAATAACAAGTATGCCAAGAATTGTTTCAGTGGCTCATGTACACAGTATAATTCTCACCAACTATGTGTTCAAATAGAATTTATTTAATGCCTTTTTTTCCCCACCTAAAAATTAGTCCTACTAAAAAAAAAAAACAAAAAACAAAAAACTTCTCCAATCATTGTTTTTACTACCTGGACTACTAGTTTTACTGATCTGATTAACTTTACTGAGCAGGGTTTGATGTTTACCTGATCTGGCAACTAGGATTACTTTCAGGTGTTAGAAACCAAGCAAACTGAACATGGGTCCACAGGCCCTTGGAATGGAAAAATCAGATCAGGCATAAAATAAATTGGCAAGGGAGAAATAAATAAAAACAGATAATGGCTGTAACCAGCTGTTGGTTTGGGCTACTGATGCCCACCAAATTCAGACAGACAGACCTGAGAGAGTAGGAGAGAAGCTGAGTTAAGCTGTCTGGCAGCAGCCCTGCAGCTTCTTGGTTGACCCGATCTATATTCAGGTCACTTACAGTATAACTGTATAGACGACATATTTTGAATGTAAAACAAAAGGAAAGCAGGGTGCTTCTCAGTAAAAAAGATCTAAACATATTCAAGGAGGACACTGAGAGTAGTGAAAATGCAGACTGTTTTCATCTGAGATGACATCTAGATTTTCAGAAATTAAGATGTCAGTGATTCTAGGGGCGCCTAGGTGGCTTAGTTGGTTAAGCATCCGACTTTGGATCAGGTCATGATCTCACAGTTTGGGGGTTAGAGCCCTGGGTCAGGCTCTGTGCTGACAGATGAGAGCCTGGAGCCTGCTTCAGACTCTGTGCCTCTCTTTCTCTCTGCCCACGCCCCCCCCCCCCCCGCTTGTGTTCTCTCTTTCTGTTTACAAATTTGTATAAATAAACTTAAAAAATAAGATGTTAGTGATTCTATGTTGTAGTTATGCTTTCTTTTTTAAGGGGAGAAGGGCAAATCTGAATGCCTATGCTTATAGTGTTTGATATCTGACAGTGTTTCTATATCTATATCTATATCTATATCTAGGAGTCCTCAGTATGTGTTCGTGCTATAAAAAAGTAAGAAAGAAATCTTGTCTGTTTATCAATGCTGTTGCCTGGATACAGACGGTTGTGGTTGGTCTTTGAGTCAAATTGATAAGAACTTCAAAATAGAGGCCATACTGAGCATTAAAGAGCCTGCCTTCAAGACATGAGACTTTGAATGATAGTGAGGCATCCTTCTAGGGACTTGGGAATATAGATCAGAAAAATAACTCATTAAGGATTTTGCATCTTAAACATAAAAGGATTTAAAACAGTAGGATTAATATCTCAAAACCTCCCAACTAAAAATCCGACTGAAAATCCCATGTACTAACTTTCCCTGTCTTCTTAGCTGCCAAATCCAGTCTGTTCTTCCTCTGCACTCTATTTCTTGCTTTTCACTCCTGTTCCTGACTTACTCTATTCCTCCTCTTTCTTTCTTAGACTCATGAAATTCTTCGAGCTAGTCATTCAACATCCAAACTTTCAGCAAACAAGTCCACCTTCCATTCTGTCACCAGACTCACTTTTGAAAAATATTCTGTTCTAATGGTGGACATTGTTATATCAAATAAAACGCTTATGTTAACACATATTGGACAGTTCCTCCTCAATTTCTCTTTGAGTCAGGATTGTTTAAAATATGATGGTTTAAAATTCCCCAAATTGGACAATTTGGGGTCTGTGTAGGGAAAAAGAATACACATAATATTATTAATTACTCGTCACCTCTAGCTTAACTTCCCTGCTAATGTGTTCTTTTGAGAGCTATCATCTAAATTTTTCTTAGAAAGCAATAAAAGACAAAGTCAAAATAATTCCCTTTTTGTATGTATCCTCCAGAAAAAACTTGCTCTGAAATGGGTGATATCTTAATATCAAATAACTTGGTGGTATTTCCAAACTTTATATCTTGGTACATTTACTATCTATCTATCTATCTAATCATCATCATCATCTATCATCTACCTATTTTTTTTATTGTGAGGTAATTTGCTTTTTAATGGCTCATGTTTGGGAAAAGCAAACTGAATTACTGGCCACATCTCTTGATTGCTGACAGCTGACATGGAAAAGGTGAAGGTGACTGCCAGCAGATGTCTGGAAATAAGACACCTGTAGATGTCTATTTTTCAATCTTCAAATTTCCCATATGTTTGCCATCTCCAAGGTAAACAGGTGAGATTGGTCTTTCTATATTACAGTCAATGGTAACATTTGTGACTCTTTCCCCCATAGATAGTAATGAAGAAACAAAGGTTCTGGTTTGCTTGGCTCTGAATTGTGTACACTATTCCCATTTCAAGGATAGCCCAAGATACTAGGGAAAAGGTAACTCTCAGTTCCTGATCCCATGCCATCACCTCTATTCTTCACCCCAACGTGAGGCTGTTAATGTTCACAGTTCTTGGTCTCCATGTCAAGAAATGCTTATGCAACATTCCTTGAGTTAGGCTTTGTGTACTTTCTGGCTATTTGAATCTGGACAACAGGCCTAGTATCAAAACTGATAAAATTCCCATCCTTTCTGAATAACTGTTCTCACAAAGAAGTGAAAAAGGACTCTCCCTTCTAAAAAAGCTATTTAGAGGAAAGAAATCACATCGTTAATTTCTAACTGTTCTGATTATGCAGGAATGTGTCTAATGACTTAAAAGCATAATTTACTTCAAAGCAGGACATTCAAGGAGACACAATGGCTGCCATATAAGAAAAATCTTCAGCACCTATATATATAGTTCAGAACTATATAGCTTCAGGAACAGTAAAGACTATAAGAATATTCCAACTATCTGTCTAATGCATATTTTGGTCTTGCTATAATGTGTGTGTGTATTTTGTAATTTATCATTTGTATTTACAATTTGTTCATCTTTTTTATTTCCTCTGAACTGGATGCTCCACTGTACCTGCCCCCAAATGGCCATTCTGTACATGTTTTCTGAATGAAGGCAGGAATTAACATGTTATAATTCTGTTATAATATGGAGACCAACAATTAAATTCTTTCCAAACAGAAGAGGTCTATGTATCTTTCTTTGATGGCAGCAATGAAGTGAGAAGTTAGGAACCTCTCAGCAGCCAATCTGTTTGGAAATTGTTCTTAAATATAGAGTGGATGGTAGCAACATTAAAGGGGGAAAAGTAGAGCCATACTGGGTAGAGACCTCCTGATGGAAGAAGAGGACATACCAACCAGCAAACTGGCCCCGATATTGACTCAGATTACCGTCCCAAGGACATAAAGTTAGAAAGGCATTTGAGATTCTCTCAATAGTGAGTGTTGTGAAAAAAGCACAAGGCTTTAATAGGACAACTTTGATGTGCAAGCAAGTTGCTGGGTAAGTTAGTTAGCCCCTCTGTGCCTCCGTTTCCTAACGGATAATATTAATAGTAGTACCTACCCTACAGAGTTATCATTATTAAAAGATAATGTCTTGACACACAGGAGGGCTTAATATATGTTAGTTAAAACTGTTTTGGTTTTAATCAACTAATTTGACATTTTCCTCATCTTGACCTGTTTAATTAAATTTTTTTCCATTTTGATTGAAAAAATATGAACTTCAAAAGGATTAAAAAGAAAAAAATTTGGGGTGCCTGGGTGGCTGAGTCAGTTATGCGTCAGATTCTTGATTTCGGCTCAGATGAATCTTATGGTTTGTGGGATTGATCCCTGTGTTGGGCTCTGCGCTGACAGCACGGAGCCTGCTTGGGATTCTCTCTCTCCCTCTCCCTCTCTTCCCCTGCCCTGTTTGAGATCTCTCTCTCTCTCTCAAAATAAATAAAAAACATTCAAAAAAATTAAAAAAAGAAAAACAAATTTCAATTACAAAAAAGTTAAATGTATGTATATAGACAATAAGGTTAAATTTACCAGAAGTTTTTATTTTATTTTATTTTTTATTTTATTGAAGTATAATTGCCATACAATATTATATTAGTTTCAGGCATACAACATAGTGATTCAACTTCTGTATACATTACAAAATAATCAGTTCAGTAAATCTAGTTATCACTCACCACTATACAAAGCTAATACAGTATTATTTTCTATATTCCCTGTGCTGTACATTATATCCCAATATGACCTATTTATATTTTATAACTATATTTTACTTATTTATTTTGATCCCCTTCACCCATTTTTCTCAACTCCCAACCCCCACTTCCCTCTGACAACCACCAGTCTGTTTTCTGTCACAGAGGTTTCAAAATTGTCCTACGGGCTGTGGTGGGCAAGACAACTGACAATACATATGTTGCCCTCTAAATTCTAGTCAGGTCGTAAGGATATTTGTTGTGACATAAACACATTTAGGGAATCCTATTAAGCATAGAAAGCATGTTAGTATGTATTGTAGATACATCCTTCGAATTCAACTCAAACATATAATTGGGTTGAATTGTAATGAGAACAGTTTCATAAGCCAAAATACTGTGATGATGACTAAATAGAACACGTGGCATCTTGATTTGCTGATCACTCATTATTTTAGAATAGTCAGCAAAATTGCTGAAACATATTAGTAGTACATTTTTTTATGTAGAAGAAAATAGCAGAAAAAAAAAGATAAGTGATTTTTTTAGTAATTTTGACTATGATAAAACAGGCAACAGTATTCAACTGCACATAGCTGAGACCTGAGAGAGACGGAGGGATGCTGTGTTCTTCAATTCCACACTAGCTGACCTCTGAGAAAGATACAATTAATTAAAAAAAAAAAAAAACGAAAGAAAGGAAGGAGATAAAGTCTGGGTAATGAATAAATGTCTGGTAATGAATAAACTTAACTAACTTAAGACAATTTAACTAATTTCATATGAATGTTAACCAAACCAGATTGTTTTATATATTTTGTTTCTACTATAGTAGGAGTTTTTGAGAAGATAATATTGTCCTAAGGTATGACTAATAAAATTTGATAATCTTTAATGCTGCTTCCATTGTATTCTTCTCTACTAAAAGCTACCCTGATTTACCAATTTAATTTTTTTTATTTTTGAAAACTTTCAATATTACCAAACATTTCAAAAAATAGTACAAAAATTTACCATGTATTCATCACCCAGATTTCCCACATATTAACATCTTCTTTCCTTCCTTCCTTCCTTCCTTCCTTCCTTCCTTCCTTCCTTCCACTAGTTCTCACTCCCCCTCACACCATCAAATCTAGAATCACATGCTGAATTTAGTTTTCTACTTAATCTCCTTAATTTTGAACAATTTATTGGTCTTTCTTTGTTTTTCTTAACCTTGAAATTTTTTAAAGAATACAGATCAGATCAGTTATTATGTAGAATGTTCTTCAATTAAGATTTATCTGATATTTCTTCCTGATTATATTTCCTCAGGTTATCAATTTTTGACAGAAGGACCATGGAAGTAACGGTGTATTTATCTCAGTTCATCAAAACAACAGGCACACAATGTTGATTTGTCTCATGACCACTTGGTTAAGGTGGTAATTTTCCATGTTTTTTCACTATTAAAAGTTACATTTTTTCCCTTCACAGTTAATAAAAATAAGGTAGGCAGATTATATTGATACTATGTAAATATCCTGCTTCTCATCATGCTGTCATCCACTAACTGGCATCTGTTTATGATTCTTATCTGAAACAAATATTAATTTCATCATTTATTTTATTGTTAGTTGGAATTGGCAGCAAGAAAAAGGCCTTCCCTTCTCTGTACTTTGTTTTCATTCATTTATTTGTATTGTAATGGACTCATGGGTTTTTATTTTATTCTAGGAGTTTGAATCTTTTATCGTTTATTTTTATACTTAAATTGTTCCTTATTTGGCCAGTAGCATTCCCTCCAAGCTGGCCCCTATGTCATTTTGACATGTCCTTATCATCTTTGAGCACATGGTTACTTCTCCTTGAAACAATAAAAATAGTATTTTTGCAAGAAACCTCTAACTACTCTTGGGGTGTTGGACTTCCCTTTGGTTAAAATTTCTGAATACTTTTTCATATATAAAGCAATTACATTTTTTTTAGTAATTGCAAAATTAATTAAATTTCCAAAGTAATTTAGTAAAGGTAAATTAAGATTATGAAAATCATTTACAAAAATAACAAAAATATTTAGTAATACAAAAAAGCAGAAACTGAAGTTTATTCTTGAATTTTGGAGTATAAGGTATCTCATTTGTGAAAAAGTGTCATACAACGAGGTTGAAACCACTACCAACTAGTGTTGGAACAACACTAAATAATTTCACCAACACCACATATAAAATACTAACATACCACCACACACACACAAAAACACACAACTACATACCAAACAAAAACAATGGCAGTAACAAATCTATGACTCAGCCTAGCTAAAAATATTTTAATGCCTCAAAGTATACAGATTATGGAAAGAACATAGTAATATGGGTTATCTGGAGTGAAAATCTACAATATAAAGTAGTGAAAGCTACAATATGAAGATTACACTCAACTACCTCCCAATAGTCAGATCTCTGATAAAACTTGAATGATAATCCAAATTTCTCACTCTCCCAAATTTTAAATTACAAAGGTTATTTATTTATTTATTTTTTTAACTAACTTTTCCCAAGAAGTTTCAATTAGTGATTCTTAAAAGGCAAGTTTGTGAACCCTAGATTAGGACCATATGGTATGCCTTTGAGAGCAGCTGCTGAATGTACATAAAGGCACCAGAAGGGACCCAAAATATCCTGAGGCAAACCAATTCCAAGGACCAATGTAGCAGCACCAGCAGCTAGCCTTGTGTAATCTCATTTACTAACGCCAAAGGGATATATGATAGGTGTTACTTAGATGTTAACAATAAATCCACCTAATCTTGAAAATTGGAATAACTTTTGGGTTTGTACTTGAGCATAAGTAACACAGGGCTATTAGCCCCTGCAATCCATCGGAAGTATGGTCTGAAGCCCCAAATCTATTGCTGTGTTAATCTGTGAAAGCTCACCAAGGAGAAAATTACTCATGTAACTTGGCCTTCAGTTGGAGGAATTTTTCAAAAGTCTTCCTAGACCAGCAATTCCTACAGTAGCTAATATAGATCTTCAGCTCAGAGGGTCATGGAATGCTGTTCAATAGTGAAGGAAATATTGAAACAAGTAGAAGGTCAATTTAGAAGAAGCAGTGAACTGAATCTCCCCCAGGGTGCCCTCACATTAAGCTTGGATTTGTAATTGAAAATAAATCTTTCATGTCTGGGTGACAAGTCTGAGGTCCTGTCCTGGGTACAGTTTTCACTAAGCATTATATTTTCCAGCTTGAAGTCACTGTCCTTTTCAGCTGATTTGACCTGCAATGCCAGAGTAGGATGTTGGCTGCCAAGTGATTAGCTATTCAAGAAAAAAGTGAAACTAATCTCGGTATTAATATACATGAGGGGAAATGAGAAAGAATCGGAGACTCGAAGGCACGGAGACTGATGTTACAAGCTGTGCAGTGAGGCATACTCCCCCGGATCCAGTAGCAGAATCAAACCCCACAGAGGAAGGGTGACATGTGGCAGAGGTGGTGCAAGAGACAGCTGCTGTGGGTGGAAGTGACAGCTTGATTCTCTAGCACTTTAATGGAAAGAGTTACTCCTTTTTCAGAATAAAAAGAGCATCCTGTCATTATGGCACTTAGTAAAATGCATACAAGTGCAGAATTCAATTTTTTCCTTTACATTGAGGACAAGAGAAGTGCTATATTGAAGAGAAGCTACGATTTTTCTTTTTTTAATTTGCTGACCTACAAAGCACTTCTACATCACTTTGTGGCTACCGAGGAACCTTTATATAAACAATTTTCCCTCTGTTAGAAATACCCCTTCTTTCTCTTAGAGAATTTGATAATCATGGAGACCAATTAATATCACAGATATGAATCTTTTAATGAAAACAGCTGATTAAATCCACATTCGGTGGGACCTACTCTTTTCCGGGCATTCTGCTAGTTTACCCAATATACATCATGTCCTCTGTCCTTCAGAAAGTTAGTTTTCGTTTGAATGTTTCTTGAATGTATTCCTTGGTTTTCCTGCAATCTCACCATAGAGACAGTGTGTGAAAAAGATTCTGTGGACTCTACCTGTTTAACCAGAATGTCTGAGAGAAGGGCCCAAAATCTGGGGGTGGAATATGCACTTTGAGCAAGTTCCAAGGTGAGTTTGAAGCATACCAAAATTTGAGAACTCTGATGTCTTAAAGGTAAAGAATGTAGGGAATCCTGACCAAAAATATTAGGGCTGGAAGGAACTTTAGTAACTAGTGCAACCACATATGTTACAGATGAGAACACTGAGGGTTGGAGAGTGAATATAAATTATCTGGTGTCACACAGCTGGTTAGGACCCCAGTTTTCCTGTCTTCTAAGCCCAGTGCTTGCAAAGTAAGGACATTGTTTTGGATTTCTTAACTCAAACAATGCATTGCATTGTCTATGTTCCCCTCTTGTTTTTTATTTAGTAATCAGTTATTTCCATCAACTATGATGACAAAAGTTTGGTATATGAAGCTCTCTACTCTCCTGACCTTTTCTACAGACTACCCTTCATCCACCCTTAACTATCTAGACAAGCAAGGGTATTGTCCCATGCAAAAATTAGATCTCCTGCAACAAAAAATGATTATGTGAGGCCCTCCTATTCTACATACCTTTATTAATTTTTCTTGCAGTTAAAAATGCTAATTTTTATTTACAAGTTATCCTTTTATTTCCAAAGTAAAGTAAAAACTGGATTTTAAAGTGTGAGGCAATAGGGGTGCCTGAGTGGCTCAGTTGGTTAAGATTCTGACTTTGGCTCAGGTCATGGTCTCAGGGTTTGTGGGTTTGAGCCCCGTGTTGGGCTCTGTGCTGAGAGCTTAGGGCCTGGAGCCTGCTTCGGATTTTGTGTCTCCCTCTCTCTCTGCCCTTCCCCCACTCACTCTCTCTCTTTCTCTCTCTCTCTCAAAAGTAAATAAACACTAAAAAATTAAATAAAAATAGAAAAATAAAATGTGAGGCAATAAAATCTTTAATCTTACTTTTAAGGTTCTATCTACCTTGGGGGAAAAAAGTTCTCTTCTAAACTAATTTTATTATTCTCTTTGTTAGGAAATTCTTTTCAGAGTCGAAATATCTATGTAGCTTAAGCCAGTTTCCTTTTGTTCTGTGCTCAGAGAAGATGGAAAACATCTGGCAGGTTCTTTTGGCAGGATATCCAAGGAAAATCTTTACTCTTCAGGCAAAATAATCCAATTCCTTTTTGTCTACATTGCGTGGAACTCCTCTCCAACTCTTACATAAATGGATAAATTGCATAATGGAGATGGATATTTGTTGATCAGAGCCAACTTATAGTAGTTTAATTTGCCATTTCTTTGAATAAAGTTAATTATAACAAAAGCAATGTTAATAAATTCTACAGGAAATAATTTGCTCTTTAGGTTTTTCATCTGTTAGCCATGCCAAAAGAAATATCATTATGCAGCATGTTAAGGATTTTTTTTTTTTTGAGCTTATCTAAGAGGAAAGGCTGGCTGGTAGCCTGCATTTGACCAGCCTTTACCAGGTGTCGTAGGGGTGCCTGTTAGCAACTTCATGGTGAGGAAATCATCACGGCACAAGGCTGCAAGGGGCACCTTTTTATCTAATTTATACAAAGGTGCCTTATGAGTTAGTGGCACCTGGCTCGAGGTCCGCCACAAGCTTCCGCCAGTTGTTCAGCATTGTATTTGTACAGGTTTAGACTCTTTTCCTAGACATAGAGAGAAGGCCATTCTACCATTCTCACAAAGAAAAAATAAGAATAATATGTTGTACACTGCAAATTGGTCCAACATTAAATGAACATCATTCGAAAAGTTTTCATTTTTTAGTAGCCATTTCTGTGAATATTTTAGAGTTCTACAATTAGCAGCTTTCTATTTTGTACATAGCTTCCTTTTTTTTTTTTTTTTAATGGAGTTAGTGGATTTCGCTAGCATCTAAGATGAAAAATTCCACAAAAGCACACTTGGTAGGCTGACTCTAAGTTTGGCAATGGAGCAAAGCTTGATTTCCTACTAAGATGGGCTAGTATAATCACACTGTACTCAGTGGAAAAACAGAAAAGCCCTTTCCTTATTAAAACAGCATGTCAGATTCTGCCCAGAGAAACCTTGCTCACAGGAACAAGTAAGGCTCTGAGGGTAGAAGGGGTGATCAATATTTGATTATCTATACATCCTAGGTCACAGCTGCTTCTCTCCCTGAGCTGGGCCATAGTTCTTAAATTATTTACGCTCAGAAGTAAGGAATGTTAACTTCTCAAACTCAGCTTGGAGGCCTACCACCAAGTCTGCTCCACTAATATGACCTCCTTCTCCCTCTCTTTCTTTCAGCCTCTTTGATTCAGCCAGGCATACTTTTATTCCTTTCTTTTCCAGAGTCTTCCTCCAGGCTTTCAGTTATGCCAGTGTCCTTCAACTTGTCTCTCCTTTGCCGTTTTAAAGTTTCTCTGCATCAGATTCTCACTCCTCAAGTGATCATTTTTTTCTTTACCGTCTTTTTTCCTGAATACAAATAAACCCCTTATTCCAAGCCAAATAAAATAAAATTTAAATTAAAAAAATATAAAATCTTGTGTATATATATATATGTATATATATGTAAAATCCTTCCAGAATATGGACTAATTGTGTGATTTTAATAATTCCTATTCTATTACTATAATAATTAAAAATAATAGTGATTAGTCCTATGTAATATGACTACAAATTACTGAGAACCTCACATCACTCTAGGCACTTAGTTAAGTACTTTGCATGCCACATTTCATTTAACCTATATAATAACTCTGAATAGTAGATAAGAGTTTCAGGTCATCTAGTGAGTTAATGACAGAGTAAGACTTAAGGATTTGCTCTGAAGAATGGCATACACTTAATATTTTGATAATGAAGTGTGTCTTTACTGTATGATCTTTTTTTAAGCAAAATATTCATCTGCTGTAGCAACATAAAAGACAAACTTTTCCTGGGCTTCTAAGCGTCTCTATTCTGAACACTTAACATTTTTCCCCCCTTAACAAATCATCCAGCCTACATAACCTCCTTCTATTCCTTGATAATATAATCTTCTCCTTTCCATAGGTCACACACTGGAACAAATGCATGATCCATTTGTGACAATGAAACACAGCAGCCTCCTTCTTATAATACAAAGGCACAATCAGAGAAGAGAAAAATAGCTAGGCAAAAAAAAGGAAAGTGAGAGAAAAACTACTCTGATTTTAAACATAACTCAATAGAAAATTTGTCTTTCATCAAAAGTATTTCCAGGCTAATGACTTGTGGTTTCTTTAGTCCTCATTTAAGTAGAATAGGACTCACTTTTCATAAAGTAGGTAAGTGGATAAAGTACTCATTCAATTCTACATTAATTTTAAAGGGAATGTGAATTAGCTCCACTTGATATGAGCACTCATCTCAAAGAAAGCAGGTTGTCAGAGTTCCTGGGGACAGAACTGTCTAGTCTTCTTTCCAGAAAGGGCCATGTTCCCTGGTCATGCAACTTAAAGAAATGGGCATTGGATCTTTGCCCTAAGTGCTCCATTTTTCATAACTTCTGACCATGTGGTTCTAAGGGGGGTAGGGTGGGGGAAAGAGTGTCCTAATTATATTCAGAATGTATAGTTTAGTTCGTTGGAAGATTTATTGGAACATGTGACATGCACAGCACTAGGCACTGAATTTGGAGAGGCATAGAACAATCACATTTTAACAACAATGAAGGAAGAAATGCATTTCTTACTTATTGCTCTCCAAAATGGAGCAGTGCCATAATATGAAAGATGGGATGTGGGGGGAGGGCAGTATTACAATAGGTACGTTTTTAACATGTAGAAAATACAGGGCACCTGGGTGGCTCAGTTGATTAAGCGTCCAACTTCAGCTCAGGTCATGATCCCATGGTTCATGGGTTTGAGCTCAGAGCCAGAGCCTGGAGCTGCTTTGAATTCTCTGTCTCCTTCTCTCTCTGCTCCTCCCTCACTTATGTGCTGTCTCTCTCTCTCTCAAAAATAAATAACCAAATTTCAATAAAATGCAATTCTTTTAAAGGAAAACATGTAGAAAATAAGACTTTGGGTGTGCATTATTTTATTCAGAGTCTAAGGCCATAACATGAAGAGACAAAGATATGGGCACTAACATAATTGTTATATCTCCTTTAGGGTTCCTTACAACTCTCATCTGAAACTTTCAATTGTATATAGTACCATTACAAATCTCCTGGACACGGAATTAAGGGGGCAGAGAAGCAAGGGTGGGGAAAATGACAGTGTAGAAGTAGTATAAAATACTCTATATTGTACAGTGTATGTATTGTATACTGTAAATTGTATATTGGATTATAGAGCCTACTTTTGTTTCTAACCTCCCAAACTATTATCTGTGAGATACAATCTTTATATTAGAATTCTTTATTGTATAATGCAGTAAGTGCTCCTAGTATACTTTCTAATAAATAATAAATACTCAATTAATGCTTGCTGCATTGGTGACTATACATATTTATTGTGGATAATCCCTTTTTTAAAGTTTTTTTTTAAATTTATTTTGACGGGGTGGAGGGGGCAGAGAGGGAGAGAGAGAGAGAATCCCAAGCAGGCTCCTTTTTGTCAGCACAGAGCCGGATGTGGGGCTCCAACTCAGGTACCATGAGACCATGACCTGAGCCAAAATCAAGAGTCAGATATTTATCCAACTGAGCCACCCAGGCACCCCAATTGTGGATAATCTTTATAAATAATTATGTGCATGACTTTTTTCCATTTTAGACTAAAAACATTTGAAGGAGATTGAGGGAAGAGAAAGAGAATTCATCTTTATATCCCCTCCCAGACTCTGGCACACAGTAGGTCATATTTTATAGAATGGCAAAATGTGTAATTGAATTTGGGTATCTTTTCTTCTAACCCCAAATGGGGTTTTGGCTCTGCCAACCCCTTGCTTGTTAATGATCTAGCTGAGCTCCACTTGCAAATCTGAAGGTGGAGCTGGAAGTCTGGCACCTACCAGTTTGGAAGCTGAACTGATTGTGCAGTGATCCACATCACTCGCTAACACAGCCAATATGAATGAATTAGTCATGCCTGGTCTGCTTATTTCTTGTGTACAGACACAAGCTAAAAGCATGTCATGTGGATTATTATTTTTTTCAAGAATCTATAATTTACACACATCTGCAAATTTTCAGGCAGCTTTATAGACACTCTCAGCCCTTATTCAGATGAGGTTAGATATTGGAGCAAAGCAGAGCAGTAGCCATCACTATGAAACCTGAACAGGCTAGTCTTTCACAGCCAGGGAGGTTTCCAGCTGGGATGGCTGTTAGTGACTTCCTGAGATAGCGGTAACGGACTGTTGGCTTAGGCTCTCTATCTCTTCTCCGACCTGGGCTGCTTGATTGGTGAATGATGAATGCAAGCTGGTCTAGCTGACAGCTGTCTACTGCTGAGGGGCTATAGATAACTGTAAGTACAGTTAAAAGATGGGAGACTTCTCAGCTGCACTGATAAAATCATTTAGATGAGAAGTCTGAGTAAGAGGTGGAGTCCTGAGATAACCAGGACAAGAAAGACCTGTCACAAGGCCCTCTGTAAAGGTTTTGAGAGACAGACCCTTAACAGAGAAATAAAGGTTGGGTTTTTCTCTCAAACATTGAATATACCTTCTGCCAGATAAGGATGGAGAACTCATGTTAAGAAGACATTCACTGAGTGGTGAGCCTGTTGAGGTCAAGGATTATTTTTACAGTTTTCAAGTGATGTGTATCCCTAGGGCTAACCACAGAATAGGCTCCTAATACCTGTACACAGACTTGAACTAAAATGGCCACAGTACTGTCAAGACTAGAGCATCACCTTCGATGTTGATCTCTAATGCCAAAAAAACCCCGACAATCCATACATTTTATTGGCATTAGAAAGAGACATATGCAATCTTTTCTACTGTATGATTCACAATAATTTAGAGAATGCTTAATATGTACCAGTCTTCAGAATTGGAAACATTCCAATTGAATAGGCTTTTGTGGTTTTGATTCTTAAGAATTATTTTCTATATACCTATCTGACCCATAACATAACTAGGTTAAGAATCAATGGGCATTTGAGTTGGATGAACTCAATTTACTAGTCACTTTCTTACAGTACACTAACTGTGCTCCCTTTAGTTCTTACTGATCACGTCCATCAGTGTGAACATCTGCTGATTATCAAGAGCCATTTTTCACCACTGCAAGGAACTTAACCACCCATTCATTCTTGAGTGTGTTTCCTCTAGGATCCAGAAAAGGGTCTTGTTAAAAATGAAACTAGGGTCATCCCAGTGAGTTTCTTCTAAAGCATACCCCTGCCCGTTTTTCCCACAAAATTTTGTCTGCTTGTAGAGCTGGTTTTACACTGATAACCAGATGGATTTGGAGATCAAATATAGAGCAATCAATACACTGAAAGAACAATGACTTCATTTTCATTAAACACGACTTAGGCAAAATAGATAAACAAGAGTGTGGTGGGAATCTTGACATTGCTGCATTTCTTTTAGATCATTCTGCTTTCTTCTATCCTCTACAGGTATCCAGTGCTATCCAGGGCCAGCATTACCATTCTCAGTCCTAAAATATTTGTTCTGGGACTAGGTAAATAATCTGATGAATGACTTTAAGTATGTAAGGGCTTGCCAAATAATGTGCACCCAATAAATGTACATTGCATTGAATTGATGAAAAATGTGCATTGAGGCACAACTTTGTCAAGGCTAGAGAACCATGTTTGATGTTAGTCTCCAAGTAATGCCAGTTCGGCTCCATATCAGATACCATATTAGGTTACCATATTGCGTAATATTTTCATGTAATTGGAGGCTCTTGGAGACAACGTTCAGAGCTGGCTATAGGTTTAAGAATGTGAAAAGTAATTGGGCAGGATATTTTAATCAAAACATAAACTGATCAATTTGTTCTTATAGAGAATTTACAATTTGGAAAACACCTAGATGTATTATCCTTGATATAAATAGTATTTACTAGTAAAGAGGAAAACTGGGAAGCAATTTCATCAAAACTTTATAGTTTTGTACAGTTAATTGTATCTATATCTGTTCAATTACTGTTGTGTTTAGAGGCCAGGTGTATTGTCTTCATGGTTTTTTTTTTTTTTAATTTTTTTTAACGTTTATTTATTTTTGAGACAGAGAGAGACAGAGCATGAACAGGGGAGTGTCAGAGAGAGGGAGACACAGAATCTGAAACAGGCTCCAGGCTCTGAGCTGTCAGCACAGAGCCCAACGCGGGGCTCGAACTCACGGACCGTGAGATCATGACCTGAACCGAAGTCGGATGCTTAACCGATCGAGCCACCCAGGCGCCCCTGTCTTCATGGTTTTTAATTCCAGGTAAAAACTAATAAACCAAGAATATTTTTCCAAATGATACTGGTTATGATAAAACAGAAGACCATAGTTTTAAATCAGTTACCTATTAATATTCAGCAGCTATTGGTGATATGTTCTTCCAGCTGTTTTTAGAATTGGTAGAGTGGAATGCCTAGTATTGAGTTCACTTGTGTTGCCCTTCCCCACAAACCAGACAGAAAGCTTAACATGTTTTATATATTAAACAACAGCAGCTATGTAGGAGAATTCATTTAAAAAATAACAGAGGTAGTTGCCTTTTGAATTAAAAATCACAGACTCTAAATGCCACTTTGAAAAAAAAATGAGTGCTATTAATCTACACTTCCCAAATGGAATCTGGGAAGATTAAGCTACTGCTGGCTGCACATCTGTTACACAAAACAGCTGCATCAGAGGGTAGAGATTAAAATAGAAATAGATTGTGTAGATGCTCTTTTGGCTCCAGCACATCCTTATAAAACACCTAGTCACACACAGTCTCCCTCTAATTTTCCAGCAACAATTTAAATAAATACAAGATGTCAGACAATAGTCCCAGTTCAGGGAAAAAAAGGGCTTCAATTCCACCCAAGTTAATTGAGGCGAGAATCATTCCTGCAACATCTATGGCAATTTCACATTGGTGCACTTCAATTAAGGAATAATAAGAGTGCAAAGTAATTTATACTCATAGATTAGATGTCGTCTGTGAAAAATTACCGATTAACTCAAAGGCGGCCTCTGGAGTGCTCACCAAGCATTTTAATGGGGGTCTCTCTGTCACCTCTTGTCCTCATATCTGGTCAGAAACTAGCAACACTCTAAATTTGCCTTTTAAAAGACTCAATATACCTGTTTTACACATCTATGACTTCTCCTTTTTAAAATTCCCTAAACGACAAGTGTTTTGCAGTAATAATCAATTTTAATCATCTCCCATTTTTTTCTATTATTTTGCTTACACATTTTTCTTTTATTTCAATTCTGGTTTTACTTAGCATTAAAGGACATTTTCTTCAATAAAGTAACAATAAGAAGACATTTTTTGAATAACATTGTTATTCAAATGTTCTGTATTGTGTTTTCACCTCAATGAACATACATAACTAACTTTCAACAATGTGAAAATGTAGTGTTTGTAGTAAAAAGAAACCAGATTCTTAATTACTGTTTTCCTCAAACTAAAATTTTAAGTCTTGGTACATGATGATCATCATGAAGAAATTTTTGTGCGTAATATGTTAAACTCTCCTCAAATTAAGCAGGAGGATTATTCTTGATTATCTGTTCTCAAATCAGTACTTAAGTGTCTACAGACATGGCTAAGAAACAGTAAAGTAAAGAAGAGAAGTAAAAATAGCTTTATTGAAACCATCCCTTTCTATTCTTCAGTTATTATCTGAAGAAAAACAAACTGAAATACAAAGAAAACTCACATTTATTGTATTAAGCAAGAAAATGGTCTATTTAATAACTTACTCTTAGATACAAAAGAGCAGAATTAAACACAAGTGAAACAAGTTGATTTTTCCCCTTTTCCTGTGATGATGGAAGTATCCAAAAGCTTGGACCTAATAAAGTAAGACAATCTGTGTCCTCAAGTGAGTTCAACCACTTACTAGCGGTGTGAATTTTGGGTGGACATTTTGATTTCTGTGAAATGGGATTCTCTGGAGAATGATATGATAGCTCAGGGGGTTGTTATAAGGACTAAATGGATTAGCATATATTGACTGTGTGTAGTAAGAGCAATTGTCATTTTTGCAGAGTACTTTTCAAATAGGACACGAGGATAATTTCTAAAATGTTTCTGAGAGGAGCTCCTGGGTGGCTCAGTCGGTTAAGCATCTGACTTCGGCTTAGGTCACGATCTCACAGTTTGTGGATTTGAGCCCCACAGCGGCCTCTGGGCTGACACCTCAGAGCCTGAAGCCTGCTTCGGATTTTGTCTTCCTCTCTCTGGCCCTCCCCCATTCGTGCTCTGTCTCCCTCTCTCTCAAAATCACATAAATAGATAAGTAAATAAACATTAAAATGTTTCTGAGACATTTCTTTTTCTCTCTGTAGCAAGTATTCTACGGTCCTTTTACTAAGAGGAAGGAATCACATAAATTGTAATTAGTGAGCACCTGTAAAACCACCAACCCAATCTGACTTCTAAAGAACATATTAGGAAGGTTTAAAAAGTTGGGGTAGAAAAGGGTCACAGAGGTTAATTTGAAAGAGATTTTGAGAAAGGAAAGACCTGGGTAATTTAATATTAGGTAAAAATTTCTGCACCTACAGTCATTAAAATGTGGTTCTATGTTTAGTTTAGAATTCTTGCTTTGTGGCAGCAGTTTATTTATATTGCTGACACTGTTAAAGCTGTCATTGCCATAGTGACTAAGTCCCTGGCCTGCCCACCTGTGAGCCTGAAAAGTCACATTCAGTTATTCTGCAAGCCCTGTATCTGGGAAGATAGACACGTTTGGAAGGACAAATTTAAATATGATCTCTGGTTTTCTTGAAGAAAAGGGTTACCAAAACAGTAGGCAAAGGGAATAATTTTTTTTAAGAAATTAGAAATGTTTGTAAGTGAATATTTAAATACACCAGTAGCTTGGGCCTGTTTAGATATCCTATTCAGCTTTGGAAGATTTTTGATTAAAAATGGCATATGATTTAGCCCCAACATACGTTCTCTCAACTTCCCTCAAATAATAAAAAACACATAGAGAAATTAAAAGCTGGAAATGACAAAGAAGTCAAGGCTGGGAGTTAAGGTATAATAAGCATTTTGGAGGATTTGTAACTGATCATGAAGTTGATCGAGCTAGGTTTTATTTCTTTAACATCTGTAGATCACATGTGATGTACCAAGCAATCTAAACAACTTACAAATGTTGACTCATTTGATCCCAATGAATCCTATTAGATCAGTATTTTTTTTAATAAATTTTTTAATGTTTATCTTTTGATGTTTTATTTTTTATTTTTGAGAGAGAGAGAGAGAGAAACAGAATAAGCAGGGGACGGGCAGAGAGAGAAGGAGACACAGAATCTGAAGCAGGCTCCAGGCTCCAAACTGTCAACACAGAGCCTGGCGCGGGGCTCGAACCCATGAACTGCGAGATCATGACCTGACCTGAAGTCGGTGCTTAACCGACTAAGCCACCCAGGCACCCCAGATCAGTTTTATTAACATCAGCTCAAAATCACACAACTGGTTAAGTAGTAGAGCTTGGATTTGAACCCAGATGCTCTAATTCCAAAGTCCTCTCAAAAACATTCCACTCTGCGACTGTGAGATAAAGGATTACTTTGGGGAACAGAGCTGCTGTGCTGTGTTAGCACATGTCCAATTGACAAGAATGTGTATGCAGGTAGGTTTATTGTTTTAGTACCTGTATCCCCCAAAGACATAAGATCCTTCAAGACAAAGGCTATGTTGATTTTGTTTTTTGTTTTTTTTTGTATGTTAAATACCAGAAAATGTTCGAAGAAATTTTTTATTGGTGGATAAGTGTATGCCTGAACAATAGCTAGAAAATTGTTTTCAAGGATTCCTGGCTCCAAAGTCCAAGATCAACAATATCTGATTGGGCATCTCTCTCTCTACTGTATGAGAACAGCTTTTTGAAATTTTAATCATCTATTGTTTTTTTTTTAATCATAAAAGCAGTAAACTAAAGAATATTTAAAACCTGAAAAGTAAAACAACAAAAATAAAAATAAATTAGAGAAAAAATAAATTACTCAGTTCTTACTAGACAGACAGGGAAACAACAACTTAGGTTATAAGATAAGAATTTTAAAAAGATATAGAAAGATATGATCAAATTTCCTAATAATTATAATGATTAAAACTGAACTTTATCCACCTCCACTTTTCTAGGAGGGAAAGAAAGGATAAAAAAGCTTTATTCAAGATTTTTTTATAAAAAGGCATTCAAGATGGTGTGTAGCTGTCAAAACTAAGCTTGTCGTTGTTAGCAAGTATTAGACTAGGACAGCACTTACTATTTTAAGTAGTGACCAAATAAGTCAAGAGAGGCCATTTCAGTTGTTGGGGTGCCTGGGTGGCTCAGTTGGTTAAGTGTCCAACTGGCTCAGGTCATGGTCTCACGACTCATGAGTTTGAGCCCTGCATTGGGCTCTGTGCTGACAGCTCAGAGCCTAGAGCCTGCTTTGAATTCTGTGTCTCCCTTTCTCTTTGCCCCCCACCCCCCGCAAATAAACATTAAAGAGAGAGAGAGAGAGAGGCCATTTCAGTTGTAACGTGGAAGACATGGCACAAAAAACACCTTTTGGAAGTTGATGGGAGTGTGGAGGCAGAAGGGAAACAGCTGAGGAAAATGTTAGAGCCCAGTATCTCCCTTGGGTTGTAGAATTCCCTTGACATGGCATAGTCCACCTGGATTCCTGAGTTGGGGCCAAACAAAGGTATGAAAAGAGCCATAAGTCCTCTTATAGACTTGTGCTTGAATCCTTACTTTTGTTTCAAGATGAATGCAGGTGTGGTGTATATTGTGAGCCTTTGAATATCTGAGGATAGAATAATATCCTCAGGTCACAATGTTTTTGCCTAAAACTATGGATGCTGCTCTGTCATTTTCTGGAATGACGTTCCAGAGAGGGCTGAGGCCAGTGTGATTTCTTTTTTTTTTCCTTTCCACAATAGGTATACTATTGTGTGTTAGTTTTGTTGTTTTCTTTGTGGACTTTATTTGGGGTGGGGAGGGGGTGGCCTGGAAAATGAGAGTACGTGTTTTTCATTCTTTGTAATTAAAAATGTTTTAGGATTTATCTAAATATGGGTATCTTTTTTTAGTCATTGCTTACATTGAAAGCTTTTTCAGTTTGGATACTCGAGCCATTTTTATCAACTCAAGAAAATTCTTCCATAATATATTTCATTATACTTCTATTCCAATTTTACATCTTTCTTAGACAACTCTTCTAAGGTTAACTTTCCATATTTTTAATACCATACCTATTTTTTCTCCCTCCTCATGTCAATGCTATTTTCCTTTTTTTCCCTATATTATGAGTAAGCTTTTAAAGTATGACCTCCACATCAATGAATTGACATCAATCATTTTGGATTTAAAATCTGCCATTATTATTTCATTCTCTTGATATCTTTCCTTATCTCACCACCCATTTTTTAATATCAGCCTGCTGCCTTTTATTTCAATCTGTGTTCTCCAAGTTGATTTATACCTCTGTTTCAAAGGTAATGTATTATATATTCTAGGAAAATGTCAAATTTCTAAAATTATATTCTGGTTTCTACATCGTTTTCAGAGGTCTGCTTTTCTTTTTGTATGATGATATCTTTCTCTTGCTTGATAACATTTTAAAATGGGAAAAATGTATTTTTAATGTTTTCTGGTTTTTTAGTTTTCACCTGGAACATAGCATCCAGACAGGAATTTTGTCAAATTATGAGTTTTGACTTGTTCTTACTTCTACTCAGTCAACTTTTCAACTGGTAAAATGCCCTTCTTAGATCTAAGACTGGTTACCTGGTTGATGTCCACTCTCCTTAACCCTGCTTTAGTATCTACAATTTTATGGGCTCTCTTTCTGACATGCTAAAATACATGAATATTGATAACTATTGTATTAGTCAGGATTCTTTTATAAAAGGGGAAAACATAAAAATGAATCCAGCAAAAAAGAGCAACAACAATAAAAGGAATTTATTGGGGCATATGATGAAATAACTAAAAAGTAATTGGCATCAGGCATGGTTGCATCCAAGGGTTTAACCCCTACCATCAGGACCTTCTCCTGAATATATAAGTTCTAGATACAAGGTCAGTACAGTACTAATGCACACTAAAAGCAAAGATGTAAGTACTCAGATTTAGGCAGCATACCATTCTGCCTTTTACCTATAGGTATGAAATTGGTATCTATGCAGTTCTCAGGGTAGTCAGTGATTGGAGCCATAACCTTCTACCCACACTATTGAGTATAGATGATATTTCATTTGAGGATAAGTAAAGAAAATTAAGGAGAAATTGAAAAAGAGAAAGAGAATTATCTGTATGACTGAAGATGAGTTTTTATCTCTAAAATTATTTACTATGGAGATTGGAAAACAAATATAGAGAGTACTATTTTGCATTCTCTCTAGGGGCAAAAATATATAGTTTATAAAACTGGATTAGGAATTCATAAGAATAAAATAAAGCTTGATTTGAAAATGGAATCTGTAAGGAGAAAGAAAAACTTAGGAAGCTTCCCTATAATAGAAAATAAAAGGACAAAGATACAAAAACAAAGAGAGAACAGAAATTAGATATTGAGAAAATGGCTATGTAATCTTAGAGTTATAGATATTAATTCCAGAGGAAGACATCATCAGGGCAGTTACAAAGTGGGCAATTAGCAGGTACAAATTATCAAAGCAAAAAATCAAGTACAGGGATACTTGTACTTGATTGAAAAACAAAACAAAACAAAACAAAACAACTAAGTACTCCGATGATCTAGCCTGAAAAGATATGAACATATAGGCATGTAGTAGAGCAAAATTTTGGAATCAGAAGGATAATTAATACATCCTACTGTCAACTACACAGGTGAAAAGGCTGTCCACAAAGGAATGAAAGTCTGACTAGCAACTAACTACTTTGAGACATAAAATACCCGGAGACAATAGAAGAGGTGCTACAGAGTGTTCAGGGCAGGATATCAACTTATGGCTTAAAATTGTATACTAATGTAAAAACAATGGAATGATAATTTCAGATATGCTTGGCTCAGCAAGTTATGTCCATTTTGCAAATATTACTCAATGATGCATTTCACCTGACTGATTAACTAAAACTCGGAATTGAAAAACAGGGAAATTATATCACTAAAGGACTAGTGTGATTTAAAATTGTTAAACATAATTAATATTCTAAGTAATTATAAATTTGGGTGGGCAAATGAGTAAAACATAACACATTGCTAAAATAAAACTATAAATAAAAATCAGTGTAACTGTTTAGATCTAAACACATAGCATATATTAACAAAGTCTCTAAATTGGGAGGCAGCAAATAGAGGTGAAGATAAAGTATTTGAAATTCCCAACATTAAATTAGAAAAGCAGAAAGGATTTTATTTACTTGTTGACTTTACCAATGAATTAACTGTAATATAACACTTTTTTTTTTATAATTTCTTAAAAGGAACCCATTAGATTGGAAATTCCATACTTTTTGTATTTTGGCCACTGATATACCTCAACTGCCTACAACATTTCCTAGCACACGGTAGATGCTCAATAAATATCTGTTGAATGAATTAATGAACTTAGAGTTAGAAGCACAGTGTATATATGTATTTGTATTTATTTTTATAGGTTTGAAAATAGTTGTACTCATTGGGAAACTGAAAGCAAACCCCCAGAATCCATATAATAAAAACACAAAAAATGAAGATAACAGCCAGAAATTACAAGCAAGATAAAAAACAAATGAAAACATTGAAAACTAGAATAAGGAGGGCCAAGAAGTGGGGTGCCTGGGTGGGTCAGTTGGATAAGTGTCTGGGTCTTGATTTCTGCTCGGGTCACGATCCTGGGGTCAGGGATCAAGCCCTGCATCAGGCTCTGCGCTGAGCATGGAACCTGCTTAAGATTCTCTCTCTTGCTACCCCCCCTCTCCCCACTCATGCATTCTCTCTCTCTCTCTCTAAAAAAAAAAAATTAAAAAAAGGAAGACCAAGGAGAGTAGCAATCATAATAAATGCAAATGGGATAAATTCTACTTTTAAAAGATGAAGAATTTCTGACTGGTTAGGATGCAAATTCCAAATAAATGCTGATTGCAAGCAATACATTTAAAAATGTAGAAATCAATGGGTGAACAAGATTTGCAAGGTGATACAAACTAAATGGAAGCACTGAAGGCAGGATTAAATGTAGACAAAATGAAAGTCAAGAAAGAAAGTAGTAAACAATTTGATTTTTTTTTCTTTTTTAAAATTTTTTTAATGTTTATTTATTTTTGAGAGAGACAGAGACAGAATGCGAGTGGGTTAGGGGCAGAGAGAGAGGGAGACACAGAACAGAAGCAGGCTCCAGGCTCTGAGCTGTCAGCACAGAGCCCGATGCAGGGCTGGAACTCACAAACCGTGAGATCATGACCTGAGCCCAAGTTGGACGCTCAACCGACTGAGCCACCTAGGCGCCCCTTGATTTTTTTTTCTAAAGAGGAACATTTTTGTTTGGACCAGAATTATAACCTGCAATGATAATAGTTGTCATGAATCTTTACATGACAAAGAGAATAACATTAAAATTTGTAAAATAAGCCTCTTAGAAATATAACAAAAAACAAGGGAAACATTGGTAGAAACACAAAGTTATTTTAGAAGACTTTATGTAACTCTGGGCATTTGACAGATTACATAAAAATAAATATGGGTACAGAGAATTTGAATTACATGATATGAATGCATGTTGTTTGGATTGTAGGTTGAATTAACATGCCTAAATAGGACCACAAGCACCCTATAGAGAATACAAGTTCTTTTCAAGCACCTATGTCATATTTACCAAAATTGATTAGACAACAGACCTCAAACCTTTATAGATATCAAAAAGCATATTAGCCATATTCACTCATTTATTTATTACTATTTATTGAGGGCCAGCACTCAATATTTATGAGCCAGATTTCTTCTAAGCATTAGAAATACATCAGTAAACAACACAGAATAAATACTTCCTGCCTTCTTGGATTTTATGTTTAGGTGGGGAAAGACAGGAATAAACAAATAAGCCAGTAAATATATTGTATATCAGATGGTGGAGAGTGGTATAGAAATAAAGAAGGGTCAGGGGAACGAGGGATGATGATTTTGGAAGAATTCACTTTAAGTACTCGCTTTTTTGGAGTAATTTTTTCTCAAACCTACTGGAAATTTGGGCTATTCTTTAGTTCTGCTGTTTAAGACAACACTATCCTGTTTAGAATTAAGCCTTTTATAATTTCACATAAGCTATCTGACCATAACAAAGAGGGTAAGTTAACAAATCCACACTTTTAACATGTAAGTAGCAACCATATATCCTGTTTGTACCCACAAAGAACTTAAATCTATAGAAAGAATATCAGCCTATTAAGGAGGATTTTCCATTTTTAATTAAAACAGATTCCTTATTATTTTTTTTTTTCTGGGTTTAGGAATCTGACCTTACGATTCATCTGACTAGGATATTATAAAAGGACAACTAGGTGGGGCGCCTGGGTGGCTCAGTCAGTTAAGTGTCTGACTTCGGCTCAGGTCATGACCTCATGGTTTGTGGGTTCAAGCCCCGCATTGGGCTCTGTGCTGAATGCTTGCTCAGAGCCTGGAGCCTGCTTTAGATTCTGTGTCTCCTCTCTCTGCCCCTCCTTCACTCATGCTCTGCCTTATTCTGTCCCTCAAAAATAAATAAATGTAAATAAAATTTGTTTTTTTAATAATAAAAGAACAATTAGGTGATATGTATTTGAAAAGGTTTGATAAACCACTGAGTTAGAGTCACATTGTCTCCCACAGATACAGAAGAATACCCGAGTGTGAACAAGTAACCATACTAAGAAGTATGTGCTCTCCATTGTTCACTTTTCCTTACACCAGACTCACTCGAGTTAATTATTACCACTCCCCAGGACTGAGGTTTTGGCCCAGAGAAAAAGTTCAGGGAAAGGGCAGGAGAAGGACTGGGGGTTACATATTTTCCATATTCCAAAAAGGGGTAAGGAGGGGACAATGCTTATTGGGCTAAATGTTCTTATGAGTAGACTTCTAAATGAATTTGGGGGAAGCATACTTAAACTTCAGAACATGTGAAATCTGAGTTCTCAGTCCAAGTCAGTGACACAGTTGGAAAAATTCAGGTCAAAGTCTCCACATGTTGATTTCATTATATGTTAATACTAAAACAAAACAAAACAGGAAACAAACGAACCTAGCCATCATTAGAACAATGAGAGGAATAATTTCCTTTTGTTGTTGTTGTTGTTGTTGTTGTTTTACAAAGGCCCATAAGGGTGGGTTATAAAAATATGCACCAAAGAGAAGAAATGTGAAGGAAAATTATTTTAAAATTCAAGATATAAGATAATTTGGGGAAGAGAAGATTTTATATATATAAATATTTTTTTAAATTGAAGTTATAAACTGCACAATTTTATTTTACATTAATTTGGTGCTAAAAGCATAACTGAGTGATTTGGTGTGGAAGGGTTAAATGCCATATTCTTTTTATTCATATGGAACTTTAAGTAGGTTACTGAAAAAAAAAAAACTATAGAAAATTAAAGTTTAAATGCCCACATAAAGAATAAAAGGAAAAAGAACTGTATGTCAGTATGTCACAGGAACAACCAAAATAAGCTAGAAATTAACATATAATACTGACTATAATAAATACTGAATTTGCATTATTACTAAAGAATTAAATGGCTAGGGTGGTAATGGTGACTACTCTTTAGAGGTTGGTATTCACTAAATGCCCCCTTCAGTGCAAAGTTCTCTCTGCTGAAATCTCCAAATTTGTAAATCATTCCTTTGGCTCAAGAGGATACTCATCTAAATTTTCCAGTATCATTGTGCCATAAAAACAAGGAATGTGCAACTTCATGATTTTATAGAGGATTAACCCAGACTTAGAAAGATGATGCCATTTCTCCATGTAGCCACCATAAACAGGAGCCTCACAGGTGAGAAAAGAGTCAAGTATGGAGCATGTCAGCATCGGCCAGGTCGACTTAACTTGAACGTGGCATCCCAGTTTGGGTTCTGGGATGATAGGAAGGCCTGAGAGCCCAAGACTGGGAAGCATGAGTGCAGAGACACCTGGATTGGGGAAAGCGCTACTTTGCAGAGAAGCACTGTTGGCAAGTGTGTTTGCAAGTCTGCGTATTTTACCACTCTTCCAACACCAGTCCTGTTGGCAGCCGGCAATCCTCAACATTGCAGACACACTGCTTGGAAAACCATGGAAGACTTGTCCAGACCTTTCAGGCTCCCTCACGTCTATCTTCAGCACTTCCTGTTTGTCATGAGCTAGTCCTCCATGTCTTAGACTCGGAAGGCCCTAATTTTTCCCACTTCCCCTTATAAATCATTCCTCAGCAAGTTGACCCATTGGAAAGACTGTGACAAACATCAATCAAAAATTAAATTCTATTTGGGGCACCTGGGTGCCTCAGTTGGTTGAGTGTCCACCTTCGGTTCACGTCATGATCTCACGGTTTTTGAGTTTGAGCCCCTCATCGGGCTCTGTGCTGACAGCTTGGAGTCTGGAGCCTGCTTCAGATTCTGTGTCTCCCTCTCTATCCCTCCCCCACTCCTGCTCTGTGTCTCTCTTTCTCAAAGATAAATAAACATTAAAGAAATTTTTTAAGTTAAAATCCACTTGAATAAATACATACTTTTGAGCACCTACTCCCAGGCACCCTGGGAATACAAATAAGATCTAGTCTATTTAGGTCAGTGAGGAACATAACTTGTAATAAAATATAGTATGAAAAATATAGCAATAAAGAATCTAGAAAACAGAGGTGGCACAAAAAACCTAGGGAAGCCTTTGAAATGATATAGTTGGTTACTGGAGGATAATAATAACAAAAGCTTGCTTTTATTGAGTATTTTCTGTTTTGGGTAGGAGCCATATTATGAAGGATCATACATGTCATGCTGAAAATATATCTTCTAATCTTACACCAAAGTTCAGTGCAGGGCTTTAATATGCAGGAGAAAACAAGAGGTTACATGGATTTTCCATCAGTTTGACAGCAACATGGAAAGTACAGTGGGGAAGCATAAGGCTAGAGGGAAAAAATTTATTTTAAAGATTATTAGATTATTCTTAGTGTAGAATGATATGAACTAAAACTAAAGCCCTAATAAGAAGGAAAATAGTAGATGGTTTTTTTTGCATATAACAACAGTTCAATCTATTATTCTTCGAGGTTTATTTGTGTAATATCAGGGATTACACCTTCACCAAACCAGGACATTTTTGAGAGTGAAAGTGGACATTACTAACAATTATATCTAGAGAAGAGGTGTAAACCAAGACTATTCCAGGTAATCTTTTAAATTAGTTTTTAAGAACTAAAAGAACTTTTAAAAGAACTAGTGCTAGACTGACAGAAATCATTTGGGGGTAGAAAAAGAAACATTTCAGAATGTCCAAAGTACAAGTGGTCAACTTTTAAGAACTTCCCTGCTGAATCCTAACTCAACCTATTTTTTGGAAAGCAGAGAACGGATGTGCATAATTTTTCAGCTATGAGTATCAGACATAAAACCACCCAACATTTAGAGGTTTCCAGACTCATTGTGACAACCGACTTTCCACTGAGGTGATTTCTCAATGTCTTGCCCCTGCCTGTGGCTCTAGTTTGCTCCTCCTTTGGACATTCCCTGATTCTCACTGAGTTCCTGGAGGGACAGAACTAAAGGGGCAGGACGTTCCATTCACCTAGCTGTGCTGTGATTGGGATGTCAGAGAGTTTCACAAATCTCTTCTTTAGAGCTTGAGCAGTACAACTTTTAGCAATGGGGCGGATGTGCTTCTGGGTGTTACTGCTGGACAGCAAATTGACACATAAATGAAAGCAGAGGGTTATGTTTCTTTCTCTTTGGATTCATTAGCAACTTCCTGCCATGTGGATGAGAGTTTAAATTAATTTTCATAAACCAATAATATGCTAATATCTTAATATTCTTTGCTATGTTTTCTAATGTCATTTAAATCAGATTTCTATAGTTTTAAAAGGCATTCAGTGACTATAATACCAGTACATGCCATTGTTGAAGAATTAGAAAAAATAAAACTATAAAAAATTAAATTAATTATCACCCATAATTTCTTCACCTGGGTATCTCCTGTTAATCAAGAGAATTTCTTACATTTATGTATATAGTGTGTATAGCTTTCATGTGGCTTTTTCACTTAAAATTGTATCAGAAATAATTCCCTATATCATTAAAGTCACCTCAAAGTATAATATGTAATAACAAGATAATACTTTGTCTTATAAATCTACTGTAACTTATTAATGATTTCTCTATATTTGTACATATAGATGGATGCCAATATTTCACTAAAACAAATAATGCCAAGGTGAAGGCTTCTGGGCATATATCATTTTTTTCCATACTCTGATCATCTTTAGCTTTTTAGTAGTGAAATTACTGGGGAGAATTGTACTCATATTTTAAGGTGGATATATACTATGAAATTTCTTTCAAGAAAGTTTATATCACTTCACACACTAATACTATTGAATGTTAGATCCATGTTATTATATTACCCTTAGCACTGGTTATTATAGTTTTTGTAATCATCTTTGATAATTTCATGGGAGAAAATGGCAGCTCATTTTCTTTTAATTTGTATTTCTTTGATTTTTAGTGAGGCTTAAAATTTTCTCATGTTGTTCACGAATACATTTAAGCTCCTTGATTGAAATTTTCCCAGGAAAATACTCATCTCAATTCTCAGGCATCTTTTGAAGTTGAATGTGGTGTTTTTTCAATTTTATACTTCCTCTCCAATGACAGGGCCTCATAAGGCACCAGGAAGTGAGAACCTTATTTGCATCTCACTATATTGCCATGAATGAACATGTAAGGATTTCACTTGTAGGAAACTCTTCTAGAAAAATGTATCTGAAGACTATAATGAAATGGGGGGAAATGTTTTGATGAGAAGGAATTTAAGGACTTTTCTGAGCTTCCTTTAATTTATGAATTTGAGATGAATATGTTTCTTGTGAAATTAGTATCACACAAGAATTGGAGGCTCCCGCGTATTCTGTTCAGACAGAAGTGGGTAGACAGATCTCCGTATGCAAGCAATAAATGGCAACAGGAACAGGTTTATGTAAACCAGACCTAAGAACTCCTTTTAAAAGTGACATTACATAATCATAATTACAATAAAATGGAGACTTATTCTATTCTTTTGATTTCTTCTAGTCGAACACTTCCTTAAATTAATGAACCAAAATTCCAACAATATTTTAAAGATATTTGGCAAATTCTATAAACAAATATATCTATTAGGTTTTTTTTTTTAAACATTCATTTGCAGGAGACTGCTAAAGAAAAGGGCCTGAAAGAAAATCTATTATACTTCAAATTAAGCTACTAAAACAAACTTATCATTTGAATTTTATTAATTTTGGCATTACAAAATCTGATTTTGTCTCAAGTTTGTAAACAGAATTTGAAGAAAAGTGGTGAGGGAAAAGGGTATGTAAGTATTATAAGCCTGGCTTGATGGGTATCTGAGTCCTATTTTTAGATGAGGAAACTGAGACTCACAAATTTTAGAAAACTTGTACAAGATCTCACAGGTAATAAAATGGCAGATTCATAATTAAAACATGGGCACCAAAGCCCATGTTCCTTCTAGTTAATGTTTTGCCTCCCAGGTAGCTCATTTAATTTTCTTAATACTTCTATATGATAGGAACTATAACTACCTATTTTACTGTGGGGAAATTAACACAGAGAGAGGTAAAGAATTTGCTCAAGGTCACACAGCTAGTAAGCAGCAGGGCTAGGAATCAAATCCAGGTAGTCTGAGACTAGAGTCTGCACACTGGATCACAACACCACACTACCTCTTGACGTGCTGTGGAAATAGATGAAATCAATGATCTTCAGTGAATATATGACATCACAGCCTAATTTCTACCATGTGACACTCTCCAGGAAATCATCAATGTCTGCTTTATCCAATGTCTGGATATAATAGTCTACTTACATAATGAATATTTGTACTACTTCTTGGTTCCCACAGAAACCTGGTAGACTAGAAACACCATGTTATTATCCCATCAATAGATTTGTACAAAAATGCTTATCTGGAGACAGGACATATTCAGAAGAAAGCTGTGAAAAGAAAGGGCATATTTCGTGCTATAGTTTGAAATGAAATTTTTTCACCTAATGTAGATACAGGGCAAATGGAATTTTATTTGCAGGAACGTAATATCAGTGGAATTAAATGCAACTGTATAGTTACTATATAGCATCTATGCCACACTTATTTTCTAAAAGATATTTTCGAAATGTCCACCTTCCCCTTATATGCACAGTGAAGAAAATACATTGGCATCGCTAGTTTTGTTTCTGTAGCCCCTATCATGTAGTAGTATCCTGCAAATGCATGCCTTTGGGGGATTAAGGTAAATGATTTATGCTAATAGAACCATGATTAGACTCATAATTGAGCCAAATTCTGTTATGTGGAACTGCATGCTATTTGATTTGCAAAAGTTGTTCCATCCGACTTTATGGGAAGATACACTGATGATCTATCATTTTAATTTCTTTCATGAGCACTCACTGGAAAAAAAGTAGCAAATGACAAGGTTGTTTATTTGTTACAGTAGTGTTCCTCCAAAATCAAATGAACAAAGGTAATCTTAATTTCATGAATCAATTATCTTAATAAATACCTAAATAATTAATTAAGGAATTCTCTTTGGGAAAGCCAACTGAGAAATGATTTCAATGTAAGGAAGTAGAAAGAGATAAACACAATAATTCTAAGGTAACAATAAACTCCCCCCCCCCACAAATATGGCATAGAAATTTTCCTAGGCATATGTACAAATATACATCAAATATGACTTAAGTATATATAATGTGCGAATTATATCAGGTTTGATTCTGTTATTTGGGCTTATACAGTGGCCAAGTTTCCAAGCAACTAGCCAAATTATATTTTTAATACACTTGGTATATCTAAGACAAATATGTATCAGATAAGGCTAACATTAATGTCTTTCTCCATCTCTGTACTTGAACTATAATTCCACTGAAATTAACTTAATAATGCTATTTTATAAATATTTAATAAATTAATTAAAAATATTTATTAACAATTATTAACAATTTTGACAGATTGTTGAAATCTGGGTCCCAACACCAGACACATTTGCCACCAGACATTTATTAATCTTTGAGACATTTTCTTTACCTGTTGTGGTCACAGTTTTCTCATCTATGAAATAAACGGTTTTAACTAGATGAAATCTAAGGCTTGTTTTCTGTTACAAAAATATACTTTTAAAAATATGACTATACTGATAAATTATGAAATCATTAAAAGTAAAAATAAAATAATTATATTAAGTGGTATGACTACTGTGTCCTTAGAGGAATCAAGAGCAGATTTGTGGTCAAATGCCTGTTGTAACTCTGGTGAGCTTTGTGACTTTATACTAACTTCTCTGAGCTTTTGCTTCCTCATCTGTAAAATGAACATGGTAGTAAAAATGTTGTTTTTCCCCAGGAGGTAGCAAAAGCGAATATTCCTCTCAGGTGGCCATATTTTAGTCTTACCATTTCATAGGAATTTGATTAATGTAATGAATCCATAGTATTTAAAATTACTTAAGTGTTCAATTAGCTACTTGTAAAGGTAATAAACATGGATTTATGCTTTTCACATAAAGTCTATGTGAACCTGGCAGGTAAGTACAAGGATTGTTCATTTCCATCTATAAATTCAGGTAAAGCTTATGAAATTAATCCTCATTACTCTTAACAACTTGTCTGCTAGAAACCTTACTAGACCAAGCCTAGAATTATTTTTAATATTTGAATGACTAAAAGTCCAGGATCCTGGGGTGCCTGGGTGGCTCAGTTGGTTGAGCATATGACTCTTGATTTCGGCTCGGGTCATGCTCTCCTGGTTGCGGGTATGAGCCCTGAGTCAGGCTCTGTGGTTGGGTGTGGAGCCTGCTTTAGATTCTCTCTCTCTTCTCCTTCTCCTCCTCTCCCTTGCTCATGCACTCTCTCTCTCTCTCAAAAATAAAATAAAATAAAATAAAATAGTCAAGGATCCTATCTCTACTTGTTTTCATTTCTTATATACCAGCAATAAATAATCAGGTCTTTAACTTCATTAAAACATGTGCTCCTTTGCAGCTAGGATAAATGGAAAAAGTCATCACCCCCTGAAGTGAATAATTCTCTGAACTCCCAATTGGATAAAATAGCCATAGTCAGGGAGCCAAGAAGTAGGGGGAATATTCACAAAGGAATATTTCAGCAAGTCACTTCATTTTAGTGTTGTTTTAAATTTTAGTGGATGGTATATAACCTTTTTTAATTGAGTAACAGACATATAGCACCTGGTTCTTATGTCATAAAATACTTCAGAAGTAGAGGAAGTAACAATAAAATTCGATGCATCATGAGTCTAGTAAAATTTGAGTTAAAGAAAAACGAGCCTAAAAGCCTCTTATACATAGATTGTCTTTAATAGCACCCTAATGTTACAGCAATAGAGAAATCTCACACAAACTAGCATTTAAAATTACTACTTCAGTATCATGCTAAGTGAACCAGGAAAAAAAAAAAAAACAACCAAAAACAACTCTAGAGAAAATCCCTCTTAAATCATGACCTGTTTAGATCTTCATACTATGAGAGATGGATGGTCACAGGTACACCTAGCTAACCAGGGGAGCAGCTAATGGCCCATCTCCCTCTATGACTCAGTATGTGCTTTTAATTAGAAACCATATACTTTCTTGGCATCCACAATCGTTTTCTAGTTGTATTCATAAAGAACTTCCATGCTTTCTTCATAGCTGAGACAATTCCAGCCATCTGTCTCTTAATCATCTCTTTGAACATATTTTGATGATCCAGGGGATAATGAAGACTTGGAGGCCATTAGTGAGTTTCAATTTTTTTTCACATAGGAAACATGATATTCAGTATAAAGGAGAAAACTGTATGGAAAATTGTGATCGTATCTGCACAAATTCTAATAAAATAAGATCCTTCTGTTCTTTTGCTATATTTCATATTGATAGTTCTGCTGTAGAAATCTTCTCCTTGACTTGTTTAATATGCTTTGCTACTCTAAACTGTAATGATACAAAATACAAACAACTCTAAATACCCAAAAAAGTAAAAACACTTCATAGTCCTAATTATAAGCTTTGTTTTTCTCCTTGCTTGTATTTATGGTTTGCAAGGCTAATCTAATAGTACAGGGATAAACCAACAGTACAAGGCATGTTATATCACTTTGGTTATCCATGTTACAAGATGGTTGGACAAGATGCTCATTGTTGAATTTCTCTTCCCCTTATCTACCACACAAAATGAATGCCCATTAATCCCTAGGGTAGGGATTCTCTACATGGGATCCCTGGAAGTGTTTACTGGGATCTGAAAATCCTTAAAATTCTAGACATTTGTTTTATCTGTAGAAAAAGGCCATATTTTTCATTAAGATTTCAAACAAGGTTCTAAACTCTTGTCTTGAGATTATTTAAAAAGATTATTTTATAACTAACATCTCAGGCTGCACAGATAGGACAGTTGTCTTTTCTGTTCTGGGAGAGAGGAAAGGGGCAGGAGGGACAAGGAAGAGCCTGTACTGAACCCCCCCCCCCCAAATGATGGGTTATTACTTAGAAGGTTTGGTTCTTCCTTTTTTTAAAATATTTATTTATTTTGAGAGAAAGAGAGTGCAAGCAGGGGAAGAGCAGAAAGAGAGGGGGAGACAGAATCCCAAGCAGGCTCTGTGTGATCTGCACAGACTCATGAACCGTGAGATCAGGACCTGAGTCAAAGTCAATAGTGGGACACTTAACCGACTAAGCAACCCAGGCTGCCTCAGATTGACTTAACCCATGAAAAATTCTCTAGATTTATATTTATCAATTGTCTCATTTTGGTCTTGGATTCCTTGTCTCTAAACAGAGTGTGTTGGGTTACATGAGTGTGATGTTCAAAGCATGTTCTTTGATGTCCTAAAGGGCCTGGGGGGTCTGGAGAAGTAGTTCAGTGGCCCTCCCAAGATAAAAGACTAGTGTAAAAAAGCTCAGTTAGCTTCATGCACCTCCTAAAAGGAAAGGTAGAGATGGTAGATGCCAAGTGAGTACATAGATTTACGTCTTCAAGTTCACCAATTTAAATTATGTTAGGTTGCTCCCTTGCATTCTCACATCAGATCTTTTCGAGATGTTGAAATTGCCCAAACTTCTAGGAGAACATTTTGTATATGGTGTGGTAATTTTTAGTTTACAATTTTATTTCCTCCACGGGATTGTTAGTAACTCAGGAGAGGCATTATTTATTGCCCATCTCTATAACCGAGGAAGTAGTTGTTATATAGAAGGAGAAAAGTAAACAGAAGGTGAAGGAAAATAATTTGTGCAGCAGTATGGAAGATGGATTAAATGTTCATGAGACAAATAAGACACAAGCAGAGTGTCAGGACTGTCATGCAATAGTCGTCCGTGCAGTGGGATGGAAGGATGGGAGTAAATTTGAGAGACAGTCTAGATGTAGAATGCTTCTGACTTCATGGCCAACATGGCAAGAAAGATGAGGGAGGAGAGCCCAAAATAACTTTCAGATTTCTCTATTGGGGTCTCATTAACCAGAAAAGAAAATACAGAAGGAGGAGCAATTTGGGAGGTAATGATGATTTGTTAAATTAAGGTCATGTTATTGGGAGCACCCAGTCAGGTGTCCCTTTTGTATCTTTGGGTATACTTTGTGATTTAAGATGCCAAACGTGTTTATTTCTGTGGGCAGCAGTCACCATAGTTTAAAAAACATTTTTTAAAGAAGTACGCATGAGATATTCAGTTGTCAACAAAGTACTTGTTCTCAATTTAGGGTACATATTTAGAAGTTAGCAAAAGACATCTGGCTGTGCAGAATAATTTGAGAGTTGCCAGTGGGCAGGTTAGTTGAAGGCAGGTGAGTGGGTGAGATTGGGTAAAGGAAAAGTGAGAAAGAAGAAACTCTGGAGAATACCAACAGTCAGAGACTGAGGAAAAGGAGACAGGAAAAGATACAAAAAAGTGTCCTGAAAGCTAAGAGAGAAGACCCAGCTCATCAGGAAGCTAATTGCGTCTGATTCTTAGGTTTTGTGCCAAGAAAATTACACAGATTTCCCTGTAGGAACTTATCATCAAATACCAAGTCGACATTGGCCAGATTAACAATAAATATAAAAAGCAGAACAGGCACACTAATTTGGCACAAAGGGAGAGTTAAGATAGATAAAACACATATTTGGTGAGGAAGCCAAGGGTAGGAGGAGATGTGGGAGGTGATGTGAGGGAGGGATAAGAACAATGTGAAGTTGTCAGTTCTCCTCTGATCAATGTGAGAACCCTGTTAGCAGAAGGGAAAGTACTCTCAGTGATTTGCAGAAGAGATACATAAAACCCCGTTGTGATCAGCTACTCACCTCTCTGGTGGCACAAAACATGCAAGAATCTAAGAAAATAAATCAGATGAAATGTGAGAATTGATTTTGAAAATGTGAAAAAATTAGTGGTACACTTCCAAAAATAAAGTACAACCTTAGAATAGTAAAAGTATAAGGGAGAAAAAAAGATGTGTTTTCAAATAAACACTTCCATTTATATCAATTCAACAACTCCATATGGTACAATAGATACAAACAGCAGCTAGGATGGTCTAATCAACACCTGGGAAGAAATGGATGAAAGAAATGAGCCAGTGGTGTGCAAAAGGAGATTACATTTACATGTGTCTTGTGAACCTGAACAATGGAAGAGAATTGCAAACCCAGAGAAAACGTTGCTTGCCCAAACAGGAATCTCATTTGGCCAGATATATTGACTGGGCTGAATCTAATGAGTTCTTGTGCCAATGCAAAATGGACCCCAAACCTAACCTAGGAACCTTTTATTCTAAAAATGATTAAGTGAGAGAGAACCATGTTGATTGTGAAAGAGTAAGTTATTTGCTTTGCAAGCCACATATTACATCTGTTTATACAGTAGTATATGCATTGATTTGGGGAGGGGAGAATGCTCTGGTTTATAAGTTTTCTAAACTCTAAATTAGATTAACTTTTACCTACTGAGTCTCCACATAGAGCAAAAGAATGAACTCTTAACCCTAGAAGTCTTTTGCTAGTTGAAGTATTTGTAAAATAAAGTTCAAGAAAGAATTATAAAATCTGCTTCTATTATAGCTATCTAAGAGGTTTCAAATAAAATAAATGCTGCATAAGTTAACATACCATAAAATCAAGCAGACTGTGTCCACGTATAATACGTATATGCAATAGCCCATTAATGAAAGACTTATGATTTAAATTATTTGAATACTCATGTCTAGTCAGCTCAAAATATCAAAAGATTTAGGGCTATAAATTTAATTCTCCTCATGAAGGGGGCTGAATAGTGTCTCCTCAAAATTTATGTCCCCCTGGGACCTCCGAATATGAACTTATTTAGGAATATGATCTTTGCAGATATAATTGGTTAAGATAAGGTCATACTACATTAGGGTGGGCCTGAAATCCAATGACTAGCGTCTATAAAAGAAAAGAGAGGGACATTCAGACACAAGCATGCTGGGGGAGAAGCCATGTGATGATGGAGACAGAGACTGGAATGGTGCAGGTATAAGCCAAGGGACACCAAAGACTGCTGGGAGTCATCAGAAGAGGCAAGGCTGGTTCTTTCGTAGAATCTTAAGAGAGTACATGGCCTTAGCAACAACTTGATTTTAAGTTTCTAGCCTCCAGAACTTAAAATAAATTTCTGGTGTGTTAAACCACCAGTTTGTGGTAATTTATTATGGGAGCCCAAGGAAAGTAAAATACCCAGTATTTTAGAAAAGGAGATGTTTATGTATGTTTACATAAGTACTGCTTATCCAGAAATCTGACTTTAATGAACTTCAAGCATTGTTTGAGTCCAAGAACTTGGGTGATTTGCTCAAGGTTATTTGGTACATGTGTCTTTGTTTTGTAATTGGAACTCAAGACCACCAACTATTGGGAGTGTTTGCAGTAGTCTCTGTCTCTTGCTGCCTCTGACTTTACAAGGATAATTCTATAGAAAAATGACTCTTGTAAATTCTGCTGTCAGTCAGTGGGAGCTGGCAAAGTGCTGGTGCTGATGGCTTTTGTGATTAGAATGCAGGGCAAACAGTCCCACACTCTGGCTTATAAAACAAGCTAAAGTGTCGCCTGCTTCCTCACCTCATCATTTCCAGAACGGTACTTATCTTTCAAGCCACAAAACAGTGCTGATGCCAAGGCCATAAAAAGTATTATATGGTTCTGCCTGCCATCTTTTCAAGGTGGGCTGGCAAAGCAGAGGACCACAGACAGAAAAATGGAGTAATAAAGTTTGAATAGTAGGCAATAATATTAATCTGCTGTGCTGCAGTGCCGATTAAGAGATTGAACCAACTCCCCGCAGTTCTAATTGGATTTTCCTGTGTTTTCTACAACCCTTAGGGCTCTACCCTGATAAATCCTATTTTTGCTTGCCATTTATTCCCCATGAATGACTCTATATAATGGACTTGTCTGTAAAAACACACAAACGTTTGTATTGCCGTAGAATATTTTGTGATTTTCTTTGTAGATTGCTGGCATGCAACTTTCTAAAAAGCAAGTAATTAATACACCGAATCGCTGGACTGATTGCTGTCTAAATATTTCATATGCATTGTAATATAGAAGGCTATAGCTCAAGTACTGAGAAAGCATGGTCATATGTAAAGTGATGTCCTAGAAAACTGTATTATGCTGAGACTAGCAAAATAGATCCATACTTCGTTATGGATAATATCTGAGGTAATCAAATGTAAAATGAAAGAGGAATAAAGCTTTATATTTACACGTGTCAGGGATATTTCTCAAATCTGTGAGATCATTTTCACGTGGTCAATTCACTATTATTTTTAATAATGCTATCTTTGCCTAAATTTGTCTTCAAGTATGTGTATGTGTAGTCAAAGAATACTTCGTTAGAATATTCTAGTCACTGCTTAGTTATGATTCCAATTACAACCGTTTAGCTCCAGTTATAAGATATTAATTATGTATTCCTAGGTCTAGATCAGGGATGGAGAGTATGTGAAAGAGGGTCTCAGTAGGTGCATTTCTTCAGAAGACCGCCACGCTGATTTACAACCAAAATTTTGATAGAATAGGTCTGCCCAATTTGTTTAATTTTATCATAGAAGTACTGATGTTTCTATTTTCTTTTGGTATGTTTTACTTTCAGTTTAATCTGGTACCCTGAAACTACATACCTCTGACGATTTGTTCACAAGAAATCTCCTCACAAATTCTCAGACTCAGTCACCCAAATTTTCTGCTTCAGACTGTATGGACAACATCTCTGCTATCTAGCTTGTGGTGTTTTGCCCATCAGACTTTGCGGACACCTTAGTCCCGACTGCCAATGAATACTGCATCATCTCTCTGCCTGGTTCCTTCCTGCTACAGTATCCATTCTATCTTCTACCTTCTTCCTTTCACTGTCTTCCAGATGGCTGCTACTTGTGTGATACTTGCTGGCTGCTCTTCTGCCATAATGCTGACATCTGGAAAAACTGAACTGCAGTCAACAATCCTGCTTACTTTCTGATGGTATGTCTTGCTTTTATGCTGTTTCACTTGAACCAAACATTCCTTGACCCTCCTGGTTTTCACCTCCAAGTCTGACCAGTGATTTCTAACCATCCATATCAACAAACATACACTAAGCATTTACTATGTGCCAAGGCATTGCATATTGGGGATACAAGGTGGAAGAGAATTTGTCCTTATTTTCAAGGAGCTAATAGCTTGTACAAGATTGCTCTGTTTTGTTGTATTCCTACTATGTAGCAGGAGGGTTACACTTAAATACCACAAAGGTGGGTTCTCTAGGCTTGGCAGCCTTGGTCATCATCTGGGATGTTTGCAAAAATACCAGAGATCTGCACTGCATTCTAGATTTAGTTATTCAGAATCATCATGAATGGGGTCAAAGAAACTGCCTAAGCAAGCAACTCCTATGATTATGTGATTATGTAGTAGATGATCTGAGGACCTTACCTTGAGACATACTGTCATAGCAACTCTATGGACTAGGTTGAATAATCCCCATTTTATGGATAAAGATTCTGGGGAAGAGTGGAAAGTTATGGAAGTTTCCCAATTGAAGAGTGGAAGAGGCATGAACCAAAGCCAATCTATATGGTTTGAAAACCATTGTCATTTCCACTCTCCTTCACAGAGCATCTTACCTGTGGGTCCCTGATTCACCTTCCAGAGTGGTCTCCCAGACAAACTGTATAATAATAGTAGCTGGTACTATTGACAGCAGTGATGGCTAATTATATGTGTCAACTTGACTGAGCCATGGGGTGCCCAGACATTTGGCCAAACACTATTTATATAGAAGTGTCTTTGAGGGTTTTCTGGACAATACTAACATTTGAATCATACGCTGAGTACAGCAGATTGCTGTCCCTAATGAGGGTGATATTTATCCAATCAACTAAAGACCAGACTAAAACAAAAAGGCTGAGTAACAAGGCTTGATTGTTGAGCTGAGGTTGTTGTTGTCTCCTGGGCGTTGGTCTTGGAAAGAGACATCGGTTCTTTTTGGGTCTTGATCCTGCTGGCTTTTGGACTGGAATTACATGTTAGCTTTTCTGGGTCTCCAGTTTGTAGTTTGCAGATTTTAGGGCTTCTCAGCCTCCATAATTGCATGAGCCAACCATATATATGATCTCCCCTGTTGTCTTTGTTTCTCTGGGGGACCCTCACTAATAAAATAGCATTTTCTAGCATTTTAGAAAATATGGAACCATTTTTTGGATATCTTGACAAGTTGCCTGAAATAAACCTGGACATTCCATACTTGCTTTAAAGAGGGAAGACTGAGTGTGAACAAATATGGCAGAAAATGTTCTAGGTCAGAATGAGTCACTAGCTGAACATAAACCAGGATTGTTCTGTCAGAACTAGAGCATCATCCCAATGTTGATAAATGGCAATAACAGCCCAGAGGCAATCCTTGCACTTGAGGGGACTGATGAAATGCTCTCAAACAATAGAAAATGGGCTACTGTCAGTTGGATCCCTGAACAGAGTGGGAAACTTGGAGAATGCCAAGAATCAAGAAACTACAATTACAATGTAGCCCAAGGGGGGAAATAAAGCTTGAGAAATGTAGGTTACTTATCTGATACAAGGCTCATTGAGCAATGCCTCAATTATGCTGCTCTGATAAATTTCTCCTCTGAGAGGTCTTATTTTAAAGGGTCATGTTAGCTCCCATCAAGAGTTTTCCAAAGATGAGGATGTCTTGTTTTGAAGGAGGTCCACAGCATGGACCTTGGCTACAATACTATTACAGAGTAAGGTTCTCAAAGACATAGTGCTGTTTACTGAAAAAGTTACTCTATGTTTGTGCTGAAAGGCAAAGAAAAGGAGGAAGGATTTTGGTTAAACTGAGAAAAGTCTGTAATTCTGAGTGAAGTAAGGCAGCATTGTACTTAAACCATTTCTGATAATCTCCTTCCTATTCCTTATCTCCCTCAAGGAGAGATGGTGCAGCAATACTGGGGGGAAAAAAAAACCTGTACTGGGAGCATTTTTATTATCTGTCTTAAATCCTCCCTAATGCAATTTTACCTTATTACTCTCGGGAAGGTAAGGGGTGGTCAATGAATGGCATTAGTCATAGTTTTCTTGGTAAGCTATATTCCCCTGGTGGCAGATTCTATTACCATGAATATTCTCATTTTAACCTTGCTTGATTATTTAAAGGGAACTTAAGTGGTATGGATTCAACTCGTCTAAAGCATTAATTTTTCCCATGAAAAAAATGGTATAAGCCATAAAAGAGCTGTGAGAGGGCCAAAGACAATTTTCTGTGGAAATTATTCATTGACTTAATTTACTTTAAATTGCAAAACTCTGCTTCTAAAGTTCATTTATCTTCTGGCCCAGGCAAACTTATGAAGTAGGTAAAGTTTGTCTTTTTCAGCCCTCCTCACTCCTTTAGCTGGCATAATCTTGTAGCCACCCCCACCTCGATGCCTCACATACTCATATGTGTGGATTCTGGGTTGCTGTTATTATACCTCTCTTGGGCCTGGCATCCTGGCTTCACTCTTTGCTCCTTCACGAGGCTGCTATACCCTCCTAACCCCCACTTTCACTTTGTGAGAACTTATTCATGTTGTTTATCATTTTTTAAGGGTTCTTGTTTCCTGCTAGGTGAGGTCCGACAAACCTGGTAAACAACTTAATGTGTGTTACTGGAAACTGTTACGGTTTGAATTATGTCCCCCCAAAAGAGATGTTGAAATCCTAACCCCCATTATCTTAGAATGTGACATTATTTGGAAGTAGGGTCATTACAGATGTAACTAGTTAATGTGAGGTCATACCCTATTAGGGGGGGCCCTAAATTCAATATGACTGGGGTCCTCATAAAAAGCAGACACATGAAAAAAAAAAACACCATAAGATGTCAGAGGCAGAGTGATGTTGTTACAAGCTGAGGAATACCTAAGGCTACCAGAAGCTGCAAAAGGATGGAAGCATCTTCATCTAGAGGCCCTGGGAAGAACATGACCTTACCAACACCTTGTATTCAGACTTTTAACCTCTAGAACTGTGAGAGAGTAATTTTTGTTGTTTTAACACAGAGTTTATGGCAGGCACAGGACACTAATATGGAGACTAACTCATTAAGATGCTATTTCTGAGTAACTTACATACATGTCTATTTTAATAAGGCCTTCAGTAGACAAAGTCATAGCAGAAGCAATACCACCAATGACCCAACTGGTCAATGAGGAAGGTATTTTGCAGTGGAAAGGGATGTGTGGTATCTACCAAGTGCACATGAGAGATTCTGATTTCTGACCTAGCATCACAACCTAACATCTAAACTATCCCGTGGGGCTTCAGTTCTTAAATGTTGCAATACAAAGAGGAACATGGCAAGGGAAGCAGTTGTCACTGGTTGAGAGTCTAAAGTATTAGGCACTCTGGTACATCCTTGCTCTCCTCCCGCACTTTCCCTTCATACAGTCTTTTCCGATTCAAGAAGGAGCACTTCCATCTACCCAGTTGTTCAAGGCCAACGTAATATTTTTCTTCCCCTTAAATCCCCAGCTCCTTTCATAATGCATAGGACACAGTATGTATTCAAAAACATTTGAAAGAATGAATGAAATAATCAGTCCATAAAGTCTGAACTGGCTTATCCTTGGGACAGGGGGGGTCACCATTTGTTGTGATTTCATGGGTGCTTTGCTGGGGGACTCTATGCTCCTTTGTTTATCTCTCTCATTGTCTCTACAAAGCCTTTATTTTATTTTTTATTATTTTAATTTAATTTATTTATCTATCTATCTATTTATTTATTTATTTGGAGAGCACATGCAAGCAGGAGAGAGAGGAAGAGGTAGAGAGAGAGAGAGAGAGAGAGAGAGAGAGAGAACCTCAACTAGGCTCCAAGCTCAGTGCAGAGCCCAATGTGGGGCTCAATCTGGGATCATGACCTGAGCTGAAACCAAGAGTTGGATGCTTAATTGACTGAGCTGCCGAGACCCCTGCTCCATGAAGCGTATTTAAAAGAAAATCTGAGAATACAGATCAATTGGCTGATAGCAGCATGTATAGAGGGAAGTATTAGGGAGTCAGTGGGAAGAGTCTGGATTCTGGTCTCAGCTCACCTACTAACTAGATACCCAAACCTGAACAGGGCACAATTTAACAGGAATTATTAACAAACACAGTAATGCAATTGAAACTGGATTGGAAATCCACTAAAATTGGATTTCTAATCTCTGTACTGCCAAAAACTCACCCCGTGGGGTTGTCCTGAATCTCCTCTGGGTCACATTTTTCCCCTCAGGATATTAAGGAGATTTGACTAGTTAAGAGGAAGTAAGCATAAAGCCATTTGGCTCTGTGGGGTGAGGGGCTTTGGAAGGATGAGCTGAACGGAGGGAAGAAGGTTGTCAAGCTGGGAGGCTGCGGTAGAAAAGATAAAAACACCATTTTATTTGGAGCCAGTGATGAGTATAGAAATAGTTTTCTTTTACTGCCCTCAAGTATATTCATTGGCAACACACTGCCCTTCTGTTAGATTTCCATGGTTTTGTGTGACCTACATTTGCTGTGATGTTTTACTGACTGCTTCATTTGAATTAGCTGCTTTTTTTTTTACATGCTTCCAAATGCCATTATGAATCACTGAAGCTCAAGACCATCTATCACAGTTACAAGGCATATAAAAGATGACAATCATCAGTCAAATATCTTCACTCTGCCTGAAACAAAATTTTCTCAGTACAAAATAAATACTTTCCCTCCTGCTGGATTAGCTAAGATTTATACTCCTTATATGCAAATAGTCCTTAAAGTTTCAGATGAAGGAAAGCATTCAGTGCCTTGGCTCAATCATAGGCAGGAGCTATCATTTTAAATAGGTATTTCTGCTTTGAAGCTTATCCACAGCTTCTGGGAGTGTCACATTTTTTATTAGTGGGACAGCACGTCGCACTCTGTATGCTTAAATATTTCTTCAAAAAGTTCTTATCTTGTGTCTTGAGCATACCAGGAGCCTATATTAGATAATAGTTAAATCCAACCATAATTTGTTTCTTAGACCAAGAAAGAAATGTTACATAATAGGAAAATATAAATAGCAATGCATTATTCAGTAATTCAGTAAAATTACTGAATTCGGGAATTGGAAGAAACCAACACATGGTCACTGTTAAATCAGTTGATGATTTGTGGCTCAAAGTTTAGAAAGAAAGCTCCTAATTAATAATACATGGACCTGAAATTCAGAAGCCTTGACTTTTGATTTGAACTCCCTGTCAATTCCATCAGATTCTAATAAATAATTAATTAAGCATGACAGAAACTGCTCATTGCTACCGAATAATCGTTTTTATCTTTTCCTGATTTTATTCTCAGCAACAAGGCATCTAGTCCAAAAACTACATTTTCCAGGTAACTTTTAGACAATAACATTTAAGTGTGAGACTTTGGTGCATTTTCTAAGAAGTTGCCATCTTGGACTATAAGATGACTTTCAAGGAACCCAGGCTACAATGATAGAATCTTGGGTCCCTAGTAACCACAGATCCATTCTACTTATCATCTGTGAATTTCTTTCACTTGAGAAACAAATAATCACCTATTTTATAAGCTACTATTATTTTGGGTTTTCTATACTGTATAGAGCTAAGACTAATTCAAACTGTATACTATGCTATTGCTATGCTTGAAACAAAACAAAATGAAAATAGAAAGCTTTCTAAAAACTCAATAACTGAATGTTTTGGAATCTGCCATCTTGGATCAACAAAAGGGCACCTAGGTTTATCTCAGAAAATAACACTAAAATGTATGCCCATAACAATGTTAAGAACTTATTAATACTTTAAATAAGGACCACTGTGGCTGCCTGGCAAAGAAAGCTAAGAAGTCACTAAAGGCAGTCTGTTTTTATAAGATAGTTTCACAGCAATTTACTAAGCATTTCAGAATAGCTAATGCAAATCCAGGTAAATAATTACATAATTCAGAAACTCAGAATGTGGTGAAAATAATGATTTTGAGGAAACGATGAAAATAGTGGGTATGTTTAAATTCTGAGGACATAATAGGCACTGCAAAATTTCATCTCTGATAATGTGGATTATGATTTGCATCCATTAAAACAAATCACAAATATTCTAAAAGACAAAAGCTGTATCTAATAAACTACGGTAACATCAAAAAAACCCTCTAGAGTAGGTCAAAATCTTCCAAGTAATGAGTAACATTGTCTTAAATGATTTATTGTTAAAGTGCTAAAATATTTTATATATATTAACTTGCTAAGCCTTTAAAAATCCCTTTAAGACAAATAATTGTAAATTAGTTATGGTAAAATAGCATCACAAAGCCGGTGCTTCATTTATATATATATATATATATATATATATATATATATATATATATATGTAATTTGTGTACATTATAAATATAAATATACATTATTTATATACATTATATATACACATATATTATTTATATACATATATACTATATATATATATATATATATATATATATATATATATATTTAGTTTTGAGAGAGAGCAGGAGCATGAAAGGGGAAGGGACAGAGAGATGGAGACACAGAATCCGAAGCAGGTTCCAGGCTCTGAGCTGTCAGCACAGAGCCCGACACGGGGCTCGAACCCAAAAACCGTGAGATCATGACCTGAGCTGAGGTCAGACACTTAACTGACTGAGCCACCCAGGCACCCCATTCATTCCTAAATTTAAATCTAAGGGAGACAAACACCATGAATCATCACCTGCAAATGTAGTAGTTTTCAAAGGTAAATTGTAACTTTGAAATTATGCATAACTTTTAACTCAATAGTCCTTTTAGAATTTTATTTATTTTAGTTAAGAAAAATTATCCAAGATTTAGGAGTAGAGCAGAGTGACTGTAATCCTTTCCAGTGTCATTATTTTAATAGGCACACCCAGGAATCAAAAAATTATCTAAGAGAATGAACCTAGATGTTTGATGACAGTGCAGGCATTGTAAATGACATCTTAACTAGTAGATTTCTATTTGATAGAAAAGAATAAATCCAAAGGTTATAATTTTATGGTCATATATGTTTCTTAACATTAGCAAAATCATTTAGCATTTCTTTGATTGATTATATACATCTTAGTTCCTCATATACTCCTTTGAACCAGTCTCATAATCATGGTTCTATTATTAGATGATAAGTGAATAAAATCTTCGACATGTGTTTATTTTAAACTTATATGAGAGTTTTATTTTTAACTTTTGATAAAGTATATTTTAACAGAAAAATGAACCATGGATCTGGGCAACTGCTTCAGCAGAATTTATCAGCACCAAAAATTGCCTACAACTCAAATGGTACCACACACTCCAATGTAAACCATAGTTACTTTGGAAGAGACAGACTTTTCAAAACATTTTTCATATTGCTTCTTGTAAGATGAATAATGCCCCCCAAAGATGTCCATAGCCTATTCCCCAGAATTTGTGAATGTTCTACCTTACATAGGGGAAGGTTGCAAATGGAATTAAGATGGTTAATTAGCTGACCTTCAAATAAGGACATTATCCTGGATTATGCAGTGTGGCTCAGTGTAACTGCAAGGTTCTTAAATGTGGAAGAGGGAGGCAGACCAGAAGGACAGAGTGTTATGGTGTGAGAAGGATGTGACCATGAGTTGCTGCCTTGAGAGATGGAATGAAGGAAGGGCCATAATCCAAGGAACATGGCTAGCTTCTACAAGCCAGAAAAGGCAAGGAAATGATCACCTGTTAGAGTCTCCAAAAGGGAATACTGTCCTCCTAACACTTTAATTTCAGCCTAGGGAGACCTGTGTGTGACTTGACACATGTAATTATAATGTAATAACTACATTGTTTTAATCCACTACCTTTGAGGTAACTTGGTATATAGCAGCTATGGAAAACTAATAAACTTTTCTATATTTAAAAATGCCATTTGTAATAAAGTGAGTAGGAAAGCATAGTTTAGAGCCTCAAGGCAGGGGTTGGAAGGGAGAAGGAAAGCAATACACAAAGACTTTGGACTTAGTCTCAGCTCTGCCAATTATTAGCCAAGACACTGAATACCTAATTTTCTTGGGCCTCAAGCTCTTTTCAGCTTTTAAATTCTATGGCATTTCAGGGCCTTCAGAAAATTTTGTCATCAGGGAAAATATGCAGTGGTGCTCCCACTTTCACCTTTGCTGACACCAGTCATGTTTATTAATCCTTTCTACAATACACTTTGAAGGACACATTAATTTATTCAACAAATATTTCTTGTATACCTACTATGTGCCAGGCACTCCTCAAGGTGCTGGAGTTACAACAGGAAGGGATAGAGACAAGGCCTTTAATCTCATAGATCTCTCACAGTGGAGAAGACAGAAATACACAGGGTAACAAATAAAATACATAGAATAAATTTATATGGCGACAAGTGAAATGAAGAACACCAAACAAGGGGATGTGACAGGTAAAAACCCATGGTAGTGTGCAAGGAAGGCGTTGGAGAATATAGATGATATAAGTTTCATGGAAGTGATATATGAGCTTGGATGTAAATATTAGAAGGGAACCTGCCATGTGACGAGTTGGAGGAAGAGGCAACAGACAGTCCCTCAAATAAGAATGAGCTTAGTGGATCTATAAAGAGAGAGAATTCCAGAGGGTCTGAGAAATGGTGATCTAGGTGGGGGTAGTAGGAGATGAAGGTAGAAATGTTGACAGACAAGCAGTGGAGTAGCCAGAGGGGATGTACCAGTGTGGTCAACTTGGTCTTCCTCCAGAGTGATGATGTGTCTACTCAAATAAACACATATTCTCATCTGACCTAACTACTTTATTAAGCATTTACTTGTAGGAACAAGTCTACACTGTGTGGTGGAGTGATCTACTGGAAAACACAAGATAAACACTATTTTTGTGGTGCCAAGCATTGAAACAATAAACTTTGTGTTGTTCTTCCACACCCTGATCTATGCACAGTGCTACAGATTGCAGTAAGAAAGAAACAGAACTGCTGCGTCACAGAGAAGGATAAAGGATTTAACAAATCATCAAAAGGAGAAGTGTCACAGTTAAAAATGTAGAATTACTGCCTGCCTATATCACTACTCCCTGTCTGAAATATACTAAAGACCCTCACAAACTCAGAAGAAGAAAGAAAGATGAGTGTTCAGTTCTTTTAGGTCTGATGCTGATTTCCTATGGGCCTTTGCTGATTGAATTGAGGTTCTAGGCGCTGTGCTTATTTTCTTGGCTCTCATGATTGATAAATTATCATTTCCTTTTTTTCCCTGTAAAGGCATTATGTTGCAATAATGGAACACCTTTGAAGGCAACATATGGATAGGCTGTCAAATTTATAAATGCAGGCTACTTAAGGCCGGCTGTGTGCCCACAATATTAGAGAGGGTTAGGGGACTTTCAGAGAGAGCCCAGACTACCTGATCCCAGACGTAGCTCTCTGAAGTAATGCTGATCAGATTGAAATCAGGTGTTTGAAATGGGGGTCATGTCTGCTATAGTAATGGTGTATCATCTACCTTGACATACCATTTGTTTCCTCTTCTTGTCTGGATAAACTCACTGTTAAGCTGTGGTAGCAAATCAGATGGCCCCCATTTCTGTTCCTTGCTTTGCAGGCTTAGTACAAGCTTTGCAAAGAGCAGTAACATTTAACCTGACTGAATTCAACTGTGTCTCCCCACCTCCTACAGACTACTCTCCTTCGGAAATGAGTATACAAAGTTAGAGTGCTGCTTTCCTTTGGGTGGCCATGCAGGAAACACAAAATTGGAAATGAATGATATTTTCATGACCTAGAAATAATGGGGAGCGGATGCCTTTTTTATATCATTCATTCATGTCCCCCAAAGGCATTCTTAAGAAGTCTCTGTGAAAACAAATTGATTTGCCTCTTGCTAAAGCTTTGTTTTATAATGTGTGAAGGGGTCTGAAAAATATAGGCAGTATTCAAAGAAAGCAAAGCAAACACATGCCCTGTTTGCATTATTTACCAATTAGAATTTGGCAAGCAGCTCTAGTTTGCATATATTTGAATTAAGAGAAATTCACTTGTACATCTCTAACAAGAATATTAATTCAACTTTCACTGAAGGCCTAGAATGTGCAAATTTCTATGCTTGGTACAATGAGGGGTTCAAAGAGGAGAAAGATTATGGTTTGGTGAGGCAGCAAGACATACAACGATTTAATAGTCATGAAAAGTTACAAGTAAACGTCTTTGGGGACAGTTATTCTTGGCCATCTTACTTGAAGAATAGAATAAGAAAAGTATCCTGGAATACAAAATATCCTTATAGTTGAAATTTCTCATAGTCAGTGACATCCATGTATAGGAGCCACATACATTTGGACTATAATAAAATCCATTCAGTTTACACACTTAGCTTGGCAAGAGAGGATGAATCAATTTCTTCATAATAGAAAAAAATAATCATTTGATTTCTAACTGAATTGAGAACAGACTGCATTCTGTCTGTATCCTTATGTATTTGCTGGGAAGATATGTATTGAGTGCCTACTACCTGTCAGGCCCTGTGCCTATGGCCCTGTGCCTGTGTTGGGGTCTCACTGTATGTACGGTCTTGGTAGGGCCGTTACGCTAAGAGATACAATAGAGGGGTGCTCTGGTCACCGAATGTTCTCTTTATTCATTATTAGCACGTACTGTTCCCAGATCTTGCCTTCATCACAAACGAGCTGAACAAAACAATGTAGAGTCCTCACGTATCCCCTAGATTTCTCAAGTCTAAATACTAACCTACTAGGTCTGAGTATGCACCCAGGCATTTCTTATTTATTGTTCTTTCTACTCTTTTCAGACCCCACTAAATCTTAAAAACATAAGCACCATTCAGTTTTAAAATCTCACCACTCCAGAAGAAGAGGAAAGAGGAAGACAATTTTTAATATCCTTTTACTATTCTTACAAAAGGCTAACCCAGCAGCCCTTGGAGCTGGGCAGGGTGGTCTTAGCCCTTGGCAAGTCTTTGATGTGTGTGTGCTTCCACTGTAACTTTGCGAGCAGTCTGGGGTCTAGGGAAAGGGAAGATAAGGCAAGTATGCAGAAGTCCATATTTCATACTCTCAACAAGAAATAGGCTCATAGGCTCTCTTGGATAATCTAGAAGACTCATGCCAATTGGTATCTTTTTTTTTTTCCAGACTTTGTACTAGGTCTCCGTGGGTAAATAAAGGTACATCTGTGCCTTTTGAAGCTTATCAGTTTCACAAGGATAGGAGCATATGGTGCTGCCTGGGTTCTAGAGTTCTTTTCCCCATTCCACACAGGTCTTCAGAGTGCCAGCTATGAAGAGAAGACTAGCAAGCAATTCACAGCAATAAAATATTTTTTTAAACATGTGTTTATTTACTTTAGAGGGGGGGGGGGCAGAGAGAGTGGGAGAGAGAATCCCAAGCAGGCTCCTTGCTGACAGCATGATGACACAAATCATGAGATCATGACCTGAGCTGAAATCAGGAGTCAGCTGCTTAACTGACTGAGCCACCCAAGTGTCCACACAACAAAGACCTTAACCTGCACTATTTACCAGGAGCTGCAAATAAGGCCTGTGAAACTCCATGAAGTTACTCCTATAGAGCACTGACAGGTTTCCAGAACATTTTGAAATGCGAGCAGTAATGGGATGAGTCTACACACAGGATGCTTCTTCCTCATCTGGGAGTGGGAAGCTTGTGGAGAGCAGTGATTAGATCTCTTGAGTAAATAAAAAAGGTTTGAGGGGAAGCCTATGAGTCACAAAAAGTGGTGTGAAGTGAAAGAGGGGCTCTCTCCAGAAAGATGGAAAGGTGTTCACACTAAAACATGATTCATGATTTTGCCAAGGACTGGCTCTGCTTCTGAGGTGCCTGATCATGCCTCCTTGATCTGGATCTGCCTTCCTGATCTTGGTGGCTGAAAGCTGATGTGAGCCCTGAGCCACCATCTGATTTCTCTCCTCTGGCCACAGACAAAAAGATTAAATAAAGAAAGGAACGTGATGCATCTCTAAGGTCTTTGGAAGTCCCTGCTCAAGTGATGATCTGTGGTTATTTTCTTGATCTGAAATCAAGTCATGTGTTCTTATTTTTGACTCGAAACAAATATGGTCATCACATCTGGAGAGTTTTGGTAGATTCGTGTAGACATTAACAATTGAGATGTGTGCTCAGTTGCTCCATTTGTTTTTTGGGTTCTAGACTGACCAAATTAACCACACAATTTCCATATCCACTTCTTATGTTGATGAAAATACTTAATAAAAATAATCATGGCCACAATCTGTTGGGCACTGGGTACCAGGAACTGCACTGAGGCACTTTACATGTAACCACCTCAGCAATCTTCACAAGAACCGTCTAAGGTTGAACTTAGAAGTTTGGGGAAACAGTCTTTAAAACAGTCCTTCTCCAGAATATATTGGGGAAACACTAAAATTAAAAGAGCACATTTTCTAGCCTGAATTTAAGGGCTTCTGTATTTCTTATTTAAAAATATACAGTCATTTATCTCCGTATTTTTAAAATGCAAATTAATAGAAATAGAAAAGAGACATATCTTCTAATTTATATCTTCTAGTTTATTTAGTTAATCATTTTGCTATTGTGAGAATTAGCTTCCAAATTCCTTTGTTAACACAATTTAAAAAGAAATACAAAAGAACTGTGCACACACAGATACTATGGCTGAAGAGTAAAAGTCCCGAAGAATTGAAAACTTTAAAAATGACTACCATAATAAGCATTAAAATATTATTTTCAGTAACAAAATACAGCTACTTTGACTTTTCAATGCTAAGTGAAGTTTAAATTTTCATTTAGTATTAAATTTGGAGAGGTATAGAGACTAATTTGAAAGAAGTACTGAAGTCATAGTGAGCAATGGAATTTAAGCGTCTCCATTTTCTTTTTGAAAAATGTAATGATATAATATTTAGCTTTAACCTCAGGCTAATTGTATTCTGAAAAGGGAATATGACAGAATCAATGTTAAATCTTCAAGTGCTTTGTTTTGAATATCTTAGTTTTCTAAAGAGAGAAATTCAGTGGATTCCTAAGGGTAAAATTACCACAACTATGTTTTCATGTCACTTGAGATATTTGTTGAAGATATAAAATGTTTTTTTTTGTTTTGAATCATATTGAAATTAATAAAAGCCTCATAATAATTTGCTAACTATTGGTGTTAAGCACAGTTACATACATTCTGGTCCCGGAGACTTTGCAACCACATGATCACGTGACTAGTTTGCTAAGTTCCATTTCTGTCAATTCATTGCTGGCTATCACATTTAAATCCTTCTTTAATAAGCCACAGCAGGCTAAAATATGATATCTGGAGGTGGGTAATCCAGAAGGATTTACAGGTGGCATCTAAAAAAAAACCTGTTTGAAGTTTAGTTAATACGCACTTTAATGTTTTTCATGCCTACGAATTCAGAAGTTGGAAAGTTGTGGTAGATGACAGGCTAAGCTGTCTTAGAGATAAAGGAGTGCCCACCTTAACAACCGAAGTCTTCATCTCTCAAGCTTTTCTGGGAATTAGTCATGGAAACACCACGATCTTCTATAATTTACCATGCATAGATACAAATCCTGCTAATCAGATTACATTCTTGCTTCTTCATGAGCTTATGCTGTCTCAGAACTTTCACCCCAAACTTCATTATTTAGGGGAAAAAAAGAAAAAAATCCTATGCTTAGTGGAGCAAATGCCAACAGAATCTGGCACACTCCACTGAGACCACAGGGTCTTCAGTTACCATTCATAGATGAATTTATCTTATGAACTAAGCCAGTGATTGATCAGCTGGAACATTCAATAAAGAGTTCTTTACATCAGCGGAAACACAATTAATCTATGCTTTTGCTTAATTAAATTTTAAATTAAAAATTTTTTTGATACGTGAAGAATATTTCTCCTTTTGGAAACATGCTAAGAGTGTTGTGGAATGTTAAAATATATTCTGATTCACTGTCCTTGAAGAACAAGAAAACTACTCTGGCATTAGAGGTTATTAAAGACTTTAGCTAATGATATGCTAATTTTATAAAAACAAAACAAGAACCCCCACTGCTGTGAAAAAATTGGAGATTTGAAGAAATAACTCTAATTAATAATTACTAACTGATCTAATTTTACTTATGTAGATACAAGTCTGTTGTCTCTTACGTCTAATAGAAAGATATAAAAATGTATTCTTTTATAAAATGAGTGTCTTTCCCTAAAAATGTTAATATTAATGTTAATATTAATGCTTTGAGAAAAATATCTGTACAACCATTATAATTTTAAAATGGTTCTAATAGAAGTTCTATATTATCTGAATCAAATTATAATATCTATTTAAGAAACCTATTTTGTGTCTGTGTTGCTGTGGAAATGTTTTTTTAATAAACAAGGATTGGATTCAGTGTCTAATAATAATAGAATAGCCACAGCTTTATCATTTGAATCTAGAAATTCTGTAGAAATATTCTTTAAAAATCTGCCTCTTTGAAGATCCTATTCCATTAAGTATAATTCCACAACTGTTAGCCTATATGCATGTAACAGGTCATGTTACGTTTGTGATGCTGGAGCAGAGGTGACGGGAGGGTGTTCTCTGGTCTTTCATCCATTTCCTTCATACATCTGGGTACCCTGGGTGTATCAGATCTATATCTGCCTTCTGCAGCTGAAGCAGCATGGCTGATGATGGAATAACAGTGCCTTGGGCAAGAGAAGAAAGTCCTGAGACAAAACACTACAGGAAAGCATGTTTATGATGGCTTCTTTTTCTCCTAAGATCCATCAGCCTCCAGCTGTCCAAGAACAAATGTGCAACTAACTAATCTGTAGGGGTGAATGCCTACATACTCCCCTCACTTTCTGCCCACCCCAGGACCTTCCAACAAGAATTCTAAACATCTCTCAGTGAAAGAAATCCTTAGTGGCAATTGGAATAGTAACCTTTGCCAGACTGCACAGGGGCAGAAAATTACTCCTCTTGTCTAGGTCACTGCAGCATGAGGAAATTTCTACCAGTCAGGGATGTGAGATGGTGGGTAGACATGGCCAAGAACTCCAATAATCATAGGAGAAGAGATCTTAAGTGTGTGCTTCAGTAAGCAAGCACTTCATACAGATAGATCTGTTCAGTGACACGTTCAAATCTGTCAAAAAAAGCCCATAAAACTTGTAAAGGAAGTGCTTCCTTTTTATAAGAAAAAAAAATCCAGAACTTCTAGCAGAAAGTAAGGGCAATTTACTTGACTGACGTGTTTCAGCACTCACTGAGGGCTAAAATCCTGCCCTCCACAACTCATGTGCAACTCATTGACTTCTGTGAGTGCTGACCTCTATTATTACTGCTGCAGATATTTATTCTCGAATAACAGATTTTTGGATGAGTCACACTCAGTTCTCCTCTAGTTCTTCCCCACAGTAACACCAGAATTCTTCATTTGCATCTCTGTTGCCATGGAAAAATGAACATTCTGAAAATCAGCAGGCAGGATTATGAGTTTAAGGCAAAGTCTAATAGTAGGGGACAGAGAGAATGCAGGTTGAAAACATGCCACAGCTAATATTACAGAAAAGTGCCAACTTAAATAATAAGAAAAAGAAAACAGAATTCCATTAAATCTCTGATAAGTAATCTTTTAGATAAAATACTTTGTTTCAAAACTATTTTGCAGGTTTTGTTTGTTTTTTAGTAGAAAACACCCTCATGTTTAGGGATAAAGTAAGCATGCTATTTTCACTACCTGGTGCAGGGCTGGTAAACATAAAGGCCATTGTACCCCAAACAGCAGATAATTGGATTGCATCTACAATGTGAACCTGCTACATCATTAACAGTCTTTTCGTTTGGAAATAGAAATGGCTCTTTAAGAGGAGCAGGAAACAAAAATGAAATACCAAACACTCTGTGTTTAGCTTTTTGGACAAGAAGATTTGTATTTGGATCAAGGTCATTTTATCTCAAATTCCTCCTGTACTATGGGTATTGTGTATAGAAGACATGTTTCAAGGGGGAGAGATAAGAAAAAAGGCAGAGAGACATCAAGAGATAGGGACATGTCAAGATAGTGAAACAAGAAAAAAGGAATTGATGGACTGTATTAAGCAGAAAAGGAGAAGAAAAAAGAGAAAGGAAGAAATATAAAGAGAGAACAGGGAAGTGAAAGAAGCATAAAAGAGAGAGAGAGAGACAGAGAGTGATCAAAGAATAAGAAGCAGAGAGAGAAAGATGACTGGAAAGAAATCGGAATGAAAAAGAGAACACAATAGGAAAATTCCTACCTTTAACAAGAAACTTCACCCAAAAGATCTGGGCAAATTAGGTAAAATGGGACCATGGAAAGAAGCAAGTAATGGAATGCTACCATCATCCTACACTCATTATCTTGTCCATCCGAATGAGGCTTCTTTCCTTCACACCCCAGGCACAAGCTTTCCTTGGGAGCAAGTGGCAGTCCCGTTGGGAGACCTTTCTAAATGAGAAACCTCTTTGGATGTTGTCTTCTCCTTTTACATTTAAGTTCTGAGAAGAATTTGACATCTTGATCCCTCTACTTCTGGTTAGAATACATCCATTCAAATGTGCAGTCCCTGGATCTCCAGGCTGCAGGGTTTTGTTTTTTGTTTTTGTTTTTAAATTAATTAATATATGTATTTTTAAATTTACATCCAGGCTGCAGTTTTTAACCCACCTATCCAGGGATGAGCAAGCTGTCAGCGACCTGCCATCGCAGAGGAGAGGATACGCTGCAGTAAAGAGAAGGCAGAACTGAGAGTCAGGAGACACGGAATCAATCTCAGCACTGCCACTAACAAAAAGAGACTTTAGGAGAGGCAAGAACAAACTACAGCCGATTTCTACCCTCAGGACATGCACACGTGTAGATTCTAAGGATGCTATTTCTTTCTTTAGGGGAGAAGAAAAGGTTGTCAGTGTTTTATACCCCATGCGATTGGAATATGTGTGCTTGATGGCTAAGTAGAATCAGTAGTGAGAGGAGGGCTAAGTGGTCTGTTTAGGATCTGGTAAGGTAAAGTTGCCCAATTTAACGGCTGAGAGGGAGGATGGAGTGAGAGTTTAGTCCCAGATAAAAGCTCATATAAAAGGAAGGGTTGTTACTATTACTACCTTGTGACCTTTATTAGTTGAAATTAACCTTTCCTCAACATTTAAAAGGCTTTCTTTGAAATCTATCCTATTGAGTGCCTGGGTGGCTCAGTCGGTTAAGTGTCCAACTTCGGCTCAGGTCATGATCTCGTGGTTCACGAGTTTGAGCCCCGCGTCGGGCTCTGTGCTGACAGCTTGGAGCCTGCTTCCGATTCTGTGTCTCCCTCTCTCTCTGACCCTCCCCCCATTCATGCTCTGTCTCTCTCTGTCTCAAAAATAAATAAACGTTAAAAAAATAAAAAAAAAAAGAAATCTATCCTAGTGAAGCATTTACCCCTTTCTACTATGTGAACCAATTATTGATGTTCACACTTCACCTTGTCTGCTAGACTGTAAGGACTTTCAGTGCAGAATCTGTCTGCTTAATCGTAATGCCTTCCACAGCCCCTGGATAGTGTCTTGTGCACAGGAAACACTCAGTTTACACTCAGTGCATGAATCTTAGAAGCAGTGAAGGGGGTCTGTTTCTGGGACAGCATATAAAGACTTAAGTTTTGAGTTTATCTCTAATTTTGTTGCTAATTTTGAGGAAATTGAGCTGAGAACATAGTTATTAATAATAACTATCAATTGCTATTATGTGCTAGGATCTTTAAAGCAGTTACCTTTCCTCCGTGAATTAACATTCCTAGCTAGTTGTTATTATCCTCATTTTGAAGATGAGGAAACAGGGAATTAATTAATTTGTCCAAGGTGATGTAATGAGTAAAAGGCAGAGGCAGAGAGGCTGAATTCAAATTCAGGGCAGCTGGTGCATTAATATTGGACACATATTGGTCAGATCAGGAATTATAAAAGTTCCCCTGCTAAATCCGGACTGCGTGGAGAGCTCTCCATGCATAGATGATTAAAAAAGGTCACAAGCAAGGAAAAAAAAATGCCAGACAAACTTAACTATAACTGTGGGCTTGGGCAGATATTAAACTCCTATGGCATTTGTTTCCTCCTCTGCAAATAGTATTACTCTGTAAATAACAGTACTTCCTCAACAGCTGTTGAGTATTTTTTTGTGTTAGGTTAAAATGAGATGCTTGAAAAACTCTCCTAGAGCAGTACCTTGGCACATGGTAGGTACGTCAATGAAGGCCATTTGAATCTGCGTTTCTGCAGAAGTAAAATGGTGGCATTTGTGGTACCACAATGATAATTGTGGAACTCTTTCCCCAACATTTGTAGCACTTTCTCCAAAGTCTATCCTATCGAAGCATTTACCACTTTCTACTCTGTGTACCAATTATTGATGTTCACACCTCAATATATTTTCATGGTTCAGATTGCGTATTTGACACTCCTCCACCTCCAGCCCTAACTCCAAGGCAAATAAATCTCATCTAGCTGTCATTCTCATTCATTGACACAGGTGTCTGCCAAGCAAGAGGACAATCCTGAGAGGAGATCTCCTAGATTTTGAGCTCTATGACAACCTTTCTACCCTGTCCAGACTTGCTCTCTGCGAGTTATTCAGATCAATGAGAATCAGAAAATACTGCTTTTAAGAGAAGATAACCTGGACCACACATCCACCTTCACTGTTCATACTATTACCCCTACTACTACTACTGATAGTAACTAACACTTGTTAACTCATAGTGAGTCACATATTGTCCTAAGCCCTTATGTCTTATTTCATTTAATCCTCAAACAAACCTATGAGATGTGTACTATTCTTTTTTTTTAAGTTTACTCATTTTTGAGAGAGAGAGACAGAGACAGAGCATGAGTGGGGGAGGGGCAGAGAGAGAGGGAGACACATTCTGTGCCCCTTTGTGTGTAAACTTTGTATATGACAGCTTCTACCCCAAGTACTTTAAATATGTTGAATTATTAATCTTTATAACAACCCTATGAGTAGGGAACAGTTATTATTTCAATTTTTGCAGATGAAGAACACTGAAGGTTAAGTAGCTTTCTCAAGGTCATTCAGATTGCAGGTGGAAAAGTAGGAATTAATTCCAGGTGGTCAAGCCCCAGAGTCTGTGTTTTAATGAATATTTCATTCTGTCTATTTAGAACGAAGTCTTTTGTAACATTTCCTGTTATTAGGGATGCATAGATGGCAAAAAAAATCACTTTCCTGTTTAACCATGACTTTTCCTGAAATATGGGGGAAGCTGTGCCCACAGAAGGTGAGAACATTTTATATACCCAGTTTTAACAAATAGAGCATAGAATTGAAAAGGCAAGGATAAGTTTCAACAACATAGTGTACGTGTTGTGTTCTAATGATAAACTAAAATTCTTTGTATGTCTTAAAACCAACTTATTAGTGTTATTAACTAATAAGTGAATGAGTTTTTATTTAGTCATTTCTTCAAGACTGGATTCAATTACAAGCAAAGTGATCTCTGGTTGCAAGCGGCAGAAGACAACTCTGGCTACCTTAAGCAAAAGGAAATGTATTCAAACAATAGAGGGAGGCCACGGAATCACAGGAAGGCTGGAGAACCAAGCTGGGAAACTAACAGGGACCACATGATCTTGGTGGAGAAGGAAAGCAGAACTATAGATTCAGTTTACATCAGGTAGAGTGGTCGAGGGAATCATACTAAGATGACAGAATTCCAAATATTTTTGGTTCGTTTAGCTACTCTACTCAAATTCTAGATTCAAATTATAATAAAGGAGGACTTCAATAACATGATTCTTTCTTGGCTAGAAAAAGAAGGGGACTAGAGTACAATCCAGCTAGACTATGTTCAGTGAGGACAATATGCCTTTCCTGAAGACCATTGAGCTTACTATTAGGAAATGGAAATAGATATGGGCAGTCAAAATTCCACAAATATCTATAGTTGTAACCTTCAAAATAATTACCACTGTCTTGTGTGTGTGTGTTTGTGTGTGTGTGTGTGTTGGTAGGGGAGAGTGTGGTTTAAAACAATCTATTGAGAAAACTGCTTTAAAATCATATTTAGCTTGAGGCACTTGGGAGGCTTAGTCAGATAAGCGTCCGACTTCGGTTCAGGTCATGATCTTACGGTTCGTGGGTTTGGGCCCCACATCTGGCTCTGTGCTGACAGCTCAGAGCCTGGAGCCTGCTTCGAATTCTACGTCTCTCTCTCTCTCTCTCTCTCTCTCTCTGTCCCTTCCCCTCTCACGTTCTGCCTCTGTCAAAAATAAACGTTAAAAAATGTATAAAAAATAAATTTGCCCTGTTAACTTGTTGAGAACAACATTCCTGAGTTACAACATCTGCACAGTATCACTTATTTCTATAAGAATTTAATATTCTCTTAATTGCATCTTCGATTGGACACCAAGCAACTATTTGAAAAGGCAATGTTACTCCAAGAAATTACTAGTCATCAAGTAAGCAAAAAACCCTGTGTAATTGAATTCATTTTTCAAAAATAAACTAGATTAAACACGTAAACAAGTTTTCTGTTTAAGATTTTGAATTTTTCAAGATAAAATTCCTTAATGTGTCTCAAAAATCCTATGATAGCATATCTTTCAAGGTTTTTTTTCAAATAAAGCAATTTTTTCCACCCTCTGACACTGTCAAAAACAAAACATATGTCTGCTCTGGGTATCCTGCTGTATGATCAATGCACAACAGCATTTCTGGGGTTTAGGCTCAAGGGAGACTAACTGAAGTATAAGTGTTACTGACTTTGAATAAACCACAGCCATTTTTGTTTGTTTTAACATACTTCTGTCAAACAGCATTGACAAGAAATTCTAATGGACTTCATTTGCAGAACTGAATAAGACACCCACTGGAAGCAAATTTTATAGATAAACAAAATGCTTACTCAGATTATTTTATTTGCAGATAGACCTTTGAAACTGAAAAAAAAATCTGAAAATGTATGTTCAAGCTTCAAAGCCTGGGATACCGCATTTAAGTAATCTTAATGATTCCGTTTCTCTATGCTTTGTTGCAATTATAATTTTGCTAAGCAGACAACACCTGTCAGCACTTTCTTCATAGCTTGAACAAGGTGGCCTGCTCAAACAAGCATATGAACACTATCAAACAACATGTGATTTGTAGTTTCATTTTTGGCAACAGACACACTTCTCACATAATGACAGGTCATAGAGTTGCAAGCCAGCCTCACTTTTTGATCTCTGTCAAGAGCAAAACTGGGGAGCAAAAATAGCTTTGTTCATTTGTCTTTTGCTTATTAGCTGTATGATTTGACTAACTGCTTAAAAGGAAGCATAGCTGTACCACTCCACTATGTACTAATAAAATATATACTTTGATTACTTCATTTCCCATGCATAACAGAGCAGTGGTTGTGACACCACCATTTTCACTTTCTAACAGCAGGTGGAATTTAGCTAGAGCAACAGTATGTTAGGGAGATCACTATACAGGTTTGCTTATTTGCATAAGCAAATTTCCTTACAATAAACTGGTGGAGACCAGAAAATGGATTTCTAAGGAAGACTAGATCCATGAATGAGCCAAACAAGGCTGGCAACTTTGGATTCCTTTCATAATGCATGCCATATTAACTATATGCAAAATCTTCTCTTACATAGAAGTAAAAATGCAATGTATTGGGTACATGCAGGAAAATAAAAGACATATATTTATTATTTAAATATATGCATTTATGTAAAGTATGTAAATATAAAATATGTAAATATATTGATATATAAATAGTATATAAATTTTATATGAGTAATATGTATATCAGTATACAGCCTTATGTGTTTATAAATATAAATATATTTACATATTTTATAGATATATTCATATTTTAAATTTAAATATATTTATATTTATATACTTTATAAAGTATACTTTTATACTTTATATACTTTTTATATACTTTATAAAGTATATAAATATAAATATACATTTATATATCAAGAGGAGAGAATACAATAAAATTTCAGTTATCAGAAATTCCTGCGGCCAATCAAACCCTTAATATTTGCCTTTGGAAAGACAGATTTCTGGATAATTAGTTGCTTTGGCTACACGAAGCATCAAATATGACATTCCCTGATGATTATGTAAGCAGAGCCTGTTTAGACACAAGGAAAGGGATTCCAATTTGTGTGGGTAACACTGAGGTGATGACTACCCGAGGTGGGGACTTACATAATAATTATATGCAGTTAACTAATAAATTGTGTGCACATGTGCAAACCAACAGCTGTGTGTAGCAATTAAGAAAACTCTTAAGTGTGTACACATGCACAAATTAATATCTTAATGATTATAATATAATGATCTTGGTGAACATAATCTATACTAAAAATGTCTGTTTTTATAATTAAAAACATGTTATTGTTGGGGTACCTGGATGGCTCAGTCGGTTAAGCATCTGACTTGGCTGAGGTCATGATCTTGTGGTTCATGAATTCGAGCCCCGCATCGGGCTCTGTGATGGCAGCTGGGAGCCTGGAGCCTGCTTCAGATTCTGTGCCTCCCTCTCTCTGCCCCTCCCCCAGTCATGCTCTGTCTCTCTTTCTCTCTCAAAAATAAATACACATTGAAAAAATTAAAATAAAATTTATTGTTAATTTTAAACTGATTTCATAGGTATATCACCAAAAACAAATGCCTTTCTCTGAGTACCTTAAAAAGTTACATGTTTTCATTTTTTTCTAAAACTAAAAATTAACCATTTGATGATGTTTTCTAATACTGTGAGTTTCACAATAGGGTGAGTTTCGGCCAATCAGCAGGTTCATTTTCTTTGCTTTTTAAATCGTGCAAAATCCTGGTAGGTGCTATTCTGCACTTGAAATTATCTTTCTTTTAAAAAACATGGAGAAAATGTTGCATTTAAAACCATAAACAAGAGTCTAAAACTCTTATTCTCCACGCTACTTAAATACAACTCAACCAAGTAGGAAATGTGTTTTCTAAATCAAATAATAATGCACTGTTAAAAACTGAGTTGTAGCACAGTGCTCAAGTGTTGTACCTTTCTACTCTTAAGTCTCAAGTGGCATCATGTTCTCATTTATTGAATACCCCGGATAGTCAAGTCACCTAGCTGTAAATTGGCTTTCCTCCCGGCCTAATAACTTGGAGACTTTTTTTGTAAAACAATTGTAATATTAAAATTCAGGCAAGTGACCCAAAAATGGCCCTAGAGGGCAGGCCTGCAATTTCCTGATTTGCACTTTCCTTATTCCCTCATTTGTTAAGTTTCGCAACATCAATTTTTATACTGTTGCTGTTTTATCCTGGCCAAATGGTTGTTGAATTTTAATGAACTGTCTCTTTTGACAAATGAGTTATTGTTTGATATATTACATTAGGGATATAGAGAATAAACTACTTATGGATACTAGATATTTGGATAAAATACATTTACATAATACTAGACTATTAGTGTAATGAGTTCTATTAGTTGTAAAAAAGACAATACACAGCAGATTTTGAAACATGCTGAAGAATGATGGACATATACATAATTTAAATCTCAGCACCTCAAATGAAATGGGAAGTATGTTCACATTACAGAACTTGATTTTTTCCCCTTTGTCATGGTGCTAGAGAAAATTTCGCTTTCATGAAACAGATCTGAAGGATGGGGAAACTTTTTCTGGTTATTAGCAATTACTCAAATAGGGTGGTACTTGATTGTGCTGTTAATGAAATGAAATAGGTGTTGAAGAGTAATTTAAAAGGTTGAAACACTATCGCTATGCTCCCTTTCTCCCATAATGCTTCCATCTCTCTGAGGAAGAGTGGTATTTTTTCTCTCACGTGAGAGTGTAGGGCTTGGATTGAAAGCACTCTTTGCTCTGTGTCTTCTGTTCAAAGTTGACTTCAAAATAATTTACCCAGACACTGGTACAGGAAAGGAAAATGTTTAAAGCCAACTCCCACATATTCAGAAGCTAAATGGCCCAAAGGTTCAAATACCCACACTTTAAAAATATTATTATATGCTAACTATGTGTATGATGAAGCACTTCAACATTCTGAAGTACCTTTCTAATCACTGTAGAAAGAGGAAATTCTATTTGGTATGACTTTAATGTTAAGTATGTTATTTTGTTCTAGCTATAGTAAAAACTCACATACTCTGAGTATAATAATTTTCTCCTACCCAGAATATTCGATTACCATTAATAGATGGTGGTGATTAAGAACATTGCTGTCTCTTAGAAGAACATTTGAGTTCCTTCTCCATTCTAACATTGACTAGCTTTGTGAACATGGGAGAGCAGTCACGATTCTTCAAAACTCAGTTTTCTCATCTGGGAAATAGGATGACCACGTACAACTCCCTATTTCTGTTCTGAGGATAAGTAATACAATGAAGATGCAACACATAGAACATAGGATGAGTTTACAAATACTATTAGTTGTTGTTCTTCTTGTTATTTAGGCCTGAGGAAACGTTTAGTGGGGGTGGTGAAGAGTCAGGACTTCGGGGGCAGACAAACTTGGCTTCTGTCCTGGTCTTGCTATTTCCTTGTTGTATGATCTTTGACATTCTTTTAAGATTTTGAATTCTGAATTTCCCCCACTATAGCAGGGAGCTTCCAATAGTCTCTATTTCATAGAATTGTTGCAGGGATTAAATAAGATGACACATGAGAAGTATTTACCGTATTAGTTGAAACATAGCATGAATGGTAGCTCATATTTTTGATGTTATTGTTGTTCCCAGTTTTATTATTATTGGCTATTATTTTATACCTTTTCATTTCTCCAAACATTCTGGGTAAACAGATACTTATTTTATACAAATTCAAATATACTTATTTCATAAATATACAAAATACAAAACTAAAACCATAGAAAATGTCCAAAAGAATTTTAGAAAAGCATAAACTATACAAATGCGTGGTGATGTAACCGTGAATGTTACTTTCATTATTAAAATCATTTAGCTGTTGTTAGCTCTGGCTTTAAAATTTTGTTCTCTTTGATAAATGCTATTTAAACATATACATTATAGAACTCAAATAGCTATTTAAGAATATTTTCCAAGTCTGTGAATTTTACTCTTGGATAAATACTAGAATATAGTTATTCAATACTATGTTGATTGATTGATTCATATCTACCATGCAGTAGAAGTTGTGCTTAGTGTGGAGGATACAAAGGTAACTGAAGCACAGTCCCTGGCATGTAAGCAACCCATTGTCCCAGCACACCTACAATATCACTTCTCCCAAAGAGAAAGCCACGGTGGAAGTTAGAGATAGGAAATGATTCTCCCAGGAGACCATCAAGTCAAGTGAGGCTAAGAATAGTTGATGTCATCATTCTTGATTCCTAAGAAACTCTTCAGTTAGAGGCTTTACCCTAACGCATGCAGCACTGGTTGACAAATATAAACCAGACTCCAATCTATCAGAAATGATAAACTGAATATGCTAGTCAGCCTGCTTGGTCTGAAGCAGAAGCATCAGGCAAAACTGCAATCTGTCCCGATTAGTCTTTGATGACATTGTCCCCTTGCATAGTGTTAACCTCTTACTATAAGAAGTAAAAGAAACTCCATACAGGTCATGAAATATTAAAAGAAAATAGTGAAAGAGCCAAAGTGGTTGAAATTAAATGTAAAACTAAAAGCAATGGGACTGTATAGAACAATAGGTAAGGGACAGGGAGAAAACAGCAATTGTGATTTTGTTTTAGAAAAAGTCTTTGGAAATAACATTTACAGGTTTTACAAGCACAAGGTGTAAATGCACGTATAAAGCAGGTGTTGCAGAATGTTTACTGATGATCGTTATTTATGGCCTTTGCAATAACTATCTTTTCTTTCTGAACATCCACTCTGCTAGTTTTATTAAAATAATTTGTTCTCTGTTTTCTCATTCATTTCACTTATCCAGTAAATATTTATTGAGTGCTTACAGTGTTCTAGGCTTTATATTAGAAACTGCAGATACAGTAGAGATTAGAAGTTTCTGTTCTCAAGGGTGTCACAGCATAGTGCGTGAAGACTTAGATATAATGAAGAGAGTACACTTTAGGGAGATAAATGTATTATAAAACATAAACAGAGAAATAATATAGAGCATCAGTATTTCAGCAGATTTTTTAGTTAGTTTGCATTCTAGGCCACTGTTACCAATAATTTTTTAATGTAAACTCTATTCATGTCACATTATTTTTCCTTCTTATCTTTCCATAGTTATTTTTATAATAGATGTTTATTCACTTTTGAGAGAGAGAGACAGAGAAAGAGAGTGGGGAGAGGTAGAGAGAGAAGGGGACAGAGGATCTGAAGCAGGCTCTGCACTGAGAGCAATGAGTCTGATGTGGGGCTCGAATTCACAAACCATGAGATCATGACCTGAGCTGAAGTCAACTCAACTGACTGAGCCACCCAGGTGCCCCAATAGTTATTTTTAAGTGCCCTTAAAATTTGTAACATTTTCATGGGATCTAATATTTATATTCATTACTTTGTCAAATACACATTGGGACCCACTCGGATTGGACCATTCATTTTACTGGATACATACCACAGTTGAATATGCTGAGGTATATGGATGATAATTCTTTCCCCTAAGAAGGTGGAAATGCACTGTCTGATACAGTAGCCACTAACCACATGTGGCAAGTTAAATTTTAATTCAAATCTTTGAAATTCAATAAAATAAAATTAGCTCCTTTATAACATTTGCCACATTTCAAATGCTTGGTAGCCAATGTGGGTAGAGGCTCTTGGACAGTGAGGATGTGTTTTCATCATTACAGAAAGTTCTATTGGACAGTGCTGGTTAGAATATGTGTGGGAGGGTTAGTAGTGAAGTTGGTAGTATGATTAGTTTTAAATTATAACCTATAGAAAGAATTATTAATAGATGTACAGAGTAGGATGGAAATATGAAGGTCTGGAAAGGTTTCCCAGAGGTGATAATGTTTGGGTGTCAAAGGATGGAATCAATGTTTGGGTCTCAAAGAGGCTTGAAACAGCATGTGTTCAGAGAGTTGTTCAGTAGGACCTGTGAATACAGTTAAGCAGGTTGTGCATGTCACAACTTTGAAGGGTTCCATTTGTATCTTAGTTGTACTACAGGTGCCCAGCTGTATGCCATACTCCTTCTGGTCTCTGGATCTATGATTATGCCCTTTCCTGAGTCTGGAGACATTTACATCTCCTCACATCTCTACACTCTGGACTGCGTGTCTGGTTCCTCTTGACATCTTTTTGATCTTTCCATCCCCAACCGTAAGACCATGCCTGAACTGTAGAACTTCTCAACACTGAGTCCCCAAAACAATTTCACTCTGAGCTACATTGTAGAGACCATATACTGGCTTTCACAGTTTCTCACTGTTCCCACTGTTAGGCATTGTCTTCTGACTACACTTTAATGCCCAGGAAAGTAGAGAGAGTCCATGTCCTCTGTTTCTTCTATTTTCCTCAGGTCAGTACTTGGCATATAGGTAGATGCTCAGATTGGTTTATACAGTAACTAATTATAAATCATTTTTATTCCACTTCAATACATACAGAGTTTACAACCCACGTAGGCACTCTAAAATAGTGGGGATAAAAAAATGAAAATTAAGGAAGATATGGAAAAGTTCCAGAATAATTTGGAGGGGGGACTAAATTATATACAACTGCTATAGAAGAATGATGGGATATAGAGGATTACTGAGGTTAATCCTCATGTAATGTGACACCATGCTTTACAATGTGAACAATCATCCATTGATGTTTCTATGTAAATTAATTTTTGGTGTAGTGGTTTTTGTTTGGGGTGAAATATAATGAATATTTTAAATCATTTTATTCACTGCCAAATTCCTTTTATTGATGTTAATGATGTAAGATTTCTGAGTAACAACAATTCGTATAATATAATTTGTTCAGGGTAAATGACAGGTAATCTTTCAAACGTTCCGTTTGCTTATCACTTTGTCTAGTGTTTTTTTGACTTTCATATTTTTATATGGAGAATTGGTCTAGAAAAGATGCTAAAGATATCCTTTTTTCTTACAAATATGATCATCTGTGTGGCTTTCTCATGAGTTGCTATGGGACATGATTTTTTTTTTCATTCAGGATCATCTTTGAATTGTTCCCTGATATTCAAGGTTGAGCTTTGTTTTCAACCGAAAAATAATAGTTCACAGATGTGTCTATACACACAGATATGCCCTCTCTAAGTAGGAGGAACATTGACTCCTCTTGCCATGAGATTTTTCATTTCAGCTCAGTCTAATATTCAAGACACAATTCACAGGACCTAAGCAAATAATGGAGTACTTTGAAAGGAAGGAGCAATCACACACTTTTCTGTCTTTTCTGCTGATTTCTAGAGATGGGCTAAAATTAGGTTAGATTTTTTTAAGGCAACTTAATTATGAATGTGTGCACATGTGCAGGGGAGTAGAGACTTAACATGTAAGTTAGAAATATGTTTTCCCCTCGTTGCAGTGTTTCTTAGCATTTTCCTCCTCTATTTTCCCTCTCTTCTGCCCTTTCACCCCAACATTTACTTCCTAAGTAAGTAATTAGTTAGGATTTATTCATTCAGTCATTTTTTAAGCAACAGTTATTGAAACACCTTCTATATTTTGAACATAACCTTATAGGTAGAGGCTGCAAAGAAAGATGAGATTCGGACGCTTCCAAATAGAGGCTTATATGTAAGTGTTGACATCAGTGGAAATAAATAGGTGTTATGTACTATGGAACTAAAAAGAACACTGAATACTTAACTCTCCTGGCCAGGTCAAGACAGGCCTCAGGGGGAGGGAAATTACCTCGAAGGATGAGTACACTTTGCCTAATAGACAATGGGGACAGAGCTTTCTGGGCAAAGGCAGCAGCCTGTAAAAAGCAGAGGAAAGAAAGGATGGGTGAGGGGCATCTGGGTGGCTCAGTCAGTTAAGCGTCTGACTCTTGGTTTCAGCTCAGGTCATGGTCTCACAGATTGTGAGTTCAAGCCCCACATCGGGCTCTGCACTGACAGCTCAGGACCTGCTTGGGTTTCTCGCTCTGTCCCTCTCCCACTTGCTCTCTTGCTCTCTCTCTCTCTAAATAAATAAATAGATACATAAACAGAACAAATTAAAAAGAATAAGAAAGCATGTGGTGAATGCAGGTTACGTGCACTAGCAGTGGTGGCAGGTGAACTGACAGAACTGGGCAGGGCCAGTGTGGGAAGGGCCTTCAAGTCTGGAATGTATACAGCAGGTGATGGATAGACACTAATGGGCTTTAGGCCCGGGCATGGCACAGTCAGATTTGTATTTTAGAAAGAGCTTTCTGAGTGTACTTTAGAGGGTAGGGAAGAAGAGGGTCAGGAAGAAGGGCAGCGGTGTGACTGTGCCAGGGAGTTTCAGGAAGTCTTTGGGGATAACATGAAAAGTGAGTCAAGCCTTATAGGATTAGGACATAAACTGTCATCTTCTCAGCTTACATTCTTCCCTCAACATGGACAGGTTTTCATTATATCTCCTATTGCGTCCATGAAGCCTGTCTGTCTTTAAAATCGTCACTAGGAAGCTACTCTAAGGCACTTAATGGGTTTTAATATCTTTCTATTCAAAGGGTGTTTCATGGTCCAGCAGCACCTGCGTCACCTGGGAACTTGTTAGAAATGCAAAATCTCAGGCGTCACTTAAGACCTGTGGAACCTATATTTTAGCAAGCTCCTAGGTGACTTGTATGCATGATGCATATGAGAAGCACATTTCCTGGTGCTCTATGCCCACATTGTATTTTTGAGGGGAGGGGGGTCTAGAGTGGTAGTTTCTACGCTCTGCTTCTTTTGGCTCCCCCAAAGCACATAATAGTGCATGTGGTAGGTGGGCAGCAAGCACTTCCTAGTTGATTTATTTTCAAAATAAGAGTGTTACTTCAAACAGTTCAACCATTTCAATTTAATAGACATTTATTGCAACTGGGAGACCAGTTAAGAGGTTATTGCAATATTGTCTAGGTGAAAAATGAAGTACTGCATTAAGGCAATGATAGTAGAGGTAAAAAAAAAAGTGGCAATAGAAAAGAAATATTTAGAAAGAAAGATTGGTAGGCTTGATAATTAAATATAAAAAGTGAGGGTAAGAGAAAGTACAGGATGTGTGGGTGAGGTGAGAACATCACCTACTGATTTTATCGGCCAACTGAAGATTGGATGTGATTCCAATTTTATTCAGACATTTTCCCTACATTTTTCTATTTTTCTCTCTAGTTAACAAATATTTATTGAGTTGGTGCCTTCCAGAAGGTGGGCTCTCTTCCAGGTGTTATAGATAAAAAGGCTCATCTGATATTATTTGGTCTCTGCCCTCAAGGAATTTACAGTCTAATGGAAGGGAGAGAAAAACAAACTGGCAACTGGAATGGAATAAAGTACGTGCTGTGACACAGGTAACCCCAACAGGCTACATGGCCTTGGGGAGGAGTCTGAATCTAGATTTGGGGTGGGTGGTTTCAGAAAATGCTTCTCAGAAGAGGGGACTCACACAAGACCCCTCAAACTCAATAAGCAGGCAGACATATGTGCATATATTCAGTGGATAAGAAGAGAGGGTGGGTAGACTTTCACACACAAAGCAAATCATGTAGGGAAGACCCTGGAGAGAGAGTGTGGATGGTTGATTCAGTAAATTTATGTTGTTCTACGTGGCGGCAGGGCCAAGAGGAGGTTTGCTATACTGAAAAATATAGGTAGATAATGTAATAAAGTGTCACTGATCTGGTTATTGCAGATCAAAGTACAAAGTAATTTCTTGCAAACCACGTCTCTCATAAGGAAAACACAGCAATTTAGTGTTATCCTTGTTCCTTGTCTGCTATGAAGTAAATCAAATTTAAATCTGTTTTCTCTGCACTCCAATCAGTTGATAGAATCCCACTGATCTTTCAGAATCCATTTAAATACTTCTTTTTTTAATTTTTAAAGAAGCTAACCCTATTCTC